>NC_137770.1:26034850-26574850 GCF_963455305.1 Plecotus auritus | reverse complement strand
TTCCCATCTGTGAAAAAGAGGGGGTCCCTTCAGGAGGGGCCTTCTCAGGATCACCTTCCTCACCAGGTCCCTGGGCTGCCGTTGGTGGAATGGGGGAGCATGACAGGTGGAGTAACAGCCCCAGGTGGACAGCTGGGACACACCCTCTCTGGGCTAATGCAAGTAAACCTCCGGGTGTGTCTGAGGCCTACTGTCTAATGTCTAATGAGGTCCCGGTATGGATGTGAAAAGTCAAACACACCTACTTCCAATCTTTTTTTAATTTAAAATGTTTAATGTTGACACCATTGCAGATGTCCTCCATTTCCCGCCTTTGCCCGCCTCCACCCAGCCCCCACCCAGCCCCCACATTCCCCCCGTAGCCCTCCCCACACTGTTGTCTGTGTCCCTGGACTATACATGTATGTTCTCTAGCTAATCCCTTCACCTCCCTTTATCCAGTCCTCCCCTCTCCCCGCTTCCCTCTGACATTTGTCAGTCTGTTCCATGTATCCGTGCCTCTGGGTCTATTTTGTTCATCAGTTTATTTTGTTCATTAGATTCCACATGTGAGTGAGATCATATGGTATTTATTTTTCTCTGACTGGCTTATTTTGCTTAATATAATAATTTCCCAAGTTCCTTCTTTTTTACAGCCGAGTAGTATTCCATGGTGTAAATGTACTATAGTTGTTTTGTCCACTCATCTACTGATGGGCACTTGGGCTGTTTCCAGATTCGGGCTATTGTAAATAACGCTGCTACGAACATAGGGGTGCATATATTCTTTCTGATTGGTGTTTCAAGATTCTTAGGATATATTCCCAGAAGTGGAATCACAGGTCAAAGGGCAATTCCATTTTAAATTTCTTGAGGAAACTCCATCCTCTTTTCTGCAGTGGCTGTACCAGTCTGCATTCCCATCCCTACTTCTCATCTTTGTCTCCCTGCCAGCAAGCCAAGCTCTGAGCCTCAAAGTACTCATTTGTAAAATAATAATGATAGCATCTCCCCACCTGTAAAAAAGGAGGGGCATCCCTTCCTGGGAGGGGCCTTCGCATTGAATAAAAGTATTGTTATTACTGGCATTAGAAGCACTTACTATTGTCCTAGATATTAAGTGCTTGCCATGCCCTGTCTCCATAAACCCTCACAACAGCTGGGTGAATTAGATGCTCCTGTCCTCATTTTCTGGGAGTGGAAAATGAGGGGCTGAGAGGAGAAGTAAATAGTAGACTGGATTCAAACCCAGTACTCAGCTACCATCACGGGAGAGGGGAACGTGAATGCCTACCTCCATAAGCTGAACGGACTGTGGCAGCAGCAGCGATGGGCAGCCCCTCCGTAAAGGACCACGTCCTCTGCCCTCGGCTTGGCGGACACGCAGTTCCGTGCTCTAAGGCTCTCTGGGTTGGGGTGAAGGGGTGCTGTGCATTGTTGGAGAAAGAAGAGATTCCGAGTCTCCATATCAGACTCAGACATGCGGTCCTCGTTTTGTCCCCCCAAAATGCTGGGGCTGGCGTTCTGGAAGCCCCTGCCAGATGCCAGCACTGGGGCAGAGGAAGTGGGTTTCCAGACTGACTTTATTTCCTCTGTGAGGCCACTCCTTCCAAGAAGGACAATATCGGGGTATACCTGTACATCCACTTATTTGGCTACTGGATTCCTTTCTGACAAAAAGTATCCTTCTTTTAATGCCTACATGGCAGGGATGTGGATGTGCAAAGTGAACGGAGCCCACTCTCACCCCCAGCCTTCGCAGCCTGGTGTTTGGACTCTCTGGCTAGCACTGCTTGATTCTGCCTTTTTTTCTTCTTCTTAATATTTTTATTGACTTCAGAGAGGAAGGAAGAGGAAAAGAGAGATAGAAACGTCAACGATGGGAGAGAATCATTGTTTGGCTGCCTCCTGCACACCCCCTAGTGGGGATCGAGCCTGGCACCCGGGCATGTGCCCTTGACCAGAATTGAACCTGGGATCCTTCCCTCCGTAGGCTCTGTTCACTGAGCCAAACCGGCTAGGGCTGATGCTGCCTTTTATAAAGTGGTCCCTGCCCAAGGGAAAGGAAGGAAGTTTGGGGAAATTCTATTCCAGAAGTTAGAAGACAGGCGCCCAGAAGGGAAAGGGTTGCAGTGTGTCTCAGCCTGGGACTTTTATTTGGATCACAGCTGCTTTAAAAAACTTTTATTTTATTTTTCAATTACAATTGACATTTAATATTATACTAGCTCCAGGTATACAGCATAGTGGGTAGACATTTATGTAACTTGTGAAGTGATCCCCCATAAGTCTTGCACCCACCGGACACCGAATATAATTATTACAGTATTATTGACTATATTCCCTAAACTGTACAAATTGACAATTACAAAATAGTCACAGAGCATCTTTTTAATGCATATATATTTTTATTGATTTCAGAGAGGAAGGGAGAGGGAGAGATAGAAACATCAATGATGAGAATCACTGATCAGCTGCCTCCTGCACGTCCCCCCCCCACCCCCCGAAACTGGGGATGGAGCCCGCAACCGGGGCATGTGCCCTTGACTGGATTGAACCCCAGGACCCTTCAGTCTGCAGGCCCACGCTCTATCCAAACTGTGTGTTTTTAAAGCTCTGCAGGTGATTGTGTGCAGCCAGTGTGAAAACGCTGGGTCAGAGACTCAGGAAAGGAGTCCTCTGTTTTGAGTGGGTTAATATGAATGGAAGAAAGTGGAGTTTTGGGTGACAATATGGGATAGGAACAAGATCACTTGCCGGGTGTTTTGGGATTGATGCTGCCTGAGGCTCCCAGGAAGAGTGAGCAGAGCTGCCCCCTAGTGGACATGAGGGGCTGCAGCAGGGTCAGGCTTCTCAGCCTGAAGCTGGGACTAGAAGGGGTGTGCTGAAATATGGTGTCAGAAGTGCTGAGTGGATATGGAATGTGAGGTCGTTAAATCACGCCAGCAGCGAGCCCAAATTAATCAGCTTCCAGCTAGAGGAGTGGGAAGAAGCTGGGTGAATGCGATGGACACTGCCATATGGCTGACAGAGCCAGGCTTGATGGCATGGGGCAAGATTAGAGGGCTGGGTCTGGGGTAGCCAAGGGCCCAAAATGTGCCAAAAGCATCCGATTGTGCAAGATGTCTCCTTTAGGGGTTCAATCCTGGAAGGTATGCAGGGGTTTCCTGGGAGATATTTGAGGGAAGGAGTCCTGGGCATGCTGTCCTGTGGAGATACAAGGATGGGAACTTTGCCAGACAGGAGCCGTGTGATGACAACAGAAGCCACGGCTGCTCGTGCTGGTTACCCACACTCGAGAGAAAGAGCTGATAGAGTTCCTGGACTGCCTGATGTGTGCCCTTGTGGCAGAAGAGCTTCCATTCGGGAAGAAGCCCTTCCCAGGTCCAGTCCATCCTTGGAGGCACAAGTTCTCAGGCCCTGTCTGCCAGCTGTGGAGGCACCTGCCAGAGCAGCTGCTGGCCGCCAGAGGCATCCTACCTGGGCTTCCTCAGAGCTGCTGGGGCATCACCTTTGTGGGGAAATGCACGAGGAACCCAGGCTCTTTCTGGATCTGGAAGATCTTCTCAACTCATCTTTGCTCAGGACTCCAAACCTGGTGACCCCTGGTGTCACTTTTGGGTCCCTATTCGGGCGCTCAGAGTCCTCAAGAGTAAGGCAGGGCTCTGGTCCTCGCTGGTGCCTTGTCAGAGGGTCTCCTGAAGAGTCCTGGGCCCAACTCCCATGGGGAGGAGCAGTCTCTTCTAGAAAGCGGAAAGTCAAGGAAGTGAGTGGGAGTGGAATGGAAGGAATATTTAGGGCCTGTCGGGACCAAGAGACCAAGTAGGAAAAAAGGCCCAAATGCTGCGAAGGAATCTGAGAGGTGAGAGATGGGAGGACCTGGCTTTATGTGAAAAGTGTCGCTGGCCATTTGCTGGAAAGCAAAGCCTCATCTCATTGCACATTTACCTACAGAATTCATCCAGCATCCAGCCAAAGTGTTTTAGTTCTTACTATGTGCCAGGCATTTCCCATGCACTATTTTGTTCAAATTTTTACAACAAACCTGCGAGGATATCACAGGCAGATGAGGAGCTGGAAGTCAGAAAGGTTAAGAAATGCATCCAAGGTCACAAAGTTGGAGGCAGAGCAGGGGTCTCAGCCTTGGTTTTCTAGCTCCTGATCACAGCCACCTGGCAGGGCTCTGCAAGGTGTTCTCTTGCATTTTGGGCCTCGAGGGAGCAATGTAGGGAGAGTTGCAGGGGCATTTGTCCCCCCCCCCCTTTCCCCCACACACCCCTAGTTGTTGTTCTTTTTTTTTAATTTTTAAAGAAAGATTTTTAAAAAATATATTTTATTGATTTTTTACAGAGAGGAAAGGAGAGGTATAGAGAGTTAGAAACATCGATGAGAGAGAAACATTGATTCAGCCTCCTCTTGCACACTCCCTACTGGGGATGTGCCTGCAACCAAGGTACATGCCCTTGACCGGAATCGAACCTGGGACCCTTGAGTCCGCAGGCCGATGCTCTATCCACTGAGCCAGACCGGTTAGGGCCCTAGTTATTGTTCTTATTATTTGTCAGTCTTAAAGGGCATGTGGAGGAGGCCAGAGGGGCAGGCAATGCCACTGATTAACCCTGCCCCTGGGCAGAGACTCCCAGACTTTCTGCACTTCCCCTGAAATAATAAGTAGCATTTATTGAGCACCTTCTGTGTGACAAGTAGTACTTTTGGGCGCTTTCACTCATTTCATTAATCCTCAAAACAACCCTGAAAAGTACGTAGGTATTCTTATTTTACGTCTGAAGAAGCTGAGACTGAGAGAAGGCAAGTAACTTGGCCAAGATCACCCAGCACTTTTTGTCAGAGCTGGGAATTCCAGCGCAGGGCTGGCTGACTTCAGTGCTTCTTGCAGATTTTTAAGTTCCAATGAACACATGCTGGTTGCTTCCAGGAAAGGAAGAGAAAGGTAAATATGAAGAGTGGTTAGGGTTAATTCTAATCCCTTGTCCACTTCCCTCCAAGGCATCATTGCCACAGCTTCCCTGCCAATTGTCCTTAAAAGAAATTGTTTTGGCTGTTCAGGTTCCTCCATAAATTGGAGCAGCATCTGGTCTTTGCAGAGAGCCAGGCATTCCAGGAGCTCATAACCCAGGGTCCGGATGATTCCTGGTTTGACGACCAGCTGGCACCAACGCCCCTGGGAGTGTGTAGGCAAAGTCTGATCTGCAGAGCAGTTACTCATTTCCCCAAATTAGGAGGCCCAGAAAAAATGATTCTTTTAGAGGCCCCAGATACGATCTGAATCCCAAGTTTGCACCCCTTCTTTTTTTTAATCCTCACCTGAAAATATTTTTCCCATTGATTTTTAGAGAGAGTGGGAGAGAGAGGGAAAGACAGAAATAATGATGTGAGAGAAACACCGATTAGTTGCCTCCTGCACGTGCCCCGATCAGGGCCCTGGCTGGGGAGGAGCCTGCAACCGAGATACGTGCCCTTGACCCAAATCAAACCCAGGACCCTTTGGTCCACAGGCTGACACTTTATCCACTGACCCCAACCGGCTAGGGCTGCACCTCCTTCTTTAGTAAAGATGCTGTGTTCATTTGAAAGCCCGCCACCATCTCAAGCACTGGTGCTCATGGAATCCGAGGAAGCCAAGGCAATGCACCTTCCTACGCACCCACACTCGGGGGGGGGGGGGGGGGGCGGGAATCTGTCTCTCTGTACTCCACAGTCCTTTCTGCAGAATCTGTGAACCCAAACTGTGCTGGAAATGAACAGTTCTGTGGTAAGTTTGGAATCGAAACTCATTAGTGACAAAAACCGGACTGGACCTTGTATTTCTCTCTCTTAGTGTGAGTATGGATAGGCTTCAGTGCAGAAATCAGTTGAGGAGTCTGATTATGGTGCTGCTGCCGCTGTGGGGTGTTATATAACATGTTGTATATGCATCACCCATTATTTCTAAAATGCAAAACGTTCTGGAGTCTGGCCCCACACGTTCCAGTTAAGGTGTGGCCTTGTTTTATAATGCACCGTATTCCAGCAGGAAGGTCATCTGATCAGGAAGCAGGTGGCTTACTTAGATTCATAAAGAGAGGCCTCCCAAGCCTCCCAAGTGGTCAGACGAGGCGCCTGACTTCCATCACCCAGGGGCTCATGCTTTGCTATCTTCTCTGAGAGGTGGATGAAACCTGAAGTAGCTTATCCCTGTATGTGGATTTTTCCTCTGTGGGAGAAGGCAGCTTGAGACAAGTGGGTACTTGGAGAGTGTGACAAAGTGCTAATGGGAAGGAAGATGGGACAGGACAGGGGTCTCAGGCAAATCGCAGGCCCAGGTAGGGCCTACAGTGGGCAGAGCCTGCAAGCGGTGCTGGGGGAGATCTAAACAGCATAGAGCTAAGCCAGGACCATGACCAGTTAGCCCGGCTCATTGCTCACCGCTGTCTGAGCTTTAGTGCACAGAGCACAGCCATGGAGTGGCCTTCAAATTACAGAAACCCTGTCCTTGGCAGATGTCACTCAGGGCTCTCTGGGTCAGGACCAGGGGGAGGCCTTGCACGTTGCTTCCCAGCTCCCCCAGGAGGGCCCCAACAGATGGGCAGGTGTCAAAGCCCATGGTATCAAAGGTGCGACCCACCCTGAGTGGAACCAGCCATTGTTTTCTAATAGAGCTGGCCAGTGTCGAGGTGGAGTGGCAGGAGACGTCTGAGGCCGCGTCTTTTCCATATTCAGAGGTTCCAGTTATTTACAAATGAAGAAATGCTGAAACACGGTTACACACATGCGGGTCAACTTAGCGTGGACGGTGCGGTCTTTCTGCAATCCTTCACAGCGTGTCTGGGACCGCAGGGCTGTTTGGGGGTAGCGGGGATGCGAGGCGAGGCGGCGGGGGCGCCCCCTACCGGACACGGCCGGCCGCGCTCAGCCGCAGACTCCGAGCTGCCGCGGGCCATCGGGGCGCTCATTCCGCCACCTGGCGGCGGCGGCGGGAACCGCGGGGGCGCACCGACGCCGAGCCCCGCAGGCCGGGCTGGGGCCTCCCCGCGGCCGAGGCAGCAAAGGGTTAAGCTGTCAGCGGTGCGATGTTAAACAGGTGTCAAAGGCGCCCCATATATCTGCAGATTGAAATCAAATTCTTTGCCGTATAAAAAGATAAATTACCCAGGCGCTGCCGCGCGTCCCACTCATCACGCCAGCGCCAGACGGCAAGCAATTTTTTTTTTTAATGTGCTAACGACCTAATCAAGCAATCAAGTCTGAGAAGATTGCAGAGTGACCGGGGCAGCCATCTGCCGGCGAGCCCCGCATTCATTTCCCGCGCCCCCGCGCGGGGCGGAGCCGGGGAGGGAGCTGCCGGGGGAAGAAGGGGAAAAATCCTAAACAAATTAACACCCAATTTTCCCCGTCTAATTAGTTAAATGAG
Source organism: Plecotus auritus (assembly GCF_963455305.1). Lineage (NCBI taxonomy): Eukaryota > Metazoa > Chordata > Mammalia > Chiroptera > Vespertilionidae > Plecotus > Plecotus auritus. The sequence goes on along the minus strand of NC_137770.1, from coordinate 26,567,460 downwards.
AAGTGTTTGGGGTCCCCCGGGGAGGGGGGGCGGCTCGCAGCGCGGCTCGTGCTGCCTCCCCAGCATTAATTAGTGCGGGTCAATGCCACGGCTCCCGGGAGAGCAGCCGCTTTAATTTCCCGTGATATTTCAGTGCCTGAGGCCCATCGATTCAAACTGAAATTAACTTATTTTTCAATCAGCCCAGGGCTGCCCCTGGGGGTGACTCTTCTTTTGCCGCCTCCTGAATAGAGCTGGAGCAATTTTTCATCAAAAGCTGAAACCTCCGCTGCCGAGGGCGGGGCGGGGCCCGGAGGGAAGGGGGGACCGGCGAGGCGAGGGAATGGAAATCGCAGCGGAAACTAATAGATTTCTGAGTCCGCCCCTGCCCTCCCTCTTCTCCCCCCTTCCCAGAGCTCCTCGCTGCGCTGGGGCGACAGAGCCCAAGGGGCTGTGAAGGAACCAGAGGGGCTCCCCGGGCCTGGGGTCCTTCCCGCGCCTCTCACTCCTGGGGGAACAGTGGCCTGGCCCTGGTTCCGGCTCTGGCTCCTGTCAGTGGCTGGAAGTCTCAGCAAAGCTGCTTTGGGACACAGGAGTCTCCCCTCCCCCAAGCATGGCAGCTCCTCCCGGGCGGAGAGCGCCGGGCACCCCAGGACAACCGCCCATCATTCAGAGTCCGCACCAGTCAGTTGGGGGACCAGAAAAAAACCTTCCCTAGCGTGCCCCCACCACACTTTCCTAGGTCCCCACTCCCCTTTGCTGCTCCCACCACTGAGAATTTCCTTTCTTCCCTGACGGAGGGCTGGCTGCCCAACTCCCTCAAATATGATGCCGTTAGGTTGGTAGAGAGCTGCTGAATGGAGGGCCCTGTGGATGGCAGGCTCAGGGCAGGGCACGGAGGGCGCTGGCTCAGGCCTTCTGGGAGCATCCCCTCCTCTGCTTGGTTCCCAGGCTTCATGATACCTTCATGCTCCCTGGAAGCCTTCCGGAGACTGCTCGAGTCTCGGGCTCGGGGGAGAGGGGGTTCTGAACACGGCTAGTCCAGGCCCTGGGAAGGAATGTGTCCCTCTGCAAGTCAGGAAAACATTCTCTACGCCCTAAGGTCTGAGCACAGGAGCTACCTGGGTCGGGCTTCTCAGCTGCAAACTGAGGACCACGTTGGGCGCTGCTCACCTGCAAGACCCTGTCCTAGAGGTGTCCTTATCCCATTAGAAAAAAAAAAAAAGACCCGTTTCACCCATCAGACTCTCACAGGACTTGGGTCCTCATTCTGATGGATACCCCTGAGCCTGGAAGAACCCCCTGGGTACCGTGGGGCTTGAGTAAGGACACCCACCTGGAGAAACCAGCATTCCCAAGAGTATGGGGCCATTGGCCATGGAAGGAGTGGGGACCTTAACTCGACATAGACATGGGCGGGGGCGGGGGGGTGGCCTGGGCCCAGGACCCCTCAGAGCATCCTCCTGACCTGTTCGTCTACACCTGCAGGTCTGGTTCCAGAACCGCAGAGCTAAGTGGAGGAAGCGAGAGAAGTGCTGGGGCCGGAGCAGCGTCATGGCGGAGTACGGGCTGTACGGGGCCATGGTGCGGCACTCCATCCCCCTGCCCGAGTCCATCCTCAAGTCCGCCAAGGATGGCATCATGGACTCCTGTGCCCCGTGGCTGCTCGGTAAGAGCCCACACCCTCCTTGGGGTCCTGCCCCTGAGGCAAGGAGAGTGGGCTCTCCTAGGAGGGGACAGGCCCTGGAGCAAAGGGACCTAGCACAGCAGCCGAGCAGAAGGGAGGCCCTCCAAAGCACGGCCCCAGCTCCCTTGGGGGGCTCTGTGTGGGCTGGGCCCAGGGCTTGGTGTCTCTCTTGCATCTACCCACGGTACCTAGACGTCCATCCTGGACAGGTCCCTGACTGTTGGTTCTTTTGTCCTGTGAGGGGGGTGTGACTGGCGCCCCAGGGTCTGTACCCCTTCCTTCCCTTGTGGGAGGTGCACTTGTGAAGAATGAAACTGCCCCTCCTGGGGGCCGGGGGACCCCTGGGTCCCTGTGGCCACCATTCTGGCTTTGCCCAAAGGCCTTCTTTCCCCTAAATCTCCCCACCTGCCATCTTCCCCCGCCTGCCATCTGGGCCTCTGTCTGATAGCACCAGCCTGTCTTGGGGTTCTGGGATCTGGAATCCCAGGAGGGAGGGATGGGGAGCAAGCACTGCTTGGGAAGGCACAGAACAGGCTGCCAGGGGGGCAGTGCCCAGGGCGTGGCCGGGAGAAGCCCTCTGCAGGCCGGAGCCTAGCTGCTGGTCTGCAGCCCTCCCGCTGCCCTGGCCCAGCCCTGGGACTCGTGTGACTGTGGTGGGTGAAGTAAGGCTTTCTGCTTGTCCTTAATTCTGGCCTCTCTCTATCTTTGCCGTTTTCAGTTCAAGATGGCTTTCCCAGGCGCTTTTCTAAACCCGAATACCAACACTTCTTTTTAGGAATGCACAAAAAGTCGCTGGAGGCAGCAGCCGAGTCGGGGAGGAAGCCCGAGGTGGAGCGCCAGGCCCTGCCCAAGCTGGATAAGATGGAGCAGGAGGAGCGGGGCCCCGACGCCCCGGCGGCCATGTCCCAGGAGGAACTGAGGGAGAACAGCATTGCGGCGCTCCGAGCCAGGGCGCAGGAGCACAGCACCAAAGTGCTGGGGACTGTGTCCGGGCCCAACAGCCTGGCCCGGAATGCCGAGGAGCCCGAGGAAGAGGAGGCCATGGACGAAGACAGGCCGGGGGAGAAGCTGAGTCCTCGGCAGCTCGAGGACGTGGCTTAGGTCAAAGGTCAGGGTGCGCTGCCACTGGAGCCCAGGACTCTGCTCTTCTCGGGGCCTGTGGTGCCGGGAGGTGTTCTCCAGGCTGGACCCAGCCTGGCATTTGCCACCCTCCTCCTGCCCCATAGGCCCTCCATGACCCCTGGGCGACTTCAGACACAGCTCCGTTCTGGCCAAGGCTTTGGACCACGCTGGTATCCCCTTCCCAGTCTTGACCTCGTCAGCCTCCTCCTCAGCCCAACAGCCCTGCCTCAGAAGCCTTTCTGCTGCCCACACCGCCCCCTCAAGCCGCTTTCACTCAATCCCTGGCCACTCTCACTGTCGGGATCCACCCCTCACAGTCCTCTTGCTCTAGACCTCCTCCCAGCTCTAACCCCCTGTGGATTCTGCTCCCCCCAGGGAGAGGGGCCCTGCACTCCAAGGCCAATGTCCTGAGCACCCCAGTCCTCAGCCAACTTCTCCCCTCAGCCTGTCCCTTCCCGTGGGCCTGGACCTGGGCCTCCACCGTGTGAATGTACTGCCCTGCAGGCCCAGGTACAACCTCTGCTCCACCCCCATCAGTGGGACCCAGAGTCCAGATTAAACGTGGGAGGGAAGACTCAGCCTGGGCCCCTCGGCCGCCCTCCACGGTCACCCTGAGGAACCTTCCCTCTCCACACCCAGGCTGCCCCACCATCCCTCCCAGCACTGGTACCAGCCACACGTGAGATGATGTACACCTGTAGTGAGTCCAGGGCCCGTGCCCTGCAGCCAGGGGCACCTCTCACCGATGCCGTGGCTCTCTGCACTGCTGGGGGGGGGGCACCCCCTCTACCAGGGCCCTCGGACTGTGCTCTAAAGCACCGACTCCCCGATGTGCTGCCTGTGACCCTGACTTGCTGTGCAAGGCACCCTTCCCCTGGAGCTTCTCACAAATTACTGGTTCGCATGTGCCCTGCCTTGGAGCAACCCAATCCAGCTGTTAAATGAACACCTGGGAAGTCACAGACCTTGACCCAATTTCACCCAGGTTGTCCTTGGAAGGGAATAAGGCTCAAAGGAGGGAAGCAGGAGCCACTGTTAGACCCAAACTACAAACTCAGCAATAGGCACACACCTTCATGCCAGGTGTATGCCCAGGTGCATGTGCACTGGAATCAGACAGACAGTGACCATGTTGGAGTAGGGGGCAAAGGGTTTCTTCCTGTCTGCTGGGAGGAGCTGTCCGTACGGGTGGCCTCTCTGCAGCTGTCCCTCCACCCCCAGGCCAGGTCATGTCCCCCTCACCCCATCGCATCCCCTTACCATCCCACCACTTCTGCAGGGAATACCTCGTGAAGGGCCTGAGACAGTGAATTGGGATTTTAATTCCCTATCAGAAGTTGATTTCTTCTTCATTCCTTTCACAGAACTTCCCCCCAGTTCTTGTCTTTGCCCCCTGTTGGTTTGAAGTGTTAGACTGTAGCCCCTGGTGTGTAAATAATGTACATAGAGTGAGAAGAAAGAGCCTTGATATTGAGGTGTTTGAAATATGGAACTGTAATAACTTCTAGGTATTCTAAACCTGTGATTTCTGTGCCATTTTCTGTAAAGATACAAGTAACAATAAAATTGATGTAAAAACAGCAGGGGAGGGATCCAGCAGTCCTGTGTGTGTGTGTGTGTGTAGCATAAAAACCAAATCCATAAAGTCATTTTAGGTGAAATTGCTAGGTTCCCCTTTTAAAATTACTGCAACTGTAGAAGCACCGTGGCCTGCCTTTCTCCACTGAGCTGACATTTGTCACCTTTCAGTGACATTTATCACTGTGATAGGGGCCCTCCTCCATTGCAGGCACATCTGAAACAGCCCAGCCCTTGAGTCCCGAAATTATTACCGATGACTCCCTCCTGCTCCTCACACAATAGATTGCATTAACCTTCCCCTCTGGTACTTAACTTACAAACAACCCTATTTCGTCCACCCCTCAGGTGAAGCCCACAGCCCATCTTGGCCCCCAAGAGTGCCGACTCCTTCCTTTTGTGTATACATGTGCACTTGAATGTCTTACATCACAACATTTATTACACAACAAATGGAAAAGGCAAGGGTATCGGGAACTACAAGTCGGAGGAACCCTCGCTAAATCCCGGTCCGAGAAGGGAGTAAAAGACAAGCCGAGGAAGACTGCATGGACTGTCTGCAGACAGCTGGGGCCTACCTGCTCGATGATGTGTGGGATGGAATTACAGATGCGAGAGAGAGCAGGGAGCAGAATGGAGAGATTACATTTGAGCTGTTGGTTCAAGAAATCTTATGACTGTTTCCAATTGGCTCGGAGTGGAACTCAATGTCACCATCCCCCAGACCTCGGGCTAGGAATGCCCTTCCCTCACTCTGCCCAGCCACAACGCTCATCCTGTAAGGCCCCTCCTCCAGGAAGGACTTAGAACCTGTTTTGTCCTAGCACGTGGGACATTCCTCCATTAAGGTGTTTTTATGCAGTGTTGTAATTTCTTATTTACAAGTCTGTCTTCCTCACAAGACTGACTTCTTCAAGGGTGGGGGGTTACATCTTATTTATCGTTAATCCCCAGGACCCACCAAAGGGCCTGACACTCAATCCATTGTTGAATGAAGGAATGTTCTTCCTCTAACTCATGCATTCATCCAATGATTTAAAAACATTTATGGAGCATCTGTGTATCAGCCAGTGGACAAGGCCCTGGGAATAGAGTGGTGGGCAAAGCTGTCCTATTTGGAGGGACAGAATTCAAGTAATCACACCAATAAAACACAAAATTGCAAATGTTCTAAGGCAGTGGAGGCGTTGAAATAAGGGACCATGAAAACAACCATGGGCCCTGACCAGTTTGGCTCAGTGGATAGAGCATTGGCCTGCGGACTGAAGGGTCCCGGGTTTGATTCCAGTCAAGGACATGTACCTTGGTTGTGGGCACATCCCCGGTGGCGGGTGTGCAGGAGGCAGCTGATCAATGTTTCTCTCTCATCGATGTTTCTCTTTATCCCTCTCCCTTCCTCTCTGTGAAAATCAATAAAATATATTTTAAAAAAAAACACATATCCATGGGATTTGAGTCAAGGTGTTGAACCTCTGAGCCTCTCTCCTGTGTTCTAAGAATGATGTCTGCTCAACCAGCCTCACAGTGTTGCAATGTCCCACTTGAGCACAGGGGAAGGGCAGCCACACCAAGGCAGCCCAAGCCTGGGTGAGCCCTTGGCAGCTGCCCCACCCTCAGATCTGGGGGACAATGGGGACACTCAGAGGCTTGGGAGCTGCCAGAAATCCCCTGGACAATCACCCCAGGAAACTGAGCCTGGGAAGAGGCGTGCAGCTCTCTGCAGAGGGACATCATGCAAAGAGGCCTCCAGGTGATTAAGGAGGGGAGAGGCTGGGACACTGCAAAGGGAAGAAGCTGGACAGGAGGGGCCTGGACAGCAGGGCCCCCCAGGCAGAACGAAGAGAAGTCCTGCTAGGTGCTGACCAGCCCTGTGGGGGACTTCTCAGGGTCTCAGTGCCTGGGAGGATTTTATTTCAGGCTCCACCGGCCCAAAAGGCTGTGTGCACCAAGAGCCAGAGTATAAAAGGGCAAGGAGCCCTGATTTATGAGGGCTGCCTGGAGCTGCTAAGCAGACCTGGCAAGGATAGATGAGGAGTCTGGTAAGAGGAGGCAAGGATGAGGGTGTGTGAGCTTGAGGCCCAGACCTGTGGCCCGCAAGAAAGTGGGGCCATGACCTGAGGGATCTCTGGGACCTGGTCCATCCAGGCCCGTCTCTTGCACCCCCAGCTCCGTGGGGGCCTGGAAGTCTTCCTTCTGAGAGCTGCAGTGCCCTCTGCTCTCAGACTCACCCAGGGTGTGGAGGTGTGGCACTCCACCTGGTTTCTACACACTCATAGGGGAAACTGGCAGAGGGAGTTATGGGAACTCTGTACTATCTTCGCTGTTGTTTTATAAATCTAAAATTGTTACAAATATAAAGTATATTTAAAAAATAAACTAGGAACAGCTGGCATGGCTCAGTGGTTGAGTGTGGACCTATGAACCAGGAGGTCACAACTCAATTCCCGTTCAGGGCACATGCCTGGATTGCAGGCTCAATCCCCAGTAGGGGGCATGCAGGAAACAGTCGATCAATTATCTCATCATTGATGTTTCTCTCTCCCTCTCCTTTACTCTCTGAAATCAATAAAAACATATATTTAGAAAAACAACAACTAGTTTGTCTTCTAGAGGGAAACAACAGAGGGCTTCTCCGGGATGGAACTTTTGGCTGCTCCTTTCCTGATCTCTCACCCCTGGGCTAGGAGTTGCAGTTCAAGACCCCCCAAGAGCATCCAGCACGCAGGACCCACCTCTGGGAGCGAGACTGGGTCCAGAGCCACTGGCCTCAGCTAGTTCTATCTCCTGGTGTTTCCTTGCTACCTCTCCCGGATCAACCCCTCCCAACGCCAACTCTTCGTGGTGGCTGCCAGCCTCCTCCCGACCCTGACTCCTCACCTGATTTACCTGCATGGCTCTGCTCCCAGAATGCACTTCAGGGAGTCTGTCACAGGAAGGGGTCAGGGTCAGAGTGATGAGATGCCCTGATTGTGGATTTTCCACTTTCTCCTTAATTCTACTCGTTTACTGCATTTGCTGACTCATGCTATATTGTCTGCTTGTCTTCTGTAAGTTAATGTGATAGCTTTTATCTTTGTTTTTTCTGTGAGAATACCTGGATTGCGTAAGTATTTTTTCCAGTTTTCACCTTGGGCTAGACCTCTGTCAGTGTGTAGGTATTTAAAATGCAAGCTCCCATCCCCGGTTTGGCTCAGTGGATATAGCGTCGTCGGCCTGTGGACTGAAGGGTCCAGGGTTTGATTCCAGTCAAGGGCACATGCCCATGGTTGTTGGCTCCATCCCCAGTAGGGGGTGTGCAGGAGGCAGCCGATCCATAATTCTCACCATTGTTGTTTCAATCTCTCTCTCTCTCTCCTTACTCTCTCTGAAATCAATAAAAACATATTAAAAAATAAAATACAATGCAAGCTCTGCCCTGGCCAGTGTGGCTCAGTTGGAGCATCGTCCTGTGTGCCAAAGGGTCACAGATTCGATTCCTGGTCAGGACACATTCGTGGGTTGTGGGTTCGATCCCAGGGCACGTATGGGGGTAACCAATCGATGTTTCTCTTTCCCTCTCTAAAAATCAGTAAAAACATATCCTTGGTGAGGAATAAACAAACAAAATGAAGTCGCCAATGCTTTCACTGCCATCACTGTTCTGGCTCTCATGCCTGGGATTGCCCTTCTGGTTTCCTAGTTCAGTTATAGATGAATCTTGCTTTTATTATATTCTAGTCATCTCTAGCTGATCTTAATGAAAAATTTTTTTAACCAGCCTAGTCCACCGTTTTCCCAGAAGTTGCAAAGCTCTTTGCCAATTATTAGGGGCTGTAAAATCTAAATAACATAATTACCTCTCAAGCCTTCCCACTGCCCACCTAGCTCCCCACGGGAATACTTCCCCCAATTCTGACATCAGGCCATATGCTTGGATTTATTTCACTTGGTTCTTGTCAACCCCCTCCTACCACTGACACCTTCCTCTCCAGTTCTGTCCTCTTCATTCAGAAATGCCAAGTAAGCAGTAGAGGCCTGCGAAGTGATTGTTTGGTTAGGCAGAGAAACCAGGAAACCGTTAATTTTTCTTCTAGCCGTTTGCTCTGGCTGGTTCCAGATATGGCTGGAAGCATGCCAAGTTCTCCTGAGGGCATGCTGGCCATCTACCTGGTATGGCAGAGGTGGCAGTGGGAAGGACTTATTTAGTAGTTGCTTTTTGTTTTAACTGTTAATTTTGAATTGTTGTGATCTTTTATTTTTAAAATGAACAGCTACTACATTGCCTTATTATTCTCCTTACAGATATTACTGCTTTTCTAAGCTATTTGAGAGCAAGTTGAAGACACGATGTGCCATTACTCCTTAATATTTCACTGTATATTTCCTTAAAATGAGGATACTCGCCCACATAACTTCTATACAACCAATAAAATCAAGACATTGACATTGATTCAATGCTTTCATCTACTCCAGAGAATGCTGATCATTCCCATAATGTCCTTTGTAAGTGGTGGACCCAATCCAGGACCATGCACCCAATATAGTTGCTAAGTCTCCGTAGTTTCCTCCAATCTGGAATAGTCCCGTCAGTCAGTCCTTGCCTCCCATGACCGTGTCATTTTTGAAGATTTCAAGCTAGATTTTTAAACCTTTATTTTTATTGTTGACACTATAGTGCTGTCCCCAAGGTCATCCGTTTGAGTGTGTCTGGTATTTCCTCATGATTAGATTGCATAACCTAAATCTTATCATGAGGAAGTATCAGACTCAGTGCATCCCAGTTCACAGCTCCACTTATCTTCCTGCCCCTTCAACAGGGGTGCGGGGGTGCGGGGTGTGGGGGATGACGAAGGGCAAAACAGGAGGTATGGTGAGCTGATTGCTCACAAATCAGCCTTGAACCTCAGTTGTGCATGTTCAGCTGCATGAGGACCCAGGAAGAGCTGCACCCCTGCCCTTTGGAACGAGTGTCAATGGGAAGATGTGATCACGAATAGTGAGCAGAGAGTGAGGCAGCACCTTGGTGCGCACACTAGACTAAAGTGACATGAGGGTCCTGGGAAGGCTGGGGCAGGACAGACTGTTCCTTATCCGTTAGATTTTTACTGTGTGCCAGCACTGTGCACACACAGACACAATGCCTTCCTGCCCTCATGGAGTTCACACTCCAGTGAGCAAGGGGGCCAGGGAAGACAGATGTCAGGCTCCCCCGAGGGGAGAATTGGTCAGACATTTATGGAGAGTGCCTTAGGACTGAGGAACTTTGGTTCCTCCTACTCTATGACCAGGCTTGCTCCTGCCTGGGCAGCCAGAGTAGGTTTGGGATGGAATGCGGCTGGTCCCTGAATGGGCAGTGCCAGGTCCAACCCCTTGCAGAGGTGCCGAGGGAGGCAGTGTGGAGAGAAAAGCCAGGGCTCTAACTCTGCTACCTGCCCATCTACCCCCAGTGCCTTCTTTTTCATCCTAGGCATCTGGCTAGACCAGTACTTGGAAAATTCCTTTCAGCTTCCAGACTTTCCCTGCCTGAAACAGCTGATGGCCTTCATGCATCCCAACCTGCCTGGCTTGGACCTGGAGTGCTGTGTCCAACTTCTCCAGAGCCAGCTCCAGTGCCAGCTCTTACACCAGCTCCAGCTGTAGACCTACAGTCAGAGCCAGCTTCAGAGCTATAGCCAGCCCTAGCCCAGCTCCAGTGCTAGCTCTATCACCAGCTCTAGAGCCTGCTACAGAGCTACATTCAACTTCAGTGCCAGCTCTATAGTTAAGTGCCATTTTCAGAACTCATCAGCACCAAAGCTAGAGCCTGCACCAGCATCAGCCCTAGTTCTAGCTCTAGAGCTAAAAACAGCTCTCGCACCTACCCTCAAGCTAGAGCCATACTGAGTGTCAGCTTCCGCATTAGAAGCAGCTCTAGCACCACAGCCAGAGCTGGAACAAGCTCTAGGACTAGAGCCAGCTCCAGAACTAGAGCCAATACCAACACTAGCCATAGCAACAGCTTCAGAGCCAGATCCAATGATAGAGCCAATGGTAAGTACCAGCTCAGCCCCTGCTCTAACAATCAGTGAGGGCTAGAGCTTGCTTCAGAGGTAGAGCCTGTTCTTGAACATCTCTAGCAACCAGCTACAGGGTCACACCCAGCTATACTTCCAGCTCCAGAACCTGTGCCAGTTATAGATCTTTGGCCAATGCCAGTTCGAGTTAGAAGTGCCTGTAGCACCAAATCCAGCACTAACGCCAGTGCTAGGTCCACAGCTAGCTGCCAGCTCTAGCACCAGAGTCAGAGCTAGAACCAGCTCTAGGGTTTCCTTTAGCTATTTGAGCATATTTAAGACAATTGATTTAAAGTCTTTGTCTAGTAAGTCAAACATCTGGGCATCCTCAGGGATAGTTTCTGTCAATCTTTTTCCTTTTGAATGGGTTTTGTTTGTTGAAAACTGGACATTTACATATTATAATATGGTAACTATGAAAATCAGCTTCTTCCCTTCCCTCAGAGTGTGCTGTTTTTTGTTTTGATTACAGTCATCTGTTCATTTGGACACATTCCAAAAATATTTTAGCAAAGACTGTCACCTCTGTCATGTGTAGTCACTTGAAATCTGTTCAGCTAGTATTTTGACAAAGATTTCCTTGAACAGCAGGAACTAAAAACAAACAAAAGAAAACACATATCCCAGTCTATGCAGACTGGCTCTGTGCTGGGACACTCCCTTAACACTTAGCCAGGCGGTTTATAACTCTGCCTTAGTCTGCTTGGAGTGAGTCCAGAGACCACCCAGAGGTGAAAGCTTAGGTTGTTCTCAGGTCTTTTCTGAGCATGCATCCCCTTGTGGCCATGTATGTGCCTTTCTAGAGTCCCTAGTACACAGTCTCGCTCTCTGACCTGTCTGCCTGAACACACTGCCTTAGCACCACTACAGGGTGGAGCTGAGTAAGAACAGTGCCAAGACCTAGATGCCAGTCAAGCCAGGTGGGTGAGACTTCAGTTACCCAGGGCTGCAATTCCCCAAGTCTTGGACTCCCAACCCACATCTAGGATCATTTTCAGTGGTACCAATAAGGCATTAAATAACCTCGTCTTTTTTTCCCTCCCCATTCATTTTTAGAGAAAGTGGAAGGGAGGGAAGGAGGGGAAGAGAGAAGGAGAGGGAGACAGAAAGAGAAACATCCATGTGAGAGTTACGACTGGATACCTCCTGCATGCACCCTGACCAGAGCCAGGGATTGAACCTCAACCTAGGTATGTGCCCTTGACCAGGAATTGAACCCACGACCCTTTGGTGTGTGGGCCGAGGCTTTAACCACTGAGAAACACCGGCCAAGGCTAAAAAACCTCAAGTCTTATATTGAGAAAGTTACTACCCTAGTTCCCACTCCATCTTTCAAATTTTCTGAAGGAGAAATACCTCATTTGGGTGCTAGTATGTCTAACTCCTATAATATCCCTTAAACTCCTTTCATACAGAGGGCAAGACTCAGGCCTAGGCTCAGTCTTTGTAGACCATAGTATGGAGCTGCAATTTCTCAACACTATGGTTTTCACTGGATTCATTTTTAGAGTTACTTTCTATTTACATCAAGTGTAAACTTTCTTTAAAAAATGCATTTAAGCCGAAACCGGTTTGGCTCAGTGGATAGAGCGTCGGCCTGGGGACTGAAGGGTCCCAGGTTCGATTCCGGTCAAGGGCATGTACCTTGGTGCGGGCACATCCCCAGTAGGGGGTGTGCAGGAGGCAGCTGATCCATGTTTCTCTCTTATCGATGTTTCTAACTCTCTATCCCTCTCCCTTCCTCTCTGTAAAAAATCAATAAAATATATTTAAAAAAAAAAAAAATGCATTTAAGCCCTAACTGGTTTGGCTCAGTGGATAGAGCGTTGGCCTGTCGACTGAAAGGTCCCAGGTTCGATTCCAGTCAACCTGGAATGGTTGCGTGCACATCCCCAGTGGGAGGTGTGCAGGAGGCAGCTAATCGATGTTTCTCTCTCATCGATGTTTCTAACTATCTATCCTCTCCCTTTCCTCTCTGTAAGAAATCAATAAAATATATTATAAATAAATAAATAAATAAATAATGCATTTAAGCCCTAACTGGTTTGGCTCAGTGGATAGAGCGTTGGCCTGTCGACTGAAAGGTCCCAGGTTCGATTCCAGTCAACCTGGAATGGTTGCGTGCACATCCCCAGTGGGAGGTGTGCAGGAGGCAGCTAATCGATGTTTCTCTCTCATCGATGTTTCTAACTATCTATCCTCTCCCTTTCCTCTCTGTAAGAAATCAATAAAATATATTATAAATAAATAAATAAATAAATAAATAAATAAATAATGCATTTAAGCCCTAACTGGTTTGGCTCAGTGGATAGAGCGTCGGCCTGTGGACTGAAAGGTCCCAGGTTTGGTTCCAGTCAAGGGCACGTACCTTGGTTGCGTGCACATCCCCAGTGGGAGGTGTGCAGGAGGCCGCTGATCGATGTTTCTCTCCCATCGATGTTTCTAACTCTCTACCCCTCTCCTTTCCTCTCTGTAAAAAATCAATAAAATATATATTTTTAAAAAATGCATTTAAATGTAAAAACTGAGCTAATTAAAAAAAAATGTAAGTAATCAACAATACAACAAGTACAGAGTTGCCCAGCAGTGGTTGAGTGTTGACCTATGAACCAGGAGGTAACAATTTTATTCCCAGTCAGGGCACAAGCCCAGGTTGTATGCTTGATCCCCAGAAGGGGGCATGCAGGAGGCAGCTGATCAATGATTCTCTTTCATCACTGATTTTTTTTTGGTTGATTTGTTACAGAGAGGAAGGGAGAGGGATAGAGAGTTAGAAACATCAATGAGAGAGAAACATTGATCAGCTGCCTCCTGCACACCCCCTACTGGGGATGTGCCTGCAATCAAGGTACATGCCCTTGACCAGAATCGAACCTGGGACCCTTCAGTCCGCAGGCCAATGCTCTATCCACTGAGCCAAACCGGTTAGGGCCCATCATTGATTTTTTTAATCTCTCCCTCCCTCCTCTTTCTCTCCGAAATCAATAAAAATACATATTTTTTTAAAAACTAAAAAAAAAAAAAAAAAAACAAGTAGAGAGTTCTGGCAAGAATCATGACGGTGATAGAATACTGTTCTAGAATAAGGACTTTGGATTTAATAATTGTCCATCTCATGCTTTTGTGATTCCGGGGTTTTTTCTGTTCAACTGGTTGTTGTTGTTCCCTAACACAGATTTTTAAAAATCTCAACCTTATTTTTTTGAGGGATAAGACACAATCAAGCCAGCCAGCCAACCAACCAACCAAACAACAGGAAGTGCCTCAGAGGTCAGTGCCTCAGGAACAACCGGCAATTGGGGAAGAGATGACACGGAATGAAGTGAAAAGCCAAGAACAGAAGATGCCAGTGTGGTGGAGAACGCTGCTCCCTTCTCTAGGCTCTCAAATACAAGTCTGGAAATTCAGTTAAAAACATCACCTTATACTAGAGAAGAAAGAGAAAGAGGGAGAGCTGTAAATATTTTTAATGTTTATACTTTATATAAAAAAGAAGTTATAAAATTTAAATAGCTGATTAAAGTTAAAAATCTGTTGTTGTATAATTTAACCAATTAAAAAGATTTCTGATCTCTTGACTCCAAGTCCAATATTCTCTCCACATTGATCCTTCATTTCTTATAGAGCCCTCACTTTCAGGTTTTTCTTTAGAAAACAAATCTGAAGAAATTTGTAAGTAAATAATCAGCACTTCAAATGTATGGCACTCTGGCTGAGGTAGCAGGAGGCCTGGCAGGACTAGCACCCTGTGGAGGCCACACCTAGGTGGGCCACGGCTGCCAGCGCTCCCTGCAAAGAACCTGTGAGACGAACCTGTGGCCTTTGGGTGTCTCCTGGGCACTGCCATGCCCCAAGCGTGGCTCTCCTTTCAGTGGCCAGCCACCTCCTTGCCTTCATTCCACTTTGATTCTGGTCAGTTCCCACCTTCCTCCTCCACAGAGTTTCAGAATTAAGGAGTGAAACTACAAGAGATCACCACCATGCAGAGGTCAGGCTGCCCTGGCCATCACAATGAGGCCACTGACGCCCTGTCCTCTGCAACCCCATCCCCCATTTTGAGGGGCCTCTGGCCCCAGCCAGGCTCAGCCATTGGGTTCTTCCCCCTCCTCAGCCACCCTGTGAGCACAGGTACCTTCTCGAGGCTGCGCCGATGTCCCACGCTGATAAACGTTATGCCTAGCTGCTGGCCGATGCGGTAGAGTTCACTCTCCACCTCCTCCGTCAGGGCACTGGTGGCTTCATCAAGCACTGAGGGCAGAACCCGGTGGGAAGAGATGGAGAACTGCCCCCGCCTGCCTCCGTTTCTCCTTCAACCCACATTCACCTCCAGCGGGGACCCAGAGGGAGGCTGAAAGCTGCTCTGGCTTATGGGAACCCAGCCTTAGAGAGGATGGGCCAACCGAGCAGAGGCCAGCAGCATTCAGCCAGCAGAAGGACAAAACCCCTCAGCTTCCTATAGATCAGCACCAGACACAGCCTGGGACCACTCAATCCAGGGAATCCTGCTTCCCCACAGGATGTCAGTCATCCCTCCGCCAGGCACAGCTCAGGGGATGTGCATTTATGGATGGCAGAGCATAAAATCACAAGCTCTCCCAAGGCAGCTCCAGCTGCAGCGATGGCAGAAAGCTTATTGCAACACATCCAGAGCCACTCTGATGCCAAGCACTGCTGCCTTATGGGCAGAGACTGCCATCCTGTCCTGCAGGGACAGAAAGACATGCCCACCAATACAGGCGAGTTCTCCTACAAAACCAACCCTGCCCAGGTGTGCATGAACACACGCTGCTCCCTGTGGGCACACACAGCACCTGGCATGCACACTTACAGGGCAGACCTCACCTGCGTACTTCGGCTGCAGGTAGAAGAGCCGGGCAAAAGACAGCCTCTGCATCTCTCCGGGGGACAGAACGTCATACCTGAGAAAAGGGAACGGGAGGACCACTGGAGGAAGAAGTATATAGTCTGGCCTTTGCCTAGAATGGGTCTAGGCAGGAAGAGGTTCTTGCTACAGAGAGGCAGGCCCAGGACAGATGGATGTCACCTCCCCTTTCAATCACAGCCCTGTTGCCCGCACAAGGTGAGGCTAAAACTCTGCTCCCAAAGGCATGAAACCTAGACTTTGAGGTCAAGGAGCCATTCTATCCCTTCAATGGTCCCCTGGAACCCACAGTCTTTGGGGGAAATGGTTCTGGAGCATCCCAGCCCCCTTCTTACCAGTTCCAATCGATCTGGTGGTCCAGCCCCTCTGTCCGTGCCACCAAATCGGACTGTAACATACCCAGAGGAAACGATATCCATGAAAGTGCCCATCCTGCTTCCTGAGGAACCCCCTCAGTCCACTCCACACGTGTGTCTGAGACAGACCTACACCCCACTGGCGTACCAAGGTGGGGGCAGTCTGCCCCGGGCAGAGAGGAATATCCTATCAACTACATTGTTTAGACCGTGTTGGAGCATGGTGACAAGAAACAATAGTTTTATTATTATTTTAAAAGTCACTATAGAGTGTGCCCCTGTTTTGCCCATTATCTGGCCAACAGTTCCCTCAGCCACTTTTTACTCCCATTCTCCTTGCCCCAGGCTCGTCCTTCGAGTCCTGGGCTAGTGATCCGTGCTACCAGGTGGCCTTGGACCTCAGGGTCCTGCCCTCACTTACCAGGCCTGCCAACTCCAAGAACCTCATGATCCTCTCGTCATCGGTAGAACCTGCAAAACAGACAGGCCTCCTTCAGAAGTCAGCTCCTCCTCGGCAGCCAGAATAGATGGGGCACGGCATGGCAAGGGGCAGGGGAGGGGACTCAGGATCTGGGCTGAGGCTCTAGAGTGCCAGGCTACAGGCCTAAGAAGGAAAGGTTCTGGTGAAGGAGGCAATCACCTCCCTTCCTCCAGTGGGTTCTCTCCTCCCGGAGGGGAAGACAGACAAGATGAGGTCAGGGCACAGGCCCCACGAGTAAATAGTCCAGGAGGAGGGGACCCAACCTGAACCCAGCAGCCTGGCTGGGGCCTCTCCCAAAGGGCACAGGTGAGGCCGCAGTCAGAAAAAAAGTAGGAACGACCGAAGTGGGAGAACATGCCCCGAGGAGGCCAGCTCACCTGAGTCCGGGTAGATCTCCTTCAGGGGGTATATCACCTGATAAAACAAAAAGCACACTGGCCTCGGCCCAGGCCAAGCGGGGGCTGCACTCAGCCCACCCTCCCTCAGAATCAGCCCAGGAACCGCCAGAGGCCAGGCTCCTATCCACCCCAGGAGAGTCAGGAACGCCCTGGCCAAGGGCCCAGTGGGAGAGGTCACGCGGGTGGACAGTGGGCCAGGGTCACTGCAATCTCCAGAGCGTGTCTGGAGGAAAGAGCCTGTGAGTTAGTTTCCTGAGGGCAGGGCCCCCAGCATCCACACTTGGTGTTCACCAAACGCTGTGACCTTTCGGTTGCAGCCCCCACAGTTAACCTGTCCCGGCGTCGCCTGAGTAGACGGCCCAACTCATGGATGTGAATAAAATACAGGGGTGGGCAGTGGGTTTACAGTTGTGAGTACCTAAAACAGGGTTCATTCTTGTATTATTACTCATTAATCACTATATTATTTGTATGACAACTGAAAACCTATGCAACCGTAGACCAACTTTTGCCCACCTCTGTATTCTTAGAGCCAGGGAGTCCCCGGGCACAGGCCATTTTATTACCCCACCTCTATGCCACAGCTCCCTAGGGCTGAGGCCTGCATACTGCCAGAGGACCCAGTTGCGGGGGGGGGGGGGGGGGGCGGGTGAGGAGTGGGCCCCAGGCTGACCTGCTCCCGAAGGGTGCCGTCGGTGAAGAATGGCTTTTGTGGCAGGAACAGCACCCCATGGGGTCCAAAGTCCACCAGCATCTGCATTGAGCCTGCAGAGCCCATGAAACCTCCATTATGAGATCTCCCAGGGAAAGTAATGGCTTCTCACCCCTTTGCCACACACACACACACACACACACACACACACACACACACACACCCCTGCCCCTCCCCCCAGCCAAGGCTGGTTCTCACCCCGTGTGCTCGCCCAGAGGCCACCCAGCACGCGGAGCAAGGAGGTCTTGCCGGTGCCCGTGTTGCCGGTGATGAGCAGGCTCTCCCCCTCGGAGATCTTTAGGCTCAGATCCTTGATTAAGGGCTTGTTAGAGGAGGGCGCGGAGATGCAGACCCGATCAAGGAGAAAAGCTGTGTCCGCTGGCTCTGCTGCTGGCCATCCTGGGGCCCTGGGGTTAGAGAAGGGAGGGGGTGGGGAAGATCCAGCGTCAGTATGGCCAAGGGCAAGCTTTTCTCCTTGGGGACGTCACCTCTGGGTTGGGGTTATGGGCTGAATTGAGTCATCAAAATCACATGCTAAACTCCTAACCCCTGGTATCTCAGGATGTAACCACATCTTTAAAGGGGAGATCACATCATGAGGCCCTTTGGGTAGGGCCCTAACGCAATATGTCCTTTAGGAAGGGGGAGATGTCAGGAGTGTGCACGCAGGAAGGCCATGTGAGGACTCAGCGAGAAGACAGCCGTCTGCAAGCCAAGGAGGTGGGCCTCAGGAGAAACCGAGGACTTTTAGACTCAACTGGGAGAAGATAAATGTTTGCTGTTGAAGCCACCCAGTCTGTGGTACTCTGTTATGGCAGCCTGAGCAGACCAACACCAAGGTGGAGTTGGGGCCCCTGCTTTGTGCCAGCCAGGCTGGCAAAGCCCCACACACAACTGATGTTAGTCAGTCTTAAAATTCATGAATCACAGGTATTATCCCCTCTTGGCAGATGAGGAAACCGAGTCAGGTGGCTAAGTAACTTGCTCAGGGGCACAGAGCTGAATTGGTCTAATTCTAATGTGGGTGAGTCCCCAGGGTGTCACAGTGCGACTAGAGGACTGAGGGCAAGGACGGGAGTGGTAACAAATATAAACAGTTCCGGAGCTCCTGGCTCTCCGAGGACGCCCGTCTCCCCTGAGACCAGCAGCTCTGGTTTCCTGCAGCCCCAGCACCGGCACACCAGCCTCCGGGCTCACAGCTGCGTGAAGCGTGAATTTTGAATGGGGCGACAGTTAAGGCTTTCGTTCCTGAGAAGAGAGTTGAATGTAGGTCCTGGATTTCAGAAAATTTCCATTTTCAGAAGCTTACTCTGTAGACACTGTCCAAGTACTTTCTATAAATGATGGTATCTAATCCTCACAACCCTAAGAGGAAGGTTCCATGAATATCCCTTTATAGAGCTGAAGAAAGTAAGACACAGAACAGTTAAGTAATTCTGCCCAAGAAAAGCAAGGACATGAAACAAACCTTTAATGCAGAGAGAGGTCAGAAACATCAGAGCCTGCAGAGATACATGAGTACAGACACCCCCGGGCCTGCGTGGGGCATGCGGACAAAGACCAGACAAGCCCGAGGAAAGGGACAGGCGGCAGGGCTCAGTGAGAGGAAGCGGGAAACAGGAAGAGGAGGCCACCAGTCAGATTCTAACTCAGGCCCAGGCAGGTGTGTGCACTTTGCTTCCACCAGCTGGGGGACGGTGGAAATTAACACAACGAATGCCGGAAGAGCAACACCTATTATAAACGTTTGCAACGTGCCAGGCACAAGCCACAGATTTCTGTCAGTTGCTCCACACAGCTCTGCTGCCCCGCTGGGCAGTCCCAGAGCCTGAATTCTCACCAATGCACACACTGCCACCTAGTACTCACCTGTGTGAGTCCCACTCGCTCTCGTCCAGGAGCTCGCCGTCCTGTGACTTCAGGGACATGTCCAGCAGGGTCTCCTGAAGCTCCCCAATCCTGGGCAAGAAGTGAAACCTGAGGCAGGCGTTTGGGGGCCCAGGTAAAGGTAAGAATCCTTTTTCTCTCATGCTCACTGGGATACGGGGAGTTTTTCTGTTCCTTTTCTCATTCAGCCACTTCTCCCAGTGCACCAGCTCTGTTCAGAAACTAGAGGTGTGGGATGCAGCCTCACCTGTGTGTGTAACCAGCCACATCCGAGAGCGTGGTGGAGAGGTCGATGAGCCGGGTGAAGCAGCTGATGAGATAAATGCACACGAAGGCATTCTGGATGGAACGGGAGCAGTGAGCACAGGCCTTGACCCCCAGGCCCTAGGTCCTGGGCCCTGGGCCAGGGGGTGGGGGGGGGAGAGGGGCAGCATGAGGGGTCATCATAAGGGATTCTCACCTTGCTGACCAGGGTGCTGAGCTCTGTGGGGCTAAGGTCTCCATAAACGCCACTGAAAATGGGGATTGCGATCACAACATAACTCAGGATGCTGCCCAGATAGTCAAACGTGTTGATACCGACTGTGGAAGACATACTGCGTGAGATCCTGGAACATTCCTGTGCTCTGAGGGGAATGGAAAGCCAAGCAGGACCAAGCTATTCCCTGGATCCTCATGCTCCTGAGGACACACAGGGCGAAGGCAGTGGCTCCCCCTGGTTAATCCCTTCAGCAGAGCAAACCGTATCAGTGTGGAGAAAAGTAGGGAGGGGAGGGGAGGGGGCTATCCTGATCCTGTGGTTCCTGCCTCCCGGGTTCCCTCTACTTACTGTACAGCCAGAGCTCCTTGGACATCAGCTCCCTCTGGGTCTGAAGGAGTCTCTGCAGCCTGCGGTCTGTCCTCATGTGCTCCACATGCCCAGCTCTGATGAGAAAGGCTGGAATGTCCACGGGGTCTGGAGAGCCTCAGCCAGGCTGGGGACCCTCTGTCCCTCATCACACCCTCCGTTAGGGACTAAGCTCATCACACCCTCCATTAGGGACTAAGCTCATCCAAATGGTCTTCCCCTCTGACCCTAACACTAGCACCCACTCATTGCTTCACTCATTCAACATGGTATTGTCTGCAGAAAGAACCTGAACTCTCGAATGGCCAGACCTGGTTCAAATCCTGGCTCTGGTTAGTTAGTAACTAACAACAGACTGATTACTTAAGCCTAGGAGCCTCAGTTTTCTCATCTGTAAGATGGAGCTTGTAATAACCTACCTAACAGGCTAGAGTGAGAATTTCTGAATATTAAAGGCTAGGCCAGCCATGGGCAAACTACGGCCCGCGGGCCGGATCCGGCTGTTCTATCCGGTTCTCTTGCTCTCCCCTCCGCTCCTTTATTTTGAATTTATATTAGTTCACACAAACACTCCATCCATGCTTTTGTTCCGGCCCTCCGGTCCAGTTTAAGAACCCATTGTGGCCCTCGAGTCAAAAAGTTTGCCCACCCCTGGGCTAGGCACATGAAGGGACCCCAAGAGATAACAGCTGCTATCATTAAACAAAGGTACAGGGAGGAGGACACTACGTGGCAGGCTCCGTGCTAGTCAGCCAGTGTGACACAGAGGTGGTAAGACAGTCCCCGTTCAGGGGGCAGGCAGATGCGCCGCACTCTTCACCTGGAACATGGAAAGTGTGACTACACAGAGCATCTTCAAGCTCCGGAACAAACAGGCTTGGGCACTCATGAAGCCTAGGAAGGCTCTCAGGAGGAGGTGACCTGGGCTTCGAGGACAGGCAGCAAAGGAGGGGTGGATAGAGGGGGCATTTCAGAGTTTACATAAAGATGGGCACAGAGGCTCAAAAGAACACACCCAGAGCTCCAAGAACCAACCTGCTTCCCCCAGAGCCCAAAGCTTCCTGAGCAGAAACTGCAGAATCCAAAAAGCTTAGCACAGACCCACCCCACCACCAAACCCCAGATCAGTCCTAGTATTCCTGGCGCCCCCAGGTGGTGGAAGCTGGAAACCGCTAGTGACTGGCAGAAGTGCAAAGGTCCCAGCGCTCCTGAGTCCAGGTGCTCCAAGACAGCTCCCCTCCTTAAACACCAACCTCTGGGCCTGCCTGCCAATGACCCTTGCGGCCTCACAGGAGGCAGCACGGGGCCTTCCCGGCCCTGAGGGAAGGAATGGGATTTCACAACGCTCCTGTCAGGAGACCAAACACAGCTGCACGTGGACCTCACGTGGACAGCGCTTGTAGGGAGCAGGACTGCCAACCTCCGGAGGCTCCCGTTCCCGCCTGTACTACAGAGCAGCTTTGGACGTCAGCAAGACGAGAAGGCATTCGATCATTTCATCCTTGGAATAAATTTAGGCCCCATGCTAGGTCACTGAGAGGGACAAATCCCTGGGCTTAAAAAGGATGAGGCAGACAAGGACAGTGAGATGCAGGGAGAGGATCACAGCCCAGTGTAAGGACGTCTGCCCCCAGGGCCCGGTGATGGTGGGAGGGTTGTACCATTCAGCTCTCCTTCTCTGCCATCTCCCCTGGCAGCTCTGACCAGGGAGAGGGAACTACTCCCACTAAACTCACCTGAAGAAAGCAGCAGGCTCAGCATTCACACGGATCTGCATGTGCTTGAACCTGAGCAGAACAAAGGAAAATGTGTGCTGACAATGGGCAGTACCGACCCCCTTTTGGTGGCCTGAATCAAGACCTCCAGACAAAGGGGATCCAGCTCCACCTCGAAACTGCAGCTTTCTCCCCAATCTTTCTGTGGACTGTCATGGGGTGTGTGTGTGTGGGAAAGTGGGGGGTCCCAGGCCTAGGCAGGGTGGCCCCTTGCCTATCTCCAGAGAGGACAGGTGCTCATAGCACCTTTTCCTCCCAGGGCTGGACCGAAGGAGTCCACGGAGCACAGAGTAGGGGACGAATCCATCGGCTCATCTGAAACATGTGGTTAAAACAGAAGCACTGAGAAGGCCAAGGTATGATGATGTTAACCAACCAGACACTGTTCTCAGTGCTTCTCATGTATAATCTCAAGTAATCCTCACAGTTCCCTCATAAGCAACAGTACCATCCCTATTTTAGGATGGGGAACCAAGTTCAGAGAGATTAAAGACCTCAGCCAAGAGCACATGCTAGCAACTGGCATAGCTGGGATTTGAACTCAGGCACCTTACTCCAGATCCCATTCCTTAACCAGTATGCCCAGCCCTCAAACCTCAAACACCGGAGACACACCTGAAATCGCCCTCCAGCTTTTCCTGCTGCACCAGCTTCGCCACAATGGGCCCCATCAACATTCTGTTCACCACGGTTCCCAGGATGAAATACCCAAAGATGCTCACGGGCCCGAGCCAGCCTGTGCTGAAAGGCAGAGACAGGGATGGTGGGGGGCGCCACATATGCCCGCAGGCCTCGGCCCTGATGCCTGCCCCCTTTCGGGCAGCCCCTGTTCGATCTCAGCCACCCTGTGAAGCCTCGGCTCCTGTGCGGGGGCACCTAGTACCTAGGCTACGCTGTCGGAGCACCAGATCCCTGTGACAGTGAAACGCCATGGGGCCCACGGGAGGGCAGGACCCTAAACATGTGAGATAAGACTGGCATGCAGGTGGGAGGAAGGGAAGTCTAGCCTCTTTTGGGCCCTGGCCTGGGAGAGCTCGTGTGAGCGAGGGACCTCTGGGGAAACACCTGGCAGGAGCGGAGGAGGGACTGTGGCAAGAGAGGCTTCACCTTTGGAAGCACTGGTAGGTGTAGTAGACGAGGGTGAAGGGGGAGATGATCAGCTGGCTGGCCATGCTGCTGAGCTGCCGGCAGAACCGCTCCACGTCCTGGCTGATGCGCTGGTCCCTGGAACCAACAACACAGAGTAACTGGACCCAGGGAGCTGAGCTCAAGGGTTGAGAGACCAAGACAGTTCCATGTTACCCCACCTTTTAGTGACCCTGGGGGAAGATGGACCCCTACAAGGGCTGATTTTCCAGAAGCAATGAGACCCTCAGGATCCTAA
The DNA here is from genome assembly GCF_963455305.1 of Plecotus auritus. Taxonomy (NCBI): domain Eukaryota; kingdom Metazoa; phylum Chordata; class Mammalia; order Chiroptera; family Vespertilionidae; genus Plecotus; species Plecotus auritus. Next base: position 26,544,340 of record NC_137770.1, on the reverse strand, counting down.
ACAGGGTTCTAAAGAGTTGCTTCTTATGGTGCCTCAGTTTACTCCTCAGAAAACGGACAACTAGAAGGCCCAGCACCCCAGGGTCTTGGTCCAGTTCTGAGGGTAGTTAAGCTGAGTTTCTGGATGGTCAGGGAAGCGATCCCATTTATCTCCTCCCATTTTCTTTTACGAGCATGAGCCTGTCTCCACGTTAGCTGTCTGGCTGTGGAAGTTTCTATAGGTTAGCCATAGAGAGAGGCCTAGGAGAGTTAAGCAGCAGCACCCTCCCAAAAATCATTGCCGCAGAGCTCAGCTTGAGCTGAGAAAAGGTCATCTCAGGCAAAAAAGTGCCTTGGGGGCGGGGGGCTGCCCAGTGGGGAGGGAATGAGTATGAGGAGAGACCCCATATATCCCGTCGCACCAGAGCCACACCGACTCCTATTTCCAATGAGACGTGACCTTGGGCAAGTGACCTGCATTCTCTGGGCCCGTTCCTCACCCGTAAAATCACAACAGCTAACTTACAGTGGAACACCTGCTCCGTCCCAGGCACTGCCTATGTGTATTACACGAATATCGTTTCGCCCTCACTATATTCTTTGAAATAGGAAGTATTCTCCTCATTTTACAGAAAGGGAACCTGGGGCTTACTAGTGAACGTAAGGCCTATAAACGGGGAAGTGACAATATAAAGATTTAAATCCTAGACTGAGTCCTAGACAGCAATTTTTTACTGCTAGAAATCCGAAAGCCGGTTTTCTAGCTTTTTCTAGCAAGGACACACTCTTCAGAGGGGGCCTGATTTAGAAGCCCAGGATATGAAACGGACAAAAGGGAGCTGCTCCTATTTTTAGCTTCTTGTTCTCAGCCCTACAGCCTGTCCAGGCCTCCTCTGCAGAGCACCCTGCCCGCCCTGGCTCTTATCAACACATGCAGGTAACTGGAGATAATCTCCAAGGGATCTGCCGCAGGAACTCTCCAGGGCTGATCCAGGTAGACAGAACCATGCAGAGGGCAGTGAGGACTGAGCAGGGAGGCCTACGGGTTATCGACGTCATCCCGCAGCACGTTGAGGGTGTAGTACACGCGGCCGCGGAAGTAGAGGTGGTGGAGATGCTCGGTGAGGTCCTTCCTCCAGCTCACATACAGCAGGTTGCAGGTGAACTGGTCAAAGCTCTTCAGCTGTGCAGTGGGGGAGGCAGGGGAAGGGAGGGAAAGGGAGAATGGCTTCCTGCAGGTCTCAGCTCAAAGCTCAGAAAGCATCTGCTGACCAGGCCCAGGCCACTCTAATGACTGCCCACTCACCACTTCCTCTTGTTTAAAGCCACAAGTCATGGGACTTTTCCCTTCCTCACTCACCCACATGGTCATTCCTTCACCAAACAGTGAAGGGCTTACCAAAGACAAGGCCCTCTAATCCCTTTCTACATTACACTGCCTCAATCTGAGAGTAGGCGAGCTTCTGGAGATTGGAAACAGTATTTTCTATTCCATTTATGTTCTTATTTTCTGTCCCAAAACATGGAACAGGGCTCTGTATACATAGGTACTTACTGACCGAAGACACATCAAAAGTGCCAAAGTGTGATGCGATGGCTCCCCTAAGAACCAAGACAACGAGCAGTACAGCCTGACAGAGTCCTAACAGAGCCCTGACTCTCATCATCCCCCATTTATGTGGCACCTGTTTGCTGAGCATGGGGGAAATGACAATGAGCTCAGTCTAGCCAGGGGGCAGACAATTACAAGGGTGTAAGGAGTGTTACCGCAGAGGTAAGCTCAAAGTAGTAAGCATGAAGAGAAAAGGACAGAGTTTGGTGGAGGAAACAGAAGAGAAAGCTGAGGAGGACTTGAAGGTGAGGCATCTTGAAAAGTGAGCAGGCATTAATCAAGTAAGCACGAGGTGGGGGGAAGGAGGCCATTCTGCAAGAAAACAGCAGGTGCAAAAGCTCGGAGGTGTGACACGAAGCCAGCTGAGTCACAGCCTCAGTCCCAGAGGAAGAGCAGCTCTGGCTGCTGATCCCAGCAGCTCTGGCTGCTGGTCCTGAAGCAAGAGTTCTGGGAATGAAAAGAACAATGATCATTTCCGCTAAGTGCTGGATTAAATCAGAACCTCGTGGCCTACGCCTGTGAGCTTGAAACACTCGAGGAATTGGCCCCAGTGGGCCAATAGCAAGATCAATGTCCTACCTAGGGTTCCTAGAAAAGGCAGGGGACACACACCCACAGCTTGATTCCTACTTCCTAGGGACTAAGTGACCCTGGGCGTTCCACTCATTCTAGGCTGGAGAGAAAGAGAGACACAGGGAGAAGACCTTACCATGGAGTTGAGAACGATGAGCACAACAGCCAGGAATGTCAGGGTCTTAAACCCATCCAAGTCTTTGTTTCCCAGGACCCCGTAGTATTGACTGGGGATCAAGCCAACCTGGTAGATCACCAGTTGTTCTGGGGGGAGGGAGAGGAGTCAGACATCAGTGATGAGGGGTGGGGAAAGGAGGAAGGCTTCCTCTTGAGTCCTTGCCTCACCAACACCCCAGAGAAGGAAAGGGACCCAAAACCAGGACTGCCCTCCCCCGTCTAGCCTGGACTCACTCACTCACCCAGGAGGGCCACACCCAAGAGGGTCAGGAACATCAAGGCATTCTGTGATGAGCAAGAGGGAAACAAAACCTTTTGTATCTGCAGGAACCGCTGGAGAAACTGCAGATCTAACCTGGGCCTGAAGAATAGAAGGAGAAGCAGAGAGAAACTGAAGAGGGCAGTTGAGCTTTAGAGCAGATACCAACCTTAGCTACACTGTTCTGGGGCCAAAGGGTGGGAGTGTTCAATATTCAAGCCATGCAGATGGTAGGGTGGGAACAGCGATAGAAATAAATTTCTTTAGTTGAATAATGCCATAAAAGGTTATTTACAGTAAACAACAACATAGTTAATAAAGAAACTTTAGCCACATCCTCTTGATGGTCATGAACAAGACAAGGAAGTCCCACTTCATCAAGGATTTCAAGGTCCTGGCTGAAGGAATAAAGCAGGATAAAGAAATGAGGTAGAGCCCTAACCAGTTTGGCTCAGTGGATAGAGCGACGGCCTGCGGACTGAAAGGTACCGGGTTCGATTCCGGTCAAGGGCATGTACCAGTAGGGGGTGTGCAGGAGGCAGCTGATGGATGTTTCTCTCTCATCAATGTTTCTAACTCTCTATCCCCCTCCCTTCCTCTCTGTAAAAAATCAATAAAATATATTTTTTAAAAAAAGAAATGAGGTAGAAGGATTGAAAGGGAAGAGATTAAATTGTCATTATTTGCAGATGAGTGAACATTCACATAGGAAACACAAGCAAATAAGTAAATAAAATGTTGTTAATAAGAGGAATTAAGTAGATATAGGGTTAACATACAAATATCAAGAGCACTCTATACCAACTATCACCAACTGGAAAATATAAAGTAAGTGTCATTTATAAAAGTAAGAAAAGCATAGAAAACCTATAAACTATCCAGGAATTTACTTTAAAAAAAGAATATATAAGACATTTTGGAGGAAAAACAAAAACTCTATGATAGGATGTGAAATAAAGAAGAGCTGGCAGGACTTAACATTATAAAGACCTCATTTCTAACAAACGTAGTCTATAAATTTAACATACCAATCAAAAACAGGACTTCTCTGAGAAACTTTATATGGAAATAAAAGTCCATGAATAGCTTAGGACAATTGTGAAGAATAGGAAAGGAGGAGGAAGAGACCCAAATCATCAGGTTATAAAGACATTATCATATATTACAGGGCTGGAGTAATGACAAAATGTGTTATTAATACAGGAACAAAAAAAAGCCATGGGGCAGGGGAAGCAATGAATAGAGACCCAAAAATAAAAAAAATAGACCTATGTTAGCATGGGCTCATAATAGAGGATACATCACAAGGAAGGACATATTAATAGTTGTCAACACTGATTAAACATGTACTATGTACCCAGTACTGTTCTACAAGTCTTACATGTATGAATCCACTTAACTGTCACAGCTGTAAGGTATAGAGACTATCTCCGATTTTATGGATGAGGAACTGAGGCACTTGCCCTGCCCCCCCCCCCCCCCCCCCCCCCGGTAAGCGGCAGCATTGGGTTTTGAACACAGGCAGCAGGGCTCTAAGAATCTGCGCTCATGCCAAAACCGGTTTGACTCAGTGGATAGAGCGTCGGCCTGTGGACTGAAAGGTCCCAGGTTCGATTCCGGTCAAGGGCACGTAACTTGGTTGCGGGCACATCCCCAATAGGAGGTGTGCAGGAGGCAGCTGATCGATGTTTCTAACTCTCTATCCCTCTTCCTTCCTCTCTGTAAAAAATCAATAAAATATTAAAAAAAAAAAAAAAAAAAGAATCTGCGCTCATAACTAAGCCACCCAGCTTCTCTAATTTTTAATTAATGCATTACTTATTAATTAAAAATGGTGGAGGAAAATTTAGGTCATTACCTTAAATCATTTACAAAAATAAACTTTAACAACTCCAAGTGGATTAAAAATTTAAATGTGAAAGGCAACGTTAGTATTTAGTAAATATAAGGAAATGTAGAATATCTCAATGAAGATATAGTGGGAAGGCAATTCATTCTTTCCCCTTTTTTTTTTTTAAGAAAAGCAAGCACGAATTTATTGAGCACAGCAAAAACATTCCCAGGGCAGTGAAACAAGGAAGGGCGTAGAAAAAGCAATAGGAGAGCCTAGGCTGGGCTGCTTTGGTTCGCTGGGAAGTCAGAGAAAAAGGGGGGACAGGGGCCCTGGAGACAGGTTCAGGGGGTTAGCCTGAGATGAGCTGCTGCTGACCACTGCTCCCCTGGTTGCAAGTCTCATGTGGGAAAAGGAGAGTGGGGAGGGAATGGCACAGGCATGCTCCCTGGAGCGATAGCATGCCGGCAATTCTTTTTTTTTTTTTTTAATACATGTTTACTGACTTCAGAGAGGAAGGGAGAGGGAGAGAGTGATAAGAACATCAGTGATGAGAATCATTGACTGGCTGCCTCCTGAATGCCCCCCACTGGGGATCGAGCCTGCAACCCGGGCATGTGCCCTTCAGTCCGCAGATCAATGCTCTATCCACTGAGCCAAACCAGCTAGGACCAGGTCGGCAAATTCTTAAATAAGACCCCAAAACCACAACTGTAAAGAGGAAAACAAATGAATTTAACTTAGAATGAAACATTTTTGTTCAATACAATGTCAAAGATTAAGTTAAAGAATTGGAGAAGGTATTTGCACAGTGTAAAACCAAAGAGGAATTAAAATCCAGAGCATACAAGGAATTCCTGCAAGTCAGGAAACCAGGAAATCCATAAAAAAAATTGGAAAAGGATATAGGCAATTCAGATGCCCTAGCCCGTTCGGCTCAGTGGATAGAGCATCGGCCTGCAGACCAAAGGGTCCCAGGTTCAATTCCAGTCAAGGGCATGTACCTTGGTTGCAGGCTCCTCCCCCGCCCGGGGCCCTGGTCAGGGCGTGTGCAGGAGGCAACCAATCGATGTGTTTTTCTCACATCGATGCTTCTCTCTGTCTTTCTCTCTCTCTCTTCCACTCTCTCTAAAAATCAATGGAAAAATATTCTCAGGTAAGGATTAACAAAAAGAGAGAAAAAAATGCTTAATATATGAAAATTAACACAATGGGATACCACCTTACGCTCGATAAACATTAAAAAAACCAAACAATATCAAACATGGGGGGGGGGGCGTGGGGGATGAATGGGGGAGATATGGGGAAACAGGGACCTTGACTCAATGCCCTCGGGAAGTATAACCTGGTGTGACCATTCCAGAGAACAATTTGGTAGAATAGGTGTGACCCAGCATGGGATAGATAATCCAGAGAAACCCCCCCCACTACCCACAGGAGACAAGTGCTGGTATGGTTTGTGGTGGTTGAAAGTTGGGAGCAGGTCCTGGCCGGGTAGCTCAGTTGGTTACAGTGTGCTACATCAAGGTTGCAGGTTCGATCTCCCACCAGGGCACATATCAGAAGCAACCAATGAATCAGTGAACGCATAACTAAGTGGAACAACAAATCAATGTTTCTCTCTCTTAAAAAAAAAAAAAAAAAAAGGAAGCCATCTAAGTGTCCATCACTAGGAGAATGTATAAGCAAAACGGGATCTAATGCACTCAGGTGTACCCAGATGTGAAAACTAGATTACTACAGCATATATGATCTCAAGAACACAATGTTGGGTAAAAAGTTTTCCAAAAACTCACAGCGTATTATCATTTATATGAATTCTAAACCACTATTTTGCTAGGTAACATATATGCAAACCTATGTAAAGTGGGCTGTAAAGGCACTCCCTAAAGATACACCAGAGTGTATGTCTCAGAAGGGGAGTGAAAAGGGTGTGAGATTAAGAAACGAAAGATGATAAATAAAACATGGGCCACAGTGTGCCAAGAACTGAGCAGGGTGAACAACTCAATTCTGTGCACTTGAGGTGAAAGAAAAGCAGGGAGGGAGGAAGGAGAGAAAGAGCCAGTTCCCCGGGAGAGGATCCCACACCCTGGCTGCAGAGGATGGCAGAAGTGCGAAGCTGGCAGGGCGCCTTCGGATCCCAGCGGAGGTAGGCGCCCCTTCGGGCGGCGGCTCTCCAAGCGCCGCGCACTAGAGCGGAGCCCCTTCCCCACACAGCCCCGGGTAGGACGCCCCGAGGCCCGACCCTCCTCCCGAGTCGCCCTACTCACCTGGCGCCAGCCCCCGGCGCGGGCCCCCGAACCGCCATGACCCCGATCCCGACCCACCCCGGAGCTTGCCTGCCCCGGCGTCGGGTCGGATCGGGCAGAGTCCGAGGAGCGCAGAACGTACGACCGCCCAGAGCGGGGCGGGGCCCCGACGACCACAGAGACGGGCGGATAGAGAGGACACAGCCGCTCCCGGAAGCGGCGGATTTCTCTAAAAGAACCATGGAGTGCAGAGCATCACATTCCGTCGACCGGGCGACCAGAGCGCCCCTTGTGGATGTGGGAGGTTTACCTTTTGACAAGAGGTAGCCAAGAAATGTGACTGAAGTATTTTACAAGTATTTTAGACTCTGAATATAGTAGATATTTCATGCATTCTTCCAAAGAAGCCGTAGTGATCTTTTAACAACATAAATCAGACTTGAGATTGCAGTTAGAATAAAATCCAAGGGTTTTCATGGCATAAGTGATCAGGTCCTCCCCTGGGTCTGCATTAAATGTTTCCTCCACCCTGTTTCCTCTCCAGGGTCTTTGCAATTACAGTTGTCTCGCCCTGGATCACTCTTCCCCCCACGCCTGAAGCTTTTCATGACTGGCTCTCTCATTAGTGCAATAGTCATCGCTCACTCTACCTAGAACATGTTGTCCAGCTCCATCATTCCCTATTTATTACAATACATTTTTATTTTCTTCACAATATTTATCATTGAAATTATCTTGTTTTGCCCTAGCTGGTTTGGCTCAATGGATAGAGTGTTAGCCTGCAGACTGGAAGGTCCCAGGTTCGATTCTGGCCAAGGGCACATGCCTAGGTTGCAGGCTTGATCCCCAGTATGGGGCGTGATGTTTCTATCTCTCCCTCTCCCTTCCTCTCTAAAATCAATAAAATATATTTAAAAAAATTATCTTGTTTTTCTTGCATATTGTTTGTTTTCCTCTATAAGAATAAACTTCATGTGAGTGAAGTTTGACTATGGCTTGCTCATTGCTGTTGTATTCCTAGTACCTAGTATCCACCCCAAAGAAAGAAAATACCTGCCCCATCTTCCATTCTCATGCAAATGAAGATCCCGAATTCTCATAGTTTGAAGGGCTCCTAGTGGCTGTTGCGCTCAAAAATTAAACACACACACAGCACCACCACCACCACCACCACCAGCAGAAAAACCAGAGCCTAGCAGTGGTTTCTAAACAGGGGCCTCTCAACACAAGCCCCACTTGAGGGGGAAGCCTGCCCTAAACTGTCTGACATTTGCACTGGCCGGTGTTGCTCAGTGGCTCCAATGTACACACACACACTAATAAAAATTAAAGGAAGAAAAAAGAAAAACAAAACAAAAAGTAAATAAATAACCAAAAAAAAAAAAAAACAAAACTAAAAACTTTTTAACTCCTTAATATCAAATAGCCTATGTTCAAATTTCCAATTGTCTCATGATCTTTTTTTTTACAGTAAAAAATAAAATCAGGATTCAAATAAGGTCCACACATTGCAGTTGATCAATACATCTTTTGAGACTCTTTTTTAAAAAAATATATTTCAGAGAGGAAGGAATAGAGAGAGATAGAAACATCAATGATGAAAGAGAATCATTGATTGACTGCCTTCTGCACACCCCCTACTGGGGATCGAGCTGGCAACCCTGGGCATGTGCCCTTGGCCGGAATCAAACCTGGGACCCTTCAGTCCACAGTCTGACGCTCTATCCACTGAGCCAAACCAGCTAGGGCTTGAGACTCTTTCAATCCATAGATTCCTCCTCCACCACTTTAGACCAACCACTATCATCTCTCTCCTGTCCTGCAAAAACCTCCTAACTGGTTTTCACACTTGCATTCTTGCTCCTGCTCTAATCCAGTCCCTCCCAGCCAGGGGGATCTGTAAAAATGTAAATCAGATTAACATCTCCCTTAAAACCCTTCAGTGGTTCAAAAGGCTCTAGTGCCCTGGCTCTACCTAGAACTCCAATTTCTTTAGGAAACCCTCTCTATGAAGAACTGTATTATTCCTTCCCATAGCACCCCATTTTTCTCCTGATAGCTCTTACTATAGCTTGTTATTATAGTTTCATTTTGTGTGTTTACTTCATTAATGCCAATCCTGGCTGGCATGGCTCAGTGGTTGAATATCAACCTATGGACCAGGAGGTCATGGTTCAATTCCCAGTCAGGTATATGCCCAGGTTGCGGGCTCGATCCCCAGTGTGGTGTGTGCAGGAGGCAGCTGATAAATGATTCTCTCTCATCATTGATGTTTCTATCTCTCTCTCTCCCTCTCCCTTCCTCTCTGAAATCAATAAAAATATATATGTTTTTAAAATGCCATGCCCATTATGTTCACTGCCACTGTATGTCCATTGTCCGGAAGCACTTAGTAAGGGCACAATAAATATTTGTTGAACAAATATGAGCTAGACAATCCCTAATCTCAAGAAGCACACAGTCCACTGTCTCTGCTCATACTGTTTTCTACTAGGACTAAGCTTCCCCTTTTCCAGATACTGGACTTCTGGGCTACTTCCTCACTCTTAAATATAGACAAATTGGTTAAGGAAAAAAAAAGGAAATTCATTTGGTAATAACTACCAAATTTTATTTTCTTAAAAATATGTTTTTATTGATTTTTAGAGAGAGGAAGGGGGAGAGAGAGAGAGAGAGAAACGATGATAGCTCGGATGCCTCCTGCATGCCCCCTACTGGGAATTGAGCCCACAACCCAGGGCTGGATTCCTAGTTCCTGGCATACAGATGGTGTTCATTGCCTTTTGGAAATGAATGAACCTACTCCCTTGACCCCCGGTTCCCTGTATATAAAATTAGGATGGCACAACAGTTTATGGCTGTCATGAGAAATTCCCAAAAAAGATGAAATTGTGTAAAAATATTACCAATTCAAAGTCTATGTGCCCAACACTTCAAAGGTCAATATTCAAACTGTCAGAGTTCAGCCCTAGACAGTTTGGATCAGTGGATAATGCATCAGCCTGCGGACGGAAGGGTCTTGGGTTCAATTTCAGTCAAGGGCATGTACCTCGGTTGCAGGCTACTCCCCAACTCCAACCAATTGATGTGTTTCTTTCACATCAATATTTCTCTCTGTCTTTCCCTCTATCTTCCACTCTCTCTAAAAAAATCAATGGAGCCCTAACTGGTTTGGCTCAGTGGATAGAGCGTCAGCCTGCAGACTCCTTTCCTCTCTGTAAAAAAGCAATAAAATATATTAAAAAAATAAAAATAAATAAAAAATCAATGGAAAAATATCCTCGGGTGAGGATTAAAACAAACAAAAAAACCTGTCAGAGTTCATTGGAGAACATGTGGGGTCTTAGGGCTTCTTCCAATCAATCTTAAGAGAGCCTAGAATTCAGGCTTCTTTTATGTCAGGGGAAGGAAGAATGAGTGGGGCAAGACGTCAGTGATGAATGCAGACATCTAGGTACCAACAGAGATCCAAGGAAGAGCATGCAGAACCTCTAAATCTCTTCATTCCCAGTCCATTGACCCCTGCTGATCTGAGTCCCATCTTGAGGATCTTGCAAATTTTTGACCAACAGTCATTATTTTGTACATATTTCCCCACCTCTTCTGGAGAGGCACCTTCTGACAAGGGGCTGTTCTTACAAAACCTCAAGCCTCAAGCAGAATTCTTCTAATTAACCTTTCTATAACAGAAGCTATTGGCCTGTAGGCCAAAAGAAAAATGCAGGCTAGGATTAAGACAAGAGTCAAAGAAAGCCAGCATCTCACTCTGCTACAAAAATGCTCAACAATAACCACTTAATCTGAAATTTATCCTATGGGCTGACCAGGTCTAAACACCTGCATTATCACTGGTTCAAAGGCCGTGGCAGCTTCCACATGTGAGACCAGCATGTAAAATGTGTTTACAGACTAAAGGAGTGTTAGGATGAACTACCCTTAATCTCTCCTGCTTGGACATGTTTTCTGAAATATACATTGTTATAAGCCTTTTCCCATAGCTTGGAGCAGACGGCTGGCGCCTGCAGAAGCCAGATAAGATGAAACACCCTTCCCTTGGCCAACCTCTGCACTCTCCTCCCTTGACTCCCCTGACCGACTCCTGCCCTCCCCTCTGCTTGACCTACTGGTGCACCTACATCCTGACCCTATATTGCATACTTCTACTCTATATAAGAGAACCTAACTATCCCCTTGGGGCTGATACCGGCACACCGGTCTCAGCTCACTGTGAGAGAATGAAATAAAATTTCTTAAACTCTCACAATGACTTTTGGCCTGGACCTAACAAGGAGGACAGAGCAGGAGGAATAAAGTTGTTAGCTGCACAGATCTGAAACCATCTGGGCCTGTTCTCACTCCAGAAGTCAATCCTTTAGAAAGATGGTGTCCCTGAGTTAGATGCTTATTAAAAAGTTGGAGCCTTTATATTAGAAATCACTCAAGGACACCCTGGCTAAGAGTAATATTAGAGTAGTGTCTGAGCCTAGAAAACTTTCCCCTCACCCCTTTACTTATTCTGACTCCCCTCACCCCTTTAATTCCTCTGCCTGGTTGAATAATTCAACGTACAAGATACATTAGAGGAGAAAAATCAAAATTTAATATGTACACACTAGAGGCCTGGTGCATGAAATTCGTGCACAGGTAGGGTCCCTAGGCCTGGCCAACGATTAGGGTTGATCAGGGGCTTCCGGCCAGGGCCTTTCTTCGTTTCGTGCCGCCCCCTGGTGGTCAGCATATGTCATAGTGAGCGTTTGAACTCCCGGTCGAACTCCTGAGGGGACACTTTGCATATTAACTTTTTATATATATATAGATGGGGAATTCACATAAGCATGGAAATTCCAAAGACAGTGAGGAAAAATAGGTATACACCTCATTTGGGACTAAGGAAGGGGAGATAGACAATTCATAGGTAAAAGAGAAAGAGTAAACATTTGGTAAACAATTTTTTGCAGGGCCCCCTAGAATCAATGGGACAAAAAGGGATCTGGCAGAACAAACTCTTGCTTGGACCCTCCCTGGCAGCCACATTCCAGGGATACCCTTTCCCAACACCCACAGTTCTCATTGCCCATGGTGGCAATGAGAATTCATTCAACATTCAGTGTTTACTGAGCATCTGCTCTGTATGTGCCAGGCAGTGGTGCTGGAGATACAGCAGTTCCAAAACAAAGTCCCTATCTCCACAGACCTTAAGCAGATACATACAATTAACAGATAAAAAGATATTAAATATGTCCTAGTGCTAGAAAACATTATAGAGGGCATTAGGGTTGAGTCCTCTGGAGTGCACACTCTGAGTGTTTAGCATGCTCAATGTTGATAGAGAACGCTCTTGGATCACATCTGTGTTCCAGCAGCTGGGCACTAAGTCCTTCATTAAAAAGGGGGATCTGGGCTATACATCTCCATGTCCACCACACAGTATGTAGAGAGAGGGATGGGTGCCAGTGGTCCTTGAGATAGGGTACTCAGGAAAGGCCTCTCCGAGGAAGTTTAAACAGCAAACCTGGGTGAAGTGAGGGAAGGAATCATGGGATTCTGAAGGATAGCATCTACGCTAGTAAAAGAGTAAGATGCAAATTGACCATATCTTCATGACACCCACCAGCCAATCAGGTGTGAGTATGCAAATTAACCCAACAAAGATGGCGGGTTAATCTGCATACGCAGGTGCCGAGTGACCGGGGGTGGGGTGGGATGCTTGCGTCATCACCATGGCGATGACGCAGGCGTTCTGCACCAGCCCAGCTGCTCTGGGCCTCTGGGCAGCGTGGGAAGGCGGAAAGGCAGCTCTGGGCTGGAGCAAAAACGCAGCTCTGGCCAGAGTGAAGGTGGTGCTGGCAGCCAGGGGAAGGAAGGCCCATTCTTACACTCATCTTCATGCATCGGGCCTCTCGTTCTAAATAAAGGGAACAGCAAATGCAAGTGCCCCAGGAGGGAATGTTCTTAACATGTTCAAGGAATAGCAAAAAAAAGTCAGCTTGACTGGAGTGCAATGATGAGGGAGAGGGGATGGAAATGAGCAAGGGCCAGATAATGCAGGGTCTTGCACACGTTCACAGGGGTATTGGGTTTAAAACAAAAGTGACAAGAAAAAAAGTGACAAGAAAAAATTTGACAAGATTTGGTTTGTGACTTTAAAAGGTTACTCTGGTTGCTGCTGTGTGGAGAAGGAAGAACTAGAATGGAGGTAGGGAAACCAATTAGGAGGCTATTCTGATATTTCAGGTAAGAGATAATAATTGTTGAGACGATGGCGTGGTGGCTGTAGAGAAGTTGTTCATAGCCTTTTGCCCATACCTTCTTCACTGCCCCCCCCCCCCCACCGCCACCCCTCAACCCATTCAGGGACATTTAACAATATCTGGGTACGTTTTTGGCTGTTACAACTGATGGATGCTACTAGCATTAGGGGGTAGAGGCCAGGGATGTTGCTAAGCATCCTACAACAATGCACAGGACAGACCTCACAATAAAGAGTTACCTGGTTCAAAATATCCAAAGTGCCGAAGCTAAGAAAACTTGCTTTAAAGGAAGTGAAAATGATTAAATTTGGGATATATTTTAAAACTAAAGCCAACAGGATTTGAGTTTGGATGTGGGGAATGAGAGAAAGAGGAATCAAGAGTGATTTTAAGGGTTTGGGGCTGAGCAACAGAGTGAATGATGCTACCATTCATTGAGATGGGGAACTCTGGGGGAAGAACGGATTCTGGGTGGGGGTTAGGGGGTAAGTCAAAGTTACATCAGAGATGCCCATCTCAGATGGCATATCGGATGGTGAAGTTACATGGACAATTGGCTGTTTGGGTCTGGCGTTTAGGGGAGGTGTCTGAGCTAGAGTTGTAAATGTGGGAATCAGAAGGAAGTGGGATTTTAAATCAGTAGAGTGCAAGAGGTCACCTAAGGAATGAATGAAAAGAGAGAAGCAATGAGGACTGAGCGCTGTGGGACTTCAACATCTAGTGGAAGGACCAGGAGAGGAGGAGGAAGAGCCAGCAAAGGAGATGATGAAGGAGCAGCAGGGAGGGAGGAGAAGACCCAGGCAGGTGAGTGTGGGTCTTCTCCCACAAGGGAAGCAAGGAAAGCAAGCACTTCAAGAAACATGGCCAGATCGATCGACGGTGTTGAATCGATCATGCACAGGATAGCCCTCACGACAATAATGCCTAGGATAGCCCTCTGCAATCTGAGGGGCTGCAGATGAGACTGAGAACTGACTGCTGAAATTGCTTTGTACAGAGCAGGTTCCATGGAGTGGGTTCAGGAGAGAGAAAGAAGCGAGGAAGTGGAAATAAGGGCTACAGGCAATTCTCTCAAAGAGTTGTGCCATAAAAGGGGAACAGAATCTTCCAGGAGTTAGAGGAGGCTATGGGGTCCAGGATGGAAAGATATTACAACACATTTTTAGGCTGAAGGGAAGATCTATTAGAGAAGGGGAAGTAGTCGATGTGCCTCCATTGCATACTTGCTACGTTTCAGGAGCTGCATTAGCCATTTTATATGGATTATTTAATTTAACCTGTACACCAAACCAATGAGGTAGATCACAGTTATTCCCATTTCACAGAAGACAAAATTGAGGCATGGAGAGGTTCAGTTGGTTATATGGCCATACTTATATGACTAGTAAGTGGGGGAACTTGGATGTAACCCGGATGTCTGACTCTGGAGCCCATATGTTCTCACTTTCTTCTTCATCGGAATTCATCTCATTGCAAATTGAAACCACCAGTTAAATTTATATCATTATCATTTGTCCCTCCCTTCAGTGGAAAAACAATATTATGGACCCTCTAAGACTCAACTAAAGCTAATCCCCTAGAATTTTAAAAAATATATATTTTTACTGGTTTTAGAGAGGAAGAGCCCACAACCTGGGCATGTGTCCTGACCGGGAATCCAACCATGACCTCCTGCTTCATAGGTCAGCGTTCAACCACTGAGCCACGCCAGCCGGGCTAATCTAGAATTTGTATCTGACTGCTCCCACTCCCAATCCTCTGCTTTCAGAGCAAGGCCAGGATCTGGTCAAACAGGATCCGCTGCAGGTCTCGACTACACTGCTGTCCAACCCACCACTCATGATAACGCGTCTGGGTCTGTACTTATCAGCCTCCTGCAATGGAGTGGTTGCTCCTCATGGGCAAGAGATAAGTCTCACTCATCTTTCCGTCCCTGGCTGGCCAGCAGGACAGGTACTCAAACAATAAATATTTGTCAAGGAGTTAAGTGGATGGATAATTGAATGAATGTAAAGGGTTAACTAGGAATATTGGAAGCCATCAGACAGCTGGATCCGGGCATCTAAATTTACAAGCTGGATACATACAAAATTGCTCTCAAAATTCAGAGTGCAAAGGAATCCCTGAGGAGTGGGGGTTAGAAGGCGAGGATGTTTGTTAAGGAGCCTCCAGTCCAAGAAATCTAAGTGTTAGTACAAGAAATTTATTCTCTTTCCAAAGAATTCCATGAAAGTACTCCATGGTCCCCACTGGAAGGCCAGGGAATCAGAACACTTGGATTCTAGTCCATATTCCCCACTTACCATCTGGATAGGGTTGCCAGATAAAATACTGCATGCAGTCTGGCCAGTGCGGCTCAGTGGTTGAGCATCAACCTATGAACCAGTTGGTCATGGTTCGATTCCTGGTCAGGGAACGGTTTGATTCCTGGTCAGGGTATATGCTGGAGTTTTGGGCTCGATCCCTATTAGGTGGTGTGCATGAGGCAGCCTATCAGCGATCCTCTCTCATCATTGCTGTTTCTATCTCTCTCCCTCTCTGCATTCCTCTCTCTGAAATCAATAAAAAAATATTTTAAAAAATACTGCATGCAATATTTGAGACAGTAATTTTTTAGTATAGCATGTTTTTATAAAATTCAAGTTTAACTGGGGTGCTGTATGTTTATTTGCCCAATCTGTCAACCTTCCAGCTGGGTGGCCTTGGCCAAGCTGCATCATAAACTCCTTGGAGCTTCAGTCTCCTTATCTATAAAATGGAGAAATGTGAGCTTGCTGATTGTCATGAAGATTAAATAAGATCTTCATGTAAAGTGCTTCACCGTCAAATGGCACATGGTAAGTGCCCAATAAGTGAGCTACTAAAATTCATAACATTTATTTTAATTTATTTCTCTCCTAGAGCATGAAATTATAATCCATCAAATTAGATTTATGTCCAGCTTCTCAGCAATGCATAACTTAAATGGTCAGTTAATGTGAGTCTGGGCAGCTGGCTGGGATGGTGGGGTATAAAGAGCATACGCCCGTCCTGGGCCCCAAAGAGGTTAATGGAGGACATCCAAATTCTCATTCAGCCGCTAATTTCTCAGTCAGATCTTGGAGTTTCCCCGAAACAGCAAACCAGCAAAAAAAAAAAAAAAGGATGTGATTCTTGCAGAAACCAGTAGGGTGTGTAAGTGCGCGTTTTGGGTAGGACTGGGGTATTCCAGCATCTAGTCAAACAGGATCAGCTGCCGGTTTTCGTTTTATTTAGGGGGTGGTGCACTGGTCCAGGGGAAAGTGAGGCCCCCACAACCTCCGAGTGAATCAGCCTATACAGCACCAGCCCCTAGGGGCAGAGCTGGGCCTACACTGTGTAGAAAGAAAGAGACATTGGATGTTGAAAGACACCAAAAGGCAAAAGCAAGGGACAGACCAAGACAAAATATTTGCAAATTGTATAACAAAAAAAAAAAATCTAGAACGTATAAAGATGTCCTGCCAATCATTAAACCAGACAAAAAAAAAAACAAAAAAAAAAAAACACACACAAAATAAACTAAAGAAAAGTGGATGACAGTTATGAACAGACGAACTGCGAAAGAAATACTAATGGCCAATAAACATATGGAAAACAGATTAATCTAGCAACAGGGATTAATCTAGCAATACAAATTGAACCAAACCCTGCAGGGAGTTTCTGTCTTGTTTTTCTATGTCCATTAAGGGGAATAACCTAATATGCACTGAGCGCCTATTTTGTGCCAGGCATTGTGCTCAGAGCTTTCTAAACATTAACTCAGCATTTCATCTGTACAAAACTTGAGAAGTAGGAAAAAGCAGTATTCCCATTTTACCTAAAGACACTGTGGCTCAGAAAAGTTACTGACTTGCTTGGAATTCACTCAGCTGGGAAGAGCGGATCAGGGTTGCGACCAGGGTTTGCGTGGTTCCAAGTCCCCACACGGGTTTTTCTAGGACTTCAGTCCAAGTTACATCTAATGCTTAAGATGGTGCTTTGGAGAAGGCCCTGGAAGGCCCGCACGCAGCCAAAGAGAACTAGAAACGCAAGAACTAGCACGCAAAAACCTCCGGAACGCAAGCAACCTTGGTAGGCGGCCTGGGGAAGCAGTGTGCTTTGGCAGAGTGTGGAAAGCGGGGATTTGGAGCCTGGCGGAGATGGGGATTAGGAAGGCCACTGGGGGCGGGGAACCAGTTCATGGCCACATCCGAAGCGGAATGGGGTCTGGCTGCCCTGAGAGTTCACAGCTTTAGAGGCTGGAACCGAAGGAATTTGTTTGTCAAACAGAACTGCACGCTGAGTTGCAATTCCCATTTCTAAACTTTCCAGGCCGAAGTCCGCACTCTCCCCCCCATTCTCACACCTGCTGGCAGCAGGGGCTCCCATGAAAGGACAAGTTCCACAAATTCTTGCCCCTTCCCCCACCTTTTACAAAGCTAAGCGCTGGGACAAAAGGCGCCCGGGCACTGGGGCTCCTTCCTCCAGCTCCTGCCAGCTCTGGTGAGCGCCAGACAGCTGGAGCCGAGCTCCACACCGCACCATTTACATTTTTTACAGCACCCCCTCCCACTGCACTCTCTCCCCCATGGCCAAGGCCAGGACCCTCATAGTTCCCTGGAAGTTGAGGTAGTTGCCCACGAAACAGATAGCCAGGCAGCAGAAATACCCAGACGTGCAGGCCTCCCACCCCAGCAGCAGCAACTGGAAGTTGCTTCCCTGTCCTTTGTGATTCTGATTCCAGGCCCCACACGGTGGCTGCCAGGTAGGAAACTGGTCCCTATCTTTCTTGAATGGCTCCCTAACCCACTGATAAATGCAGCTACTATTTATTGAGCACCTACTGTGTGCCAGGGACAGTGCTAGATGCCTTTGCATCTGTTCCCTCATTTTATTCTCACAACAACCCCAGGTGAAATAAGCATGAACCCCCTTATCCCCATGAAGAAAGAGGCTCAGAGGGGAGAGGCTCACCCCAAGCCTCCACACTGTCGGCTGGCAATCGGCTGTCAGCAGCCGTGCTAGGATGTGAACCCAGGTCTCTCCCCAACCCCACTTTGAGTGTGAGTCTGAGGACTGACTGGGCAACTCCTTCCTCAAACTCTTGCACAATAACCCAGTCCCTACGGTTTACCTGTTTACCAACCGGCTCCAAAATTGGACAGGCCATCATCATCCCGACCTTTCCCATCCTCGGGACTGGGCCCACCGGGGCTCCTGGTGCCCTCCTAGGTGGCCTGCTGCGGAAACCTACATTTTGTTTCAAGTACTAATTCAGCAGGGCAGCCTGGGGAAAGGGACAGTGATTCCTGGGAGAAACTGGCCAGATTCAGGCCTGGCTCGGATTTGCTGCTCCCTGACCCTCCTCCATCCCTGCAGGCCCTGCCCTGTGGACTGTGCGGAACTTCAAACAAAATGAGTGCTGGCTGATTCTAACTGTAGTGCGCCACCTCTATCTACATCAGCCTCCCAAAGCGCTTCCAACTTCCTAGGTTTGGGGCCAACACGACAAAAGGCACCCTGTGGAGAAGAAGGAAAACTGCCCTGGCCACCTCCAGCTTTAGATAGAAAGTCCAGTTACAACCATGGAGAAGGTCATAGTTCCAGTCAGCCCAGCCAGCCCTTGACCTAAAGGGCCCAGTGGGTCCTGACCCACTTTGGCTACAAGAATTCCGCGCATGTGCCCAGCAAATGACAATACAACGTGCTTCTGTTGTTCATTTACCAAAACACAAAAATAAAGACACAAGTATGTAAATACTTATCTACACATTACGTTCTTTGACTAAGCAACCCCACTTTGTGAATCTTACAGAAATGTTTTCAAGTATGCAAATATGCCTCCTACACGTTGCTTGTAATATTGAAAAACTGGAAACAGCCTAAATGTCCAGTTGCAGGGGTTGCTTATGTTATTGTATATCTCTGCAATAAAATATTCTGCAGCCGCCAAAAGGTGCGAGGTAATTTTATAGGTATTGACAAGGGAAGAGATCCATGACATATTGTTGTGTGAAAAGAAGCAAATAGCATAACAATATATAAATGTCATGTCATTTTTGCAGCTGTAAAAAAGAAGGATCTCTTACCCTTTGAGGTAGCATGAAGGGACCTGGAGAGTATTATGCTAAGAGAAATAAGCCAGTCAGAGAAAGACATGATCTCACTTATATGTGGAATCTAATGAACAAAATAAACTGATGAACGGAAAAGATCCAGAGACATTGAAGCATGGAATAAACTGATCTATTTCAGAGGGAAGGGGGGCGGGGAAGCAGGAAGAGATTAACCAATGAACTTATATGCATATATGCATAGCCCATGGACAGACAATAGTGGGGGTTGGAGGGGGGGGAGGAAGGCCTGGTGAGCAGCCAACTTAAGAAATAATACCTTAAAGAAACAGAAGGAAGGAAAGATTGATTCTGAAAGGAAAATGAGGTTGTAAACTCTTTATATGAAATCTAGCCTGGCTGGCGTGGCTCAGTGGTTGAGCATTAACCTAGGAACCAGGAGGTCACAGTTTGATTCCCAGTCAGGGCACATGCCTGGGTTGCGGGCTCTATCCCCAGCGGGGGCTGTATGAGAGACAGCCAATGAGTCTCTCTCATCACTGATGTTTCTGTCTCTCTCTCCCTCTTCCTTCCTCTCTGCAATTAATACAAATATATTTAAAAAAGAAATCTAAACATACATTATCTGCCCTGCTCTTTTGGGAGAAGAAAGGTCTGAAATTACCACTAGTCTGTAAGCACTGAGGTAGTTGACATATAGCCCTTAGTGATATCAAAGTTTCTGATGATCTCTAAGGTGTTCTAGAAGTCTTGACCTCTTGACTTTAGGAGGTCAAGTCTTCAAGGGCAGAATAAAGAGCTGGTGTTGCTGCCGAGTTCTGAAAGACATGGGCCACCACTTTGTTAGGAAACCGGAACACAAACAAAGCCCTTTGCACAGTCCTGACGCAGCAGAGGCCACTCAATAGGCCGTAGCTTATTCATTTCTTTCTTTTTAAAAAAAATATATTTTATTGATCTTTTACAGAGAGAAAGGGAGAAAGATAGTTAGAAACATCGGTGGGAGAGAAGCATCGATCAGCTGCCTCCTGCACGCTCCCTACTGAGCATGTGCCCGCAACCAAGGTACATGCCCTTGACCAGAATCGAACCTGGGACCTTTCAGTCCGCAGGCCGACGCTTTATCCAGTGAGCCAATCCGGTTAGGGCAGCTTATTCATTTCTGAGTGGATGAGCTCAGATGATCTTAGTGTCTGCTGAACTCCGGACACATTTACCTGGTGCCCTGTCATCCTCCCAAACAAGCCTTTGATATTCCATTTTATAGATGAGGAACCTGGGGCTCACCTGGGTTAGCACTTTTGTCAGAAACAAGAATTAAAAGCTAGTTCTGGCCTGGCTGGCGTAGCTCAGTCGTCGAGTGTCGACTTATGAACCAGGAGGTCACAATTTGATTCCCCGTTGGGGCAACAGGCCCAGGCTGCAGGCTCAATTCCCAGTGTGGGACTTGCAGAAGGCAGCCGATCGGTGATTCTCTCTCTCATCATTGATGTTTCTATCTCTCTCTCCCTCCCCCTTTCTCTCTGAAATCAATAAAAGTATTTTTTAAAAAAGAAAAAGAAAAGCTAGTTCTGCCCAACTCCAAATTCCATACTCTGCTTACCACACTGTCACTTCTTAGGGACATTTGGGGCAGGGAGTTAACTGTAATGTTAGGCCCTCATGTTCAGATTTACTCTTTAGACCAGTGGTCAGCAAACGCATTAGTCAACAGAGCCAAATATCAACAGTACAACGATTGAAATTTCTTTTGAGAGCCAAACTTTTTAAACTTAAACTTCTTCTAACGCCACTTTTTCAAAATAGACTCGCCCAGGCCGTGATATTTTATGGAAGAGCCACACTCAAGGGGCCAAAGAGCCGCATGTGGCTCACGAGCCGCAGTTTGCCGACGACGGCTTTAGACCACCAAAGGAAGGGAGTGTACAGCTGAAGTTATCTGGGCTCTCTCTGCTTAGAGATGATAGGACATCTTAAAAGATTGTGCCCATATGCGGTTCTGGAAGGCCTGAAGTTGAAGCCAACCATGAAAGAAAAGGAAGGTTTCATCTCTGAGCCCAAGGGGAAATGTTAGGGGCTTTGGGCCTTTGCTCTGTGCTGCACATAGACCAGGGCAGAGGACCCCCCCATCTCTACCTTTCCCTCCTTCCTCAAAACAACGGCTGCTTACTGGTTTTCACACCTGTGTTTCCTGGCTTGGAGACAAGTTTATCTTCCCCCCTCAGAGGATTTGATTCTGCTCTTCTTTTTCTTTTTTTCATTTCCCTTAAAAAAAGGAGTGTGCCCTTGGACATTCCTACCCCTCTTCACACCACTTGAATCAAATAAAAAAAGGGATTTATTGAGTACTCACTGTACCCAGCAGCTTAGGTAGCACATCAGTCCTGGAGAGTCTGTCTTGGATCATCCATTGCTCCATCACCTTTGTCTCCTGGGCAGCATGGCTTCCATGCCACCTTCTCCAGGAAGCCTTACTGGATCTCAGCTGATCTGTGTCCTCATGGTACTTGGACACCTCTATTGCATGGCTTCCCATGTTCTGTTCTTGGGTTATGGCTATTGTGTGAGCATTTCTTTGAAGGCAGAAACAATATATTTTTTTTATTTTTGTATTCTTCAAGCACCTAACACAGTGCCTGGCATAGTAAATAAATATATATACAGTTGTTTGCTTATATTCCTTCCAAAAAAGGATTTGAAGCCCCTTATTAAAATACATAGGGTAGCAGAGAGGCTGAAGGGTAAGGAAATCATAGAATGAGATCTAATACCAATAACAACATAAATAATATTTGATTGCTTACTTATATACTAAGCACTGTTCTAATTGTTTTACCTGCATCATCTCATTTATATCTTTACTAGAGGCCTGGTGCATGAATTCGTGCACTGGTGGGGTCCAGTCAGCCCGCCCCGATGGGGGCTGATTGGGGGTGTGGCCGGCCAGGGTGAGGGGCCACAGTTGTTCCGGTCATTCCGGTTGTTCTGCCATTCAGTTGCTAGGCTTTTATTATATAGGATAATCATCCTGTGAGGTAGTTACTATTAAAATGATAATTTCAGCCCTGGCCGAATAGAATAACTCAGTTGGTTAGAGCATCAACCTGATATGCCAAGGTTGTGGGTTCAATCCTCAGTCAGGGCACATACAAGAATCAACCAATGAACCTGGCTGGTTTGGCTCAGTAATTAGAGGGTTGGTGGACTGAAGGGTCGCGGGTTCAATTCTGGTCAAGGGCACATACCTCTGTTGCATGCTCAATCCCTGGCCCTGGTTGGGGTGAGTGTGGGAGGCAACCAATCGATGTATCTCTCTCACATCGATGTTTCTCTCTCTGTCTCTCCCCGTCTCTTCCACTCTCTCTAAAAATTAATGGAAAAAATATCCTAGGGTGGAGATTAACAACAAAAACAACAACAAAAGAATCAACCAATGAATGCATAAGTAAGGGGAACAGCAAATCAATATCTGTCTGTCTGTCTCTCACCCTTCCTCTCTCTAAAAATCAATAAATAAAAAATTTTGAAAACTTATCATTTTACTTTTAAGGAAACTGAAGCACAGAGTTCACACTTTCACACATACTAGCTGTGGGATTGGAGCACAGGCAGTGTGGTTACAGAAGCTGTGCTCATACCCATAGCCCTCAGGATGTCAGCCACAGGCATTCTGTACAGAGAGCTGGGTTCTGAATGTGGCTCTGAGGTTCCTAGCAGCCCAGGCCAAGAAGGAAAGGCATTCAATGACAACAGTGATTGTATTCATTAGCAACAATAAACCTATTGCTTGCAGGTTTTGTGACCTTAAATCTAAAAGAACTCATTCCCCTGGTTAGTATTCCATGGGTGAAAATTGTTAAACTCCCCAATATAGGTATATTTGTTTATAAACTATACATTTGCACTAATGAAATAATATATTACGTGCATTGTAATACACAAAAATAGAAGTGGAGAAGAATGAGAAAAAGTATAAAAACACACGGAAATTCTGCTGAGGATCCCCTTACATACTCTCTCTGGAAGATGCAGGTCCTCTCCGAGTTCCTTGGCACGGTGGGTGGTTCTCTGCGCTGGATCCTGGCAATAGATAACAGTGGCAGACTTCACACCATCATTTCTCATAATGACCCTCAGCGAGGCCCAAAGCTTGACACAGAATAAGTGATGGCATTTCTGGAGGGACCAAAATAATACACCTCTCTGGTTACCTGGCTTGATCTAGTAGTAACTATGTTAAAGGCTGACTAATACATTTTTAAATATTTTTAATTGATTTTTAAAGAGGCGGAAAGGAAGAGGGAGAGAAAATCTATGCAAAAATGAAATATTGATCAGCTGCCTCTTGCACGCCCCCTACAGGGGATCGAACCCGCAACCCACAACCCACAGCCCAGGCACGTGCCCCGACTAGGAATAGAACTGGAAACCTTCCCGTGCACAGAGCGATGCCCAACCAATTGAGCCACACGGGTCAGGTCAAGGCTGATTAATAAATATTCATTGAGACTTTTCGGTAAGACAGTCACCGTACTAAATGCTTTATTTGCATTACCTCATTTAACCTTTATCAGAACCCTATGAGGTAATTGTCATTATAATCACCATTGTACAGATGAGGAAACTGAGTCTCAGAGAGGTTAATTGGTTCATGGAATAGAGGGAGGTTTAAATGCATGTTTATTAGATTCTGAAGCTAGCTCTCTTAACCACCACTCTCAGCAGCCTCAAAAATGTTGAATACAGATGGTCTTAAACAGCAGTTTCCCTCCTTTTACAAATCTTTTTTATTTACAAAAAGAATGCATTCCCGTGCTAAAAAATACAAACAAAACCGAAGTGTCCAAAGTAAAGCAGCCTCTTCTTGCCACAAACCAGTGCACCACTCAGCGGGGTTCCCCCTGTTAGTTTGTTCTATTTACAAGTCTTCCAGACTTCTTTCTACTCCGTGAACACGGGTATAGCGAATATACATTTCAATTAGATCTTTGCAAATGTGGGCCATAGATTTATTTTACTCTAAACTTGGGCCATCTTTCCAGGTTGGTTCATGCAGATCTATTCACATCTTAGGATGGGTAACACAATAGACTACTTCCTTTCTTCTTAACATACTCTCTCTTAATTTTTCCTTTTGCTTCTTTGTTTTTTTCCTCCAGCGGACTCTCAAAGGTGGTCCTTTTTTTTTTTTCACCACCTTTTCCTCCTCTCTCTTCCACTCCCTTGGCTTTAGAGCTTACTAATTAGTAACTTTCAGACTTATTTCACTCTTTACCTGGAACACTGGGATTTTCTGTATCTTCTATTTGCTTTATGGTCATTTTAAGCCTATTCAAAACATAGTTGGAGAATGTATATTTGTATTTGCTTGTACTCCGGAAGGAAACCAATAAAAGTCATTACCTGTGTATGGTGGTGAGCAACGGAGGGAATTTGGAATAAACCAACTAAGATCAAGGGCACCAGGCCTGAGGTTAAGAACGGAGTGATTGGGATACCTTGGGGTTGGCCTATTGTGATCTTACCTTCTCTTTATGGATGAAATAGAGGTGACAGAAGAAATGCAATGAACTTGGGGGATGGGACCACAAGCTCTTGAAACCTTGTTTGAGTGTCTGAGGTCTACCTGTTCCCCTATTGGGGTACCTGTGCCTGTTTCCTTGGTGTGGGAGAGGGGGTGGGGAAGGTGAGGAAGTGGGGGTGGGGGAGATCAGATGGGGATGTGGGGGTGGGGTGTTAGTTATCCACAAGCTTCCTCTCTTCTGTTAAGTCCCCTGAGCCTCTGTGTGAAGTCCATCTCTCCAAAGGCACCTGGCAAAAGCCCTGCAAACAAAGTGGGCATCAGTCCAAGGGACCAATAACTGCCCACACGGCATCTCTGCTCGCTGTCCTCCGGCTAAGACAGGGCCCGCCTGCTCTCCGCCTAAATGGGAATGCTGCTTGCAGGTAAGTTTCCTTCCCTCGTGCTTCCACAAAATGATATTCCTGCTCCTCAAAAATAAATATTTAACTTTTCTATTATAAAACTTATTAAACACACCAACAGTGGCAGAATAGCGTGATGAACCACCCTGAGCGAATGGTAAAATGAGCCCCTGAGATTCAATACTTATGGGCATTTTGCCATATATTTTTTATTCTTCTTCTCTTGCTCTGATTTTTATAAAGCAAATACTTGAGGTCCTATCATTTCATCCATAAATCCATGTATATCTGAAAATTGAGGATACTTTCTTACTTTTACCACTTTTAACAAATTTAACATTAATTCTTTAGTAAATGCTAATATCCAGTTTATATTCAAATATACTACAAAATTAAATGACAAGTAATACCTGATTGGAGCTGCAAATGAAAACAGAGCCATCAGCATCCGTCTGACAGCCCTCTCAATTGTAATTTGAATTGATAATGATATCTCCTTGGTATTAAATATTTCTTCACAGTCAAGGAGTGATATCCCTGTTTACTTCAGTCATTTAGTGAATATCACTACCCTCATTTTACAGGTGAGGAAACTGAGGGTCAGATTTGTCTAAGAGAAGTTAGTAGAGAAGCTGAGATTCAACTCAGGTTGGTTTGATTCCAAAATCTGAGTGGTCCTATCTTTTACCTTGGTAGTACAGCCCTGAATTCTGGGTCGCGGCAAAGAGGGTAAAAGAGGAGAGTGGAGGGCAGGGGCAGGGGCAGGCGGGGGGAAGAGGGGAGAATAAGGAACAAAGAAAATGAAAGGGAATCCGGAGATTATGATGTTATGGAAGTGAAATAATTAGCAGCCAGCCATTGGATGTAGGGCCTTTGTGTACAGTAAATACAATAGGGATTCCTTGTGTTGTGGAATAAACGAGAAGCCTTTGGAGCCTCAACTCTCAGGCACTGAAATCCAGAGTGTAGACATCACCACGTCTCAGGGCTGGTGCAAGGCTATGACACGTATTAGGAGCTCAAATATCTGTTGACAACGCTTGAGTGAATGTATGAGTTAATGAATAACCGAATAAGCAAATGATTGGTGAGTGATGGAGTAATATATATAAATTATTTAATAAGGCATTGTGAGCAGATGGATTCATTACATGAAAAGACAGATGAATTCTTTAAATCGCAGTAAGAAAGAGAATGAGAGCTAAATCTAATAGCAGTGTCGTTTACTGAGCGTTTTATCATGAGACCTGTGCTAAGAACTTCATAAGCAGTTTTTCACTTAATCCTCATAGCAACCTCTTGTGTATTATTATCATCATTTTTTAAAGTGAAGAATTAGGTCTGGAGATGGGAGGAAACTTGTTCAAGGGCACATGGGCAGAGCTGGAATTTCAACCCTGCCATTATACTTTCAGGCTCGGACTCCTTACTACTCAGTGCTCAGTCACTGCCGGATGAATGCTTCACTCAATATAGGACTTGTTTTTTGTAGCTGATGCAAATACAGGTGAACCCCCACTTACACAATCCCTGGAAAGCTGCACATTTAAACAGTTAATTACTTATCTCAGCTCATTAGTTCAAGGAAGCTTTTCTATTGTATGCCCCTTTATAAGTGAAGGATTACCCCTGACTCATCTGCTTCCTAAATCTAAATTTTGTTCAAAGCAAGATACATATTAACTAAAGATGTGTACTTGTAAGAGTGGGTTTAATTATTTCTGGGAATCTGGGATTTTTGATGTTTGGACATCTAGTGACTAGGTCTTTAATTTTGTGACACCTCATCTTAATAGTTTAGAAAAAAAGTAAATTAAAGTTTATCATCCAGAATCCATTGAAGAAAAGACCGATGTGCTCAATGTATGCAAAAATAAAAAGATTTCTTCAGGATTAAAAAAACACACCACAAATTCAAAAAGATATTTCTAATTCCTATCATAGACCAAAGGCTGTCTTTATACAAAACTCTCATTAATTGATAAGAAAAAGGTCTATAACCCAATAGCAAGTAGGCAAAAATATTCACAGGAAAGAAAACATAAATGGCTCTTAAATACATGAAAAATGCTCTCCATTATTCATAATAAAAATGTAAATTAACACCACCCTGAGGGACTAATTTTTCACCTATTAGATTG
Organism: Plecotus auritus; assembly: GCF_963455305.1. Lineage (NCBI taxonomy): Eukaryota > Metazoa > Chordata > Mammalia > Chiroptera > Vespertilionidae > Plecotus > Plecotus auritus. The sequence continues at coordinate 26,517,267 of NC_137770.1, read as the reverse complement.
GGAAAGATTAAAAACAATAAAAAGTGACATGCACAGTCCTGGCCAAAGGTTATGGAGACTGAGCTCTCATACTTTGTTTTGGGGAAATAAACTGGTGCAACTTTAAGGAGGGACATTTGGCAAAATCTATACAAATTACTACCATACATACACTTTGAAAGTATAGTTATATATGTGCAAAATTATGTATGTGCAAGGTTACCCACTGTAGCATGGTTTATGAGCAAAAGATGGAAATGACCTTAAAGTTCATTCATAGGAGACTGGAGAGGACATTATATTCATCTATAAATGGATTTCATATTATATCTAGAAGTCTAGATGTGCTAATACATTTGCCACCAACCACATGTGGCTATTTGAAATGTGGCCAGTTCTAATTGAAATGTGCTTAAAGTGGAAAATGCACATTGGAGTTTGAAGACGTGGTACAAAAGATGGAAAGTACAGTATCTCATTAATAATGTTTTATATGGATTTCCTGTCAATGATAGTACTTCACATATATTGGTTTAACTTAAATATATTGTTAACATTAACTTCAGGTGTTCCTTTTAGCCTTTTTAATGTGGCTACTAGACAATGTAAAAGTACATGTGTGGCTTTCATTATGTTGCATTGGACAGTGATGGCTCTGGGTAAAAAAATAAAGTGAAAACAGCAAGGTGCATAAGAGTGTACCGCAGACTACCATTTGTGCTTTAAAGAAAGGGAAAGAGCACTGTGAGATATTTATTTATATTCAATATGTTTCTGGAATAGTGCTCTAGAAGCAATATTGGCTGCTTTGGGAGGGAGAAACCATGGACAGGGAATAGGACTAAAATTTGAACGCCGATTCCTTTTGTAAATTCCCGAATCAAAATTTACAAGCATTTCATTCATTCCTTCATGCAATTATTTATTTTTTTATTTAAGTCCTCACCCAAGGATATGTTTATTGATTTTGGAGAGAGGAAGGGAGAGATAAAGATCCATTGATATGAGAGAGAAACATCAATTGGTTGCCTCCCATATGCACCCTGACCTGGGATTGAACCCCCAACCTGGATATGTGCCCTGATTCAGAATCAAACACACGACCTTTCAGTGTATGGGGTGACATTCTGACCAACTGAGCCACAGCGGCCAGGGCTATAAGCATTTAAAATAATATATTATTATTTATGTATCATTTATGTATATGATATATTATGCATATATAAAGTATATTATTTAGTCAAAAGTAGTTTAAAAATGTTTAACAGAGTGAAAATATGCATAGAGAAACTAGAAAAATATACATGTATATATGCACAGGAAAAGATGAAAATCACAGAAAAAGAACTGTGATTATCCCTGGCAGATAAGCAGTTAGGAGAATGTGTTAGGGAAAGAACAAAATTTGCTACATTTTTTACTCTATACCATTTGACTGTTTTGTGAAAAGAATGTTTAACTTATATAAGTCAGTCTAAGAAGAAAAACTAGATTAGAAAGAAATATACCAAAATGTTCACAATAGCTGTCTTTAGATAACAAAAGTACAGGTAATTTTTTCTTTCACTTTATTTTAAACTATTGCCAATCACTCTAAATTTTCTCAGTCTATAAATAAGACTTCGGTAATGGAATCATCAACAAATCACTGTAATTTCTTTTAAAAATACTTTTAAAGATTCTATTAACCTTTAAAAAATTTTTTAAATGATTTTCATTGCTTTTTAAAATGATAGCAAGTAATGCAGACTCCATATGAAATGTCAAATGACAAAGAAAGATATAATTCGGCAAGAAAAAGTATCTCCTAATTCCATTTCCTTCTACAAGATAACCGCTAATCTCTGAAGCTTTTAAAATACTGCCTTTATATTAAGAACTTAAAAACATTTCAAATTAAATGGAAAGGCTGAGAACTGGGATCTATTTGCTTTGTGCCAAGCACAGTCTTAAATGTTTTAAATGTGTCCTTTCAATGAATCTACCCAATAGCTCTGTGGGGTAAATGTTAAGCCCCAGTAACCTCCAAGTCAGGGCCCTGAGACTTTGAACAATTTGCCCAAGGCCACACTCTAGTAAGGGGCAGGGTTGGCATTTAAATCCAATTCCAGGGGATGTCCAAGCCACTGCCTCAGGGGACTACCATTATGGTGGGTGGGGCTGGAGTGATTATAATGCAGGGATTGGACGTGAACTCACTTCTGGTAGCTCCCTGGTCCAGTGCTCTTGGACAGTAGAAAAAGGATTTTTGATTAGGTGACAATTGTAGAATAGAGCTCATGCTAGGCCGAGAAGAAAATGATAACAGTGGAGCTGGGGCATAACCGACATTGGGGGGCATTTTACACTGGGTTGCCAGGGGTATGGTGATAATGAGGAGCATTGGGTGATACTGGAAGCCCGGTGGGAAGCAGCTAGCCCCTCACTCCAAAGGGTTAAAGTCGGGCAGGAAAGCCCCTGGGGGGAGATACCACTGAAGGCTGCAATCCTTGGCTTTTACCTCCCCCACCAGCAGGGACCAGGCCGGCCGATAGGATTGGTTCCTCCAGGATTATCTGAGGCCCCTGGGTTGAGGTGAGCTGTGGGGACAGAAGCCCCAGGTACCGCATCTCCCCACCTTCATCTGGGGCTCAGAAAACTAGGTGTCCTGGGATAGGCGCCCTGGCCCAGGCGCACTTAGAGAGTAAGAGGTGTTGAGCCCTCAGCCTGGGCGATGCTCAGAGAAAGGTGGGGATGGAGGCCCTGGAGAAAGTAGGGCCTCTCTGGAAGGGAAGGGGCCTGCACCAAAGCCTCCAGCCTCCCTGACTTGCAGGGTCTGGGGTGGGAGAGCTGCCTCAGGAAGAGCTGCATCTTAGAGGTTCAGAGAGCCCCAAAGTCTCTAACCCATCATCCCAGGCCAGTTTCTGGACTCCAGCTTTGCTCTCCTCCCTCTCCCCCATCCTCCCCTGGCCTGGCCATGGGTTTTCTTTTCCTTGGGATTTTCTATCTAAACCTTCTCCTCCCCTCCCTCCCCTCCCCCCAAACTCTTGGGAAATCTTTAAACACTTTCAAGTTTTTCCTGGGCAGTTTGAGGTCGGTTTGAGAGCCAAGTCAGGGCGCTTTAACACCCCCAGCTGGGGAGAGTGGATGAGACAATAGCTGCTATCACTTTACCATTGGAAGTGACCCCCGAATTTGCACTTCTTTCATCTTGGGACCGGAGCACTTGAGAGTAGGCGATTTCCTTGGGGGGGAGTGGCTTAAACGGATTCTCCCCTGGCCAGTTGGCTGTAGGCCTCCTTGCTCAATGGACAAATCTGAAACCCGTTCTGAAGTGAGAGTGGCTTTCAGCCGGGGATGCTGTCCGCAGGGTGACTTAAATGTCCCACGCTGGAAGGTGGAGAGAGAAGTGGACGCCCCCCGGGCTCTGGGCTACCATTGAGGTCAGTAAATTAGGATGTTAATTCAGAATTAGGAAGGGTGAGTGCCTGTGTAGCTCGGAGTCCTCAGGGAAACAAGGGCTGGCCTTGGAATACTGAAAGGCCCACCGATGGAGGAGCGACTCCATGAAGATGCCGTAAGCCTGGCTGTGTGTGTGTGGAGAGGGGAGGTGAGGCATTGTTTCAAATTCTTTTCTCCCCACCCCCACCCGCCTGCCTATCTCTCCTCTCCACCCTACACAATGGTCTGGCCTCACCTCCTCCCCGAGCTTCCTGAGTTGGGTCCGCTGTCCCAGATGCTCTGGGCAGCTAGCTCTCTCTCCTCCACCCGTTGCCTCCTGGCACACCCACGAGTGACTGGTTGCTTGCCTGTTTCCCTTTGTGGGCCGCACTTCCCCAACCCTGTCAGACATGTGTCCCACTAGCAACGCTCCTTGGGAACTCCCAGGCTGACCTGGTAGCCTCAATGCCTGCATGGGCCTCCCAGGTGCTCCCGCTGCCCTTGGTGGGAGGAAGTGCTTTGGGTCACAGTCGCCTCCATTAGCCAGCCCCTGTGCTCCCCCCACCTCTCTGGGCCTTCTGGCCACTGGCCACTGGGGAGGGAGCCAAGACAAGACGGCTGGCCCTCCCTCGAGTTAGTATCTGGACTGTTAGGCTAGTGTGACCGGGGGAGTGAGGACAGGCCAGAGCGGCACAGAGCCAGGCCCCGTGAGCTGCCTAATGGCTCATCCCGGTCTCACTCAAGGCTGAGGCCTCTGTGGTGCTTGTTGGGGCTGGGTGACTAAAGAGACTGCAGGGCCAGCTTTCTGTGGGACAGGAGGAAGTGGGTAGAGGGTGGGGAGAACATAGGGTCTTTGGCGAGCTACCACAGAGCCCAGCATGAGGCTGGCAGGAAAGCAGTTTGTCCTAGAGGCCAGAGGAGACAGACTTACAGCATTGGTCAGCAGATCCTTTGGCCCTTTCTTCCCTTGCCCTGCCCAGGTCTCTGGCTCATCCCTTCTCAAATGCAAAGACGGAGGCCAGAACTGGGCTCTGAGACCCCATCTGCTTTCTAAGGAGACTGGGGGAGGAGGAAAGCTGGCCTTTGTGAAGGTGAGGCTTTGAGCCTCCTGCAGAGTTGCCCATGTCGTTTTCATTCCTGGGCTCCAGAGTCCTTCCAAGGTGCTAAGATGCCGGCTGGATGCTTTCAGGACATGCTCCTATTTTATTCCCTTCCAACCTCAAGCCAGGGGAGCCGTCATGCCTTTTCAGATCCCTTCCAAGAGTCGCCGGGGGGGGGGGGGGGGGCGGGGAGGGGAGACAGCTGGGCAAAGCCCATAGATTAGCTCTCATTTTCTGCACCTAACACATGAATACACCTGGCAATCACCGAGCTGCGTTGCATTGCACTTCCAGGAAATCACTGCTGAAAAAGACTGGCACCTGAACCCCATCAACCTTGTCTACTTAAGGATGACTGGCTTCCCCGTAGGGCCTCTGGCCTTTTCCACTGCCCTGTTCTCTGGTGGTTCAGACCCTCTCGGTTAGATGCGGGCTGCAGAGCCTCTCCAGGGAACTACTTTTCTCAGCAAGCTGTTGAGGAAAACAGAATTTGGGTATTACATACACCTCCTCATACCACTGTGGGTAAGAGGAAAGAATGAGGTAGGGTGGAGTAGGGTGGGACTGGGTCTGGGCCTGTAGGTAGGGTGGGGCAGGATAGAAAGGGGTGGGGTTTGTGCAGGAGGAAGTGTGCCATATCTGGACATTGTGTTGGAAGGTATTTGGATACTGTTGCATGAATTCAGGTAAGTCGACCTTACCTTTCTGGATCTCAATGTCCTTATCTGTAAAATGGCCTGGTTTGTCTCAAAGCTCCAAGGATCCCTGTGTTTCTGATCCTTTTGGATGATGTGTATTTTGGGTGACGTAGCCCCTGGGTCAGTGGTCGGCAAACTCCTTAGTCAACAGAGCCAAATATCAACAGTACAACGATTGAAATTTCTTTTGAGAGCCAAATTTTTTAAACTTAAACTTCTTCTAACGCCACTTCTTCAAAATAGACTCGCCCAGGCCGTGGTATTTTGTGGAAGAGCCACACTCAGGGGCCAAAGAGCCGCATGTGGCTCGCGAGCCGCAGTTTGCCGACCGCTGCCCTGGGTGGTGGGTTTCAGTGGTTGGGAGGGGATCTCTGTTCAGATGCCTAAGCTTTCGTAGTTTTAATAGCTGTGGTCTTGGGAAAGTTATTTAATTTCCAAGCCTCTGTTTCTCCAGGTGTGAACTAGGAAAAGCCATTCTAGCGCTGGTTGCAGGTGTGTTGGCGTTGCAGTTCACAGGGAGGAAAGGGGAGAGCCACATGCTAAACAAAATGACCTCTGAGAAGCCTGAATCCAAACGCTCTCCCATGTGAAGGCCACAGAAACGTAATCATGAGGGAAGATTGTAGGAAGTAGGCTCACCGAGTGGAAGGGCAGAAAGGCTCACCCACACAATTAAATTAATTGTCCCCTTTTATCTCCCCCCCCTCCCCGAGATTTTGGTTGAATTACCAGAGTAAGCAGTAGGTAGGTGGTGGCTATTTTCATAATTTTGTTGACAAAGTAGCTAGGGAGTGCTCATTTACATGCAGCTGTATAGCAGCGTTAAAAAATCTGTGCTTGCCAGAATGAAAAAGCTCTTCTGTGTGTACAGTTGGCACTTCAAGGCAGTTAATTTTTTTTTTAAATCACATATGAAAACGCTCTCTTCACTAAGAACTGATAGGAAATTTATCCCCTACTTTTCCAAAGAAAACTAATTTGTTTTTTCAAGTAGGTCTAAAGTACATAGAGGATGAACAGATTAAAAGTCCAATTCCAGGGCCAAATAATATCCAAATAGAAATTTGGTGAGAGGCTAGACCAGATTTGTCACAATATGCACATTTAAAAAAATCTGCAGCTGAGAAATTTTATCCAAAAGTGTTCCTGATGACCAGTTTTTAAAAAAGCTTATTTTTGTGTGATTATCAAGTAAAATTCTGTTGACACTTTTGGTGCTTTTTTGTTTTGTTTTGGTGCTTTAAAAACCTTTTTTGTTTTCAACTTTACTGAGCCATAGTTTACACTCAAGCACATCCTTTTCAAGTGTAAAGTTTGATGACGAGACAAGTGGATACACCCAGTTTTTTTTTTTTTAAGAACCTCATTCTTTAATATATTTTTATTGATTTCAGAGAGGAAGGAGATAGAGAAACATCAATGATGAGAGAGAATCATCAATTGGCTGCCTCTTGCACGCCCCCCACTGGGGATCAAGCCTGCAACCCTGGCATGTGCCCTTGACCAGAATCAAACCTGGGACCCTTCAGTCTGCAGGCCGACACTCTATCCACTGAGCCAAACCAGCTGGGGCTCAAACACAGTTTTTATTTTTATTTTTTTTAAAAGTATTTTTATTGAGAGGAATGGGGAGGGAGAGAGAGATAGAAACATTAATGATGAAAGAGAATTATTGATCAGCACCTCCTGCACACCCCACACTGGGGATTCGGGGCCCACACCCCAGGCATATATCCTGACCTCCTCCTGGTTCCTAGGTCAACGTTCAACTACTGAGCCACGCCACCGCCGCGGGGTCCAGACACCATTTTTAAACTGAAGACTAATCTAAAGCTATTTATTGAATTCTATGTTCTCTATGAGAACAAAGGTCTGAGAAATGGTCTCCCTTTAAATTTAAAAACAGTCTCCATGAAGGAATATTACTTTGCTTTGCAATACAACGCTGAAAACAGGCCAGTCATTGTAGTGATTAGTTTGTGGTGAAAAGGTGGCTGCAGTTGAAACTAGATGAGATGAATCACGGGCCCTAAAGAGCATCTGGTTTCAACTACTGGCTGTACCACTTGTGTGACTGGGCAAATTGGGTGAAGTAAACTAACATTGATTATCTCAGTTTCCTCACCTGTGAATTGGGGATAATGGTATTATTACCTTAACTTGTAGCCGTCAGAATTGGGACAGTGCAGAGCAAAGAGCACATGCTCAGTAAGTTTTAGTTATTAGATCTGTGTCAGCACAGTGGCCAGGCAGACACAGCTGCTGCCCCTTTGAAAAGACTGGCTTGTTCTGCGGCAGCAGTTCTTAAGCTCTTGGTCTCAGGACCTCAGTGTGCTCTTGAGAATTGAAGACCCCGAAGAACTTTGTTTGTATAGGTTACATCTGTCAATGCAGATTGCATTCAAAATGAAAAAGGAGACATTCAGAAAATATTTATTAAAAACAATAAATCTGTTTCATAGGAACAGTATATAGTTTTTATGAGAAATAACTTTTCCGGAAAAGAACATTATTAGGAAAAGTTCATTCTTTTACATTTCTCCAAATCTTTTAATATCTGCTTTAATGGACGATGAGTAGATTGTGTCTCTATGTTCGATCTGTTGTGATACATTGTTTTGGTGGAAGTATATGAAGAAAATCGCATTTCATCCAGATATATGGATGGAAAGAGGAAGGCTATTTTGATAGCTTTTCAGTGGGTATTCTTTGATAATTATATCAAACTTGACAAATAGTTTCTCAAAGCTTAGTTATAATGTAGAATCTGAAACAATATCCATGAACTTTTTTTACCCTACTATATTAAAATCCTTTGCTTTCTTTTATACTTTGGATCTTTTACCTGTGCATGACTTTGTAACCACCCAATATATTTGGGAAATATTATTCATTGAGTGATGCAGATCTTCAAATGTTGACAATTCCATTATATGTATAAAAAGTTACATTTATAGTGTCACCACTGATCAGAAAAATCTTTAGGATACAGGTTTCTAAAATTCTAATTTCCTCCTCCTCCTCCTCTTCCTCTTCCTCCTCCTCCTCCTCCTTTTTCAAGTTTCCTTGAGCCAAACTGATGACAATTGCCAGGAAGCAACATCTCAAATGTTCCCCAAAATTCCAATTTTCAAATGAAAGCTCAAAATTTCACTGGCAGCAAATGGTAGTTTTCCTTAAAGTGACAGGCTCACTTTATCATTTTTGAGAAAATGTCTACTAAATATACTCGCCTAGAAGACTAATGTCTCTCCATTTTCCTTTGAAGTAAATGGTATTCCAAGTTAAGAGCAGCTAGTTCATCATACAAGCGTCATATGAGACCTTCAGTGTGCAGCAGAAATGCTTTGTGTGTACCCCCCATTTTGTCACTCCCAATATTGAAAAGTTGTGTTTTTAAGGGTTGTGATTTAAGAAAAATAAGCTTTATGGCTTCATCAAGGACATTCTCTCTCTGTTTTTTAGAGTGGGAGGGAAGGAGGGAGAGAGAGAAACATCAATGTGAGAGAGACACATCGATTGGTTGCCTTCTCTACAGCCCCCCAATCGAGGCTGGGGATCAAACCTGGGACCCAGACACTGCAACCCAGGTATGTGCGTGGGCTGACACTCTAACTACTGAGCAGCGCTGACCAGAGCAATCGAGGACATTCTTGAGTGAACCTAGCTTTTGTTTTTTTCCTAACTGCAACTGAATGGTGGTAAAGAAGGTAATGACTTCTAGCACAATTTGATTCATACTAAGGTACCGCCGTTTTAATCAAGTGTTTATACAGTGAAAAAGGCAACTATCTTAGTGTTGGCTTAGTATATCTTAGTAGTATTATGAAAATAGCTTAACTTGCAGACCCCCTGAAAAAGTCCCAGGAACCTCAAGTATGGTCCTGGAGAATCACTGTTCTAGGGAAAGACAGGGCAATTTTGACTACATGTAATTGTAAGTCTTTACCAGGTACAGAGGTACAGCTTTTATGGCTATCCTATATAATCTGTATAGTACTAGATAATACTCTAATATATAATACCTAGCATTTCTACAGTACTTCACAATGTGCCAATCACTATTCTAGGGGTGGATATAAAAGTGTGTGTCCCTATAAGGTAGATTTTTTTTTTTTTTTTTTTTAACACAGAGAAAGAACCTGAAGCTTAGAGAGGTTAAGTGACTTCTTCAGAACCAAGAAGACCAAGCTCTTGGTACCCCTGAAGGACGAAATAAACCCTGGGAGGAAATGGGGGTGGTGCACATTATCTTAAGGGAGAAGGTGCAGGGCTGGATGGGGTACCACTGCTGGTGCCATCTGGGCCCTTGTCCTGACCTCTGCTCTCTGTCCTTTGCCCTGGCAGGATGACATCCCGGGAGCAGCTGGTGCAGCAGGTCCTCCAGGAGCTGCAGGAAGCAGTGGAGTCCGAGGGCCTGGAGGGTCTCGTGGGCGCTGCTCTGGAGGCCAAGCAGGTCCTGTCCTCCTTCACCCTCCCCACCTGCCGGGAGGGAGGCCCCAGCCGCCAGGTGCTGGAGGTGGACTCGGTGGCCCTGAGCCTGTACCCAGAGGATGCTCCCAGGAGCATGCTGCCGCTGCGGTGCAAGGGCGAGGGCAGCCTGCTGTTCGAGGCGGCCAGTATGCTGCTGTGGGGCGACGCAGGCCTCAGCCTGGAGCTGCGGGCGCGCACCGTGGTGGAGATGCTGCTGCACAGACAGTACTACTTGCAGGGCATGATCGACTCCAAGGTGATGCTGCAGGCCGTGCGCTACTCCCTCTGCTCCGAGGAGTCCCCCGAGATGACCAGCCTGCCGTCCACCACGCTGGAGGCCATCTTCGATGCGGACGTCAAGGCCACCTGCTTCCCTAACAGCTTCTCCAATGTGTGGCACCTGTACGCCCTCGCCTCCATCCTTCAGCGCAACATCTACTCCATCTACCCCATGCGCAACCTCAAGATCCGGCCCTACTTTAACCGCATCATCCGGCCCCGCCGCTGTGACCACATGCCGGCCACGCTGCACATCATGTGGGCTGGCCAGCCCCTGACCAGGCACCTCTTCCGCCACCAGTACTTTGCCCCTGTGGTGGGACTGGAGGAGGTGGAGGCTGAAGATGCCACCTGCCTGGCCCCTGCTCCTCCGGCCTCAGCTCCTCCCGCCCCGGCTCCTCCGGCTCCTCCTGCCCCAGCTCCTCTGGCTCCTCCGGCTGCAGCTCCAGCTCCAGCGCCACCGCCAGTCAAGACCCCGGAGCTGCTTACCCAGGAGCCTGGCCTCAGCTACTCCCACTTCTGTGAACGCTACAGCGTCACCAAGAGCACCTTCTACCGCTGGCGGCGACAGTCCCAGGAGCACCAGCAGAAGTTGGCCACCCTCTGCTCGGCCAAGCATGTCCTGCAGGACAGTGTCCACCGTGGGGGCATCATGTCCCTGCAGCAGTTTCTCCAGAGGTTCCCCGAGATCTCCCGCTCCACCTATTACGCCTGGAAAAACGAGCTGCTGGGCACTGGCGCCTGCCAGCCCCTGGCCCCCAAGGAGGCGCTGGGTGTGGAGGAGCAGAAGCTGCCAGAGGAGCCGGCCGCCCAGGGGCTCGGGTGCTCCATGCTGCCTGTGTCGAGCCCTGGAATGGTCCTCATGCAGCGGGCCAAGCTGTACCTGGAGCACTGCATCTCCCTGAACACACTGGTGCCTTATCGCTGCTTCAAACGCAGGTTCCCTGGCATCTCCCGCTCCACCTACTACAACTGGCGCCGGAAGGCCCTCCGGAGGAACCCCAGCTTCAAGCCGGCCCCAGCCCTCTCCACAGCCCAGGCTCCCCAGCCAGCATCTGTTGGGGAAGAGGCTCTGCTCCCTGAGAAGGGTGAGGTGGGAGAGGGGCCAGGGAAAGCAACAGGTGGGGGGTCACCCACCCCCCAGGAGTTCCTGCCCCCGAGGATGCCCCTGTCCCGTCGGCAGAGGCGTCTGCGCAGGGCTGCCCGCAAGCAGGTGCTCAGTGGGCATCTCCCCTTCTGTCGTTTTCGCCTCCGCTACCCTAGTCTGTCCCCGTCCACCTTTTGGGTCTGGAAGAGTCTTGCCCGGGGTTGGCCCAGAAGCCTGTCCAAACTCCAGACCCAGGCTCCTACCTTGGGCAAAAGGGGGGTGCAGGAGGCTGAGGCGAAGCGAGAGGAAGGGGCTGGCAGGAATGTGACAGCTGCCATGGCCCCAGCTGCAGCTCCTCCAGGAGAGGATCCAGGGAAGGCCCAGGGGGGTCCTTCCAGAGAGGGGGCCCTACCAGAGGGGGCCACGGCCCAGGGATGGCCCCACAGTGGGTCCTGGCCCAGCCACCCTGTGGTGGCAGCAGCAGGTGGCAGGGACAGCCAGGTGCTGATGATGGACATGCTCGCCACCACCAAGTTCAAGGCTCAGGCCAAGCTCTTCTTGCAGAAGTGCTTCCAGTCCAAGAGCTTTCCCTCTTACAAGGAGTTCAGTGCCCTCTTCCCCCTCACCGCCCGCTCTACCTACTACATGTGGAAGCGAGCCCTGTACGACGGCCTCACCCTGGTTGATGGCTGACAGGGTGAGGCAGAGGGGCTGGGAGGAAGGGGACAGTTTGGAGAGGGTCAGGGACCAGAGTTGCCCCTGGCTTGGCCAGGATGCGCTTTGTTCTGGTTCCCACAGTGCCTACCCTGAACCCAAAGGCAGATTTGTGTTGTTTCTTGGCTCCCGGGCAGAGAGAGCCAGACATCAGCCATGTGGTCTGCTGCAGAGAGTCGCGGGACCAGAGGAGTTCTCTTCAGTTGTTTGCCCTTCTTATTTTGATTGTGTCTTGGTTTTAGTTTTTTATTTTGATTTAAGTGGGTTGGCTGGGCCCACTTGCTGGTATTGGAAGCTATATGTGTTGGGGGGAGGTCTGGAAGAGGGTTGGTTAGCTAAAGCTGCTTTCGTTTTTTTCTGGGGACAAAAGGAGTATTATAGCATGGCCATCTGCCTCTTGGGCAGAATATACATCTTCAGTTCCTTTTGGGACTTGGCACTCTCCTTACTCAAACACATTTCCCTAAGGAGCATGAGAGATCAAACGTGGAGCGGGGGCAGTAGCTTCTGAGTGGCATCCCCATGGGGAAAGGAGTCAGGCTCAGTGTGAGCAGAAGCAGGATGTATAGGAAGAACAAGGGCCCCTGAGGGCTGTCTTGGTCCTTGCAAGCAGCGTGGTCAGGGTTGAGGGAGAGGCGCTGAGTCTCTGCTTGCTGGTGCCTGGCCCATCGGCGGTCCTCTGCCAGTCGGGCTTGCTCTTGGGAACCCCTGTCTTTGCTGAGCCTCTCCATCAGAGCCTGTGCCCCATCTTCAGGGAGGGACCACACAGTGGCCAGGCAGGTGAAATACTTGAATTTGCATTGTCTGAGAATGAAGTTGGAAAACTAAAGAAATAAAATGATGTGATGCCCACAGCCCTTGGTCTCTGGTATTTGTTCTGCTGGGATAAAACTGCCCATTCACACATTTCTCCTTGAGTTTAAGGCAGGGGTGGGCAAACTTTTTGACTCGAGGGCCACAATGGGTTCTTAAACTGGACCGGAGGGCCGGAACAAAAGCATGGATGGAGTGTTTGTGTGAACTAATATAAATTCAAAGTAAAGGAGCGGAGGGGAGAGCAAGAGAACCAGATAGAACAGCCGGATCCCGCGGGCCGTAGTTTGCCCAAGGCTGGTTTAAGGGGTCTGAGAGTGATCATTTCTCTGTCTTGCTGGGACACTCCTAGGTCCAGGGCTTGGAGAATGAGGGGGCTGATGATTCTGGGCATTCTATTTAGAATTGGGTTTAAAAGTGGGTGTTCTTCCAGCTGGGGGCGAGGCTATGGCTGCCTGGAAACTTGCCTCCCAGCAATGGGAGAAAACTGGCTAAGTGCACTCAGAGGCCAGGCCAGGGAGAGGGTCAAGCCTGCCATGAGCCCAGGCAGGATGGGCCCAGTCTTCGATAAGAAAACAGAGAGATTAGTTTGCATGCCGCTCCCTCCAGTGGGGCTGAGCTTTACAGCCAGACCTTTGCTTGCTGTCTTCCATGTGGTTTGGGGGAGCCATCCTTTGTTCTATTTTTTCACTCCCACATCCAATCCATCAGCAAATCCTGTTGACTCTGACTCCAAAATATGCCTAGAATTCCCGCTCTCATGCTGCTGCCATCATTTCTCCTGGTCCACATCTCAGCTTCCTACAAGTCTTTCTGCTTCCACTCTTGCCCCATATAATCTGTTCTCTATAGAGCAGCCTGAGAGATCTTTAAATAAAATCTGATTCTGTCCCTTTTTTGTCTAAAATGTTGAGTGGCTTCCCTTCACTCAGAATTCTTTGCACTGCCTTACAAAGGCCTTCATAATCTGGCCCCTGACTTTAAAAAAATGTTTTTATTGATTTCAGAGAGAGGAAGAGAGAGACATAGAAACATCAATGAGAGAGAAACATCATCAGTTGGCTGCCTTCTGCACGCCCGCTACTGGGGATCGAGCCTGCAACCTGGGCATGTGCCATGATGGGAATTGAACCATGACCTCCTGGTTCATAGGTCGACATTCAGTCACTGAACCATACGGGCTGGGCTGGCTCCTGACTCTCTTCAGCCTTCTCTTGTGCCACTCTTGCCCTTCATAACCACACTGGCTGCCTCTGATCTTGAACATGCTACACTTGGTCTACACTGCTTTTCCTGAAATTTTTCTTGTTTATATGATTATTAGCCTCCCCTCCCCCCATTAAAACAAGCCCTCTCCATGAAAGGTAGGGCTTTTTCTTGGCTTGCTTTCACCACTATATTCCCAGCAGGAAGATTAGTTTCTGGCACATCATAGGTGCTACAGTTTATTCAAAGAAGGAATGAATGAAATCCTAACCAGTCCTACTTCCTAAATATTTCTCATTGACCATTTTTCTCTATCCACGTTGTCACCCCCTAATCTAGGCCAGCATCTGATCTCATCTCTGATACGTGAATGGTTTTCAAATGGACTCTGCCTCCACTCAGACTATCCCATTTCATCCTCCTGACAGGCCAGAATGATCTAACTAAAATCTTAACCCATTACTGGATTTCCCATTGTCCTCAGCACAGAATCCAAACTAATGAGGCCCACCAGCCTGGCCCATGCCTACGTCTCAGGCTTATTTCCCCCCCTGAACCCTCACTCATTTTATCTGTCCCATAATGCTAACCACATATTGCCAGTGCTTGTCTTTCTCACACTGTGAACCCCCAAGCAAGTTACTTTGTAGTCCCTTAACGTGGAGGGACCGGACTGCTCCTCCTACCTGGCTTGCAATGACTGCCTATAGCCAGAAGGTGGCAATCTGATGCAGCAAGAGACAGATTCTGGGTTTCCAGTAGGCACAGCTGTTTCCAACTCCCAATCTATCCCCCTTGGCTGGTTTGGCTGTCAGAGGGTGGCTCCAACCCTGCTTCTGGGAACTGCCTTGCTTGGGGCTCTGTATTTTCTTGTTTGTTCTGTTCTCTGCTCTCTTGGAACCAAAGCAGATCTGATGGCAGGAACAGTGTTTCACTAGGGGGTCTAAAAACCACCTGGAGGGAAGACCCTGGGGGAGCTTGTTAGTAGTGGGGATTCCAGGGCCCCACCCAGATCTACTGATTCTCACCTGAGACATGGAAGAGGGTGAGTTACTTAGCCTTGCTGTGCCTTGTTTTCTCCACCTGTAAAATGGGGATTACAGTGATGCCTGTAATATTGTACCTTGCTAGATGAGCATTTGCTATTGGTAAAAACGTGGTCTAGTTTGAGAACCCCTGGATTTTTAAGAGGAAGCTAATGCCTAAGGAGACACTTGCTCAAGGTAGGTTACATCTAGATTTAAGACACCCCTGTCCGAAAACGGATAGGTCTTCTGTCAGAGACCAGCACTGAGCCCCAAACCCGTAGAAAGCTAAGATAAAACTGATAAGTCAGTATTGATTTGGACAAGGTTTTATAAGTCTGGTTAAATTATTCTTATAAAATGAACAATGAATAAAGGGAGAAAACAATATTTGAAGTTAGCTTTATATTTCCCAACATCTTGTGCTCTTATAAAGTTACACTGGTTCTGAAAATTTTGAATATAAAAGCTTCACCATAAAAAAGCAACCAGGTGAAATGTGAATAATTTAAAAATATTTTTTATCTATGTATTTATCCCCTGGGGGCAGGGTCCTGTATTTGGTGGAGGTCATATTGTCTATCATAATGCATGAAGCTTCTTAAATATTTATCTGGAGTCCAGCACACAGGCCCCTGGGTAGCTCTTGGGCCCCAAGCATCCACCTCATATCTCAACTGCCCCTTCTGGATGGATGTTCCACCAGCACCTCAGACTTACCATCTGGCAATCTGGGCCCAGGCTTCCATTTCCCACCAACCTGTTCTCTATTTTTCACCCTGGCTGCTGACAGCATCAGGTTACCAGCTGAGCTGGCTAAGAAGCGGGGCATCATCCTAGAATTTTCTCTTCCACATCTCCATTCCACCAGGACCCTAGGAATATTGCATGGTTCATAAGATTCCACGCTGCTGGGTTATCACAGGAAGAGAATTTGATTGGTCCAGTCCACCCCACTCCTACCCCCTTTCCTCTGAGCACAGCTCTCAAGCCAGGTCATAAGTGAGGCCACTCTCCTGCCCAAGTCTGGTCCAGTCTGTGGCTGCATCAGCTTTGCTCACAAAGGGCTCTGGCAGATGTCATAGGCTCCTCTCCAGCAACCCACGATAGGCTGAGCCCCGTGCTATAAACTGAGGATACAGAGCCATTTGACCTCAGCTCTTGTCCTCACAAAGGCCTTGGTTTACTGGCAGCTGTGGTCTGACACAATATGATAGAGGCTTCCATATGGAATGCACAGAAAAACACCATGGGGTTGCAAGGAAAGCATATGCTGGCTTGGGCATCTCATAGTTCATCCTGACACCCCTCCCAACTTGGAGCTTCCTGAGGCCAACTCTGCTCTGTGAACAGTAGGCTGCCTGAGGGTCTCTGGGAAACGCCTCAATTATTTCTCAGATGATCACGGTTGCTGACTGTAAAATACCTCGGTCTGGTGGCTGTGCGGGAGGATGGGAAGCTGCGGGAGAGGTGCTCTGACACAGGCAGCTGTTAGGATGGGGCTGAAAGGCCCAGGGAAGCCAAGTTGGGGAATGTGTTTCAGGGGAGCCTCTGCCTGCCCTGGGTGCTGTCTGCCTCCCTCACTGGCCTGACTTCTACAGGAAGGTTCTAGTGTGATTTCTCCTTCCCAGCCCTGGCTGATGACACCCCAGGATGCCTGTAGAGTGTCACTAGCGGGGACCTAAATGTTCCCATCACTGGTTTATCTCATGGAAGAGGAGGAAGGAAGCTTTCAGGGAGACGAGGAGTGTCAGAAAGTAGGTTTAATGGTATAAAAAAAGCTTCTGTAGAAAATGGCTTTGAAAATAGCATGAAATCCTCTTAACTCTGGTGGCTCCTCCCTGCCAGGCAGAGAAAACTTGGGTGGGTGGGGGGACCTAGATAGGAGGACAGCCAGGAAGAGCCTGGGCAGGCAGCTGTTCATGTGTCACCCTCTTCCTGAGGGGACCATGGGATGGCAGAGGACAGGCAGGCTGCCGGGCATCCTCCTCATTGCCTCACCTGTTCCAGACACAGCCCTCAGGATGCAGACTGGGGAGAGGCCAGGGTCAGGCAGGAGGGAAGGCACAGCCTGTCGGGAGTGGCTTTGTGGTCCACTTGCCCCCAGCCCAGCCTGGCTCAGGAGTGCCAATGTTGTTTTGTGGCCTGTGCATGTTGACAGTCAGCCACGTTCAGTTTCTAGGCCCCCTGACTTTGGGCAGAGTTATTTGTTGTCATTTAAGACAGAATTGGGGGGACAAGAAACCAAGATGGCGGCACAGGTAAACACCTAAACTGTTGCCTCGCACAACAATATCAAAACTACAACTAAAAGACAAAACGGACACCATCCAGAACCACAGGAAAGCTGGCTGAGTGGAAATTCTACAACTAGAAGGAAAGAGGAAAGCACATTGAGAATCAGAAGAGCTGCAAAAGACTGAGGTACAGAGACGCGTGAGCCTGTGGAGAGGACGGGCGGCTGTGTGCACGGGCGGCTGAGTGCATGGCTGGCTTTCTAAAGCGGGAGGGAGATGGAAGCTCCTGACTGCGCTGAACTCCAGTTCCGGGTGAGTTTCTGGGAACCCAGATTCATTCGGGGGGAATCTGGACTGTCAGGAAAAGAGAAAGCACACTGAGACTCAGGGGAGCTGCGGAGGCAGAGGTCCAGAGGCATGCACGCGCAGAGAGGACGCACGCGCAGAGAGGACGGGCGGCTGAGTGCACAGGCGGCTGAGAGCACGGCTGGCTTTCTAAAGCGGGAGGGAGACAGAAGCTCCCGACTGCGTTGAACTCCAGTTCCAGGCGAGTTACTGGGAACCCAGACTCATTCGAGGAGAAACTGGACTGTCTGGCAGCAGGTGAAACTCGAGGGCTGTTTTCTCTCAGAGGTGCTTACAGCGATTACCGAGGGACACTGAGACCCAGGGGCCTCATAGGGCAGGGCTGATGGGAAACCAAGACTGTCTGCTCATCCCTGAGACTCCACCCCATCCAAGCTGAGCACAGAGGCTTTTGCAATTTTGCAAGTCTTGTCTCATAAGGGTGTCTCCAGCACAGAAATTCTCCCAGCATAGACACAGCTGATCCTCACAGCCAACTGGCCTGGAGGTCAATTCCTCCCAGTGATACCAACAACAATCAAGACTTAACTACAACAAGGCTGTACACATAGTCCACAAAGGGGTGCACCAAGAGTGTCCACCTCAGGTAACTGGGGAGGCTGACCCACTGGGCCATATAGGACACCTAACACACAAAGCTACTCTACCAACTCAGGGAAGCAGGGAAATGTAGAGACAAAGACACAGATCACAAACGAAAGAAATGGAGGAGAGCAAATGAGTGGATATAGAGTTCAAAACCATGGTTATAAGGTTTTTCAAGAATTTCCTAGAAAAGGCCAATAAATTTAGCGAGACCCTCGAGGATATGAAAAAGGACCAACTAGAAATTAAACATACACTGACTGAAATAAAAAATATTATACAGAGACCTAACAGCAGACTAGAGGACTGCAAGAATCAAGTCAAAGATTTGAAATACAAAGAAGCAAAAAAACACTCAACCGGAAAAGCAAAAAGAAAAAAGAATCCAAAAATTTGAAGATAGTGTAAGGAGCCTCTGGGACAACTTCAAGCGTACCAACATCCGAATTATGGGGGTGCCAGAAGAAGAGAGAGAGCAAGATACTGAAAACCTATTTGAAGAAATAATGACTGAAAACTTCCCCCACCTGGTGAAAGAAATAGACTTACAAGTCCAGGAAGCGCAGAGAACCCCAAACAAAAGGAATCCAAAGAGGATCACATCAAGACACATCATAATTAAAATGCCAAGAGCAAAGACAAAGAATATTAAAAGCAGCAAGAGAAAAACAGTTAATTACCTACAAGAGAGCACCCATACGATTGTCAGCTGATTTCTCAACAGAAACTATGCAGGCCAGAGGGGAGTGGCAAGAAATATTCAAAGTGATGAATAGCAAGAACCTACAATGGAGATTACTCTACCCAGCAAAGCTATCATTCAGAATTGAAGGTCAGATAAAGAGCTTCACAGATAAGAAAAAGCTAAAGGAGTTCATCACCACCAAACCAGTATTATATGAAATGCTGAAAGGTATTCTTTAAGAAGAGGAAGAAGAAGAAAAAGGTAAAGATAAAAATTATGAACAACAAATACATATCAACAAGTGAATCTAAAAATCAAGTAAATTAAAAATCTGATGAACAGAATAAACTGGTGAATATAATAGAATCAGGGGCATAGAAAGGGAGTGGACTGACAATTCTCAGGGGGGAAAAGGGTGTGGGGGGTGCGGGAAGAGACTGGACAAAAATCGTACACCTATGGATGAGGACAGTGCGGGGGGTAGGTAAGGGCAGAGGGTGGGGTGAGAACCCAGTGTAGGGGAGCTATGGAGGAAAAAAAGAGGAACAATTGTAATAATCTGAACAATAAAGATTTATTAAATTAAAAAAAAAAGAATTGGGCAAAAATGAGGGCTGGCTAAGCTGCACTGCAGTGCCTAGACAGGTGCTGATCACTGTGGATTCCACCGATCCTCAGACCTCACCTTCATGGGGCAGGAGGAGGCTGGTATTTTTGGGTTAGATATCCCTCCTTCCTTCCCCTCCCCTCCCCTCCCCTCCCCTCCCCTCCCCTCCCCTCCCCTCCCCTCCCCTCCCCTCCCCTCCCCTCCCCTCCCCTCCCCTCCCCTCCCCTCCCTCCCTCCCTCCCTCCCTCCTTTCCTTCCTTCCTTCCTTCCTTCCTTCCTTCCTTCCTTCCTTCCTTCCTTCCTTCCTTCCTTCCTTCCTTCCTTCCACATTTGTTGAGGCCTGAAGGTGAGGGAGAGCAAGGTTACAAAGCTCAGTAAGACCTAGCGCCCCCCTGGAGTTGTTTATAAACATTGACTACATAACTGGTTCTCAATCCTAAATTCAAGGATTCTCAGGGCAGTAAGTGTAGTTTGCAATTTTAGGTCTTCATTCAGAATTTCAGATGACAACCTTAATTCATTTTATTCGATAAAGACAGAACCCTTTTACAATGATAATTTGCCACTGAAAGACATCTCTATGCAATAAGACTAGTTTTTAAAGCCAGTCTCTTGAATCAGGGCTTTGTTACATGCTATGAGCTGTAACAGAGGGAGGCGATGGTGCTGTGGGGAAGGAACAGAAGATAATGAAGGCCTGGAGCTGGGAAAAAGCCCAAGAGAGCAGGATTTTGATTCAGCCCTTTGGCCCTGGCATGTTGATGAGGCCCAAAACCATTTAAAATACTAGTTTTCTAAAAATTACCACATCATGTTGGTAGTTTCAAATTGGCCACAATGGACTACTTATACCATACACATGGGCAGATCCTACAGATCAGACAGCTGTGCTGAAGGGCCCCCAGCGGTGCCTGTGACATCCCTTGTGGTCACTCCTTTCCCTGAATCACTCTTCCCTAAATCCTACAGAACTGGCTCTTGTTAGTGCTTTCAGTCATGCCATCTGCTCAGGGAGGCCTTCCTTGACCCCCCACCTCAAGTGGGTCCCAGTCACTATCCATTACTACATCCCTTCATGGTCATCATCACCATTGGACACTTGTTTTCTGGATTATTGTCTGCTACCCCCACTGGAATGCAAGCCCCCAGGAGCAGAAACTCATCTGACTTGTTCATTGCTTGATGCCTCTGGCTAGAACAGAGCCTGGCACATAGTAGGTATGCAGAAATATTTACTGGATTAAGAAATGAGTGGGTTTGGAGTGGGAGGCTGAGTGTGGGTTGCAGTGAAAAGGCTGGTGCCGAGTACTGGCCTGCTCTTGGCTAGGCCAGCCTGGGTGTGAGAGAGAAGGAAGAGGAGGGAGGGGAGGAAAATTCTCCTTGGTCTGGAAGCTGCTGCAGTGGGTGGGAATGGGCCAAGCCCATCAGATCCTTGTCTTGGGGATGAGGTAGCCAGATTTAGCAAATAAAAAGAAGGGATACCTAATTAAATTTGAATTTTGTATAAACAATGTTTTAGTATAAGTATGTTCCAGGTAATATTTGAGACATACTAAAACATTATTCATTGTTTATCTGAAGTAAAATTGAATTGGATGTCCTATATTTTATCTGGCAATCCTACTTGGAGACTCAGCAGTCTGAGTATAACTGTGGTTTAGCTAATAGTATTGTACCAATGTTATTTTCCTGGTTATGATAATTGTACACACTTATGTGAGTTATTAATCTTAGAAGAAGTTGAGTGAAGGGTAGACAGGAATTCTCTGTACTATTTTTTGCAACTTTTCTATAGGTTTAAAATTATTTCAAAATAAAAAGTTAAAAAAGAAAATCCTAAACATCACCTCAAAGGCCTGATATTACCTAGCCCCTCCCACAGTCCCTGACCATTCTCCCTTCATCCAAGCCTTTCATATGCTCTGGCCTCCCAGAGGCAACCCTTCTCTACCTGCAATGCTGCCCTGACCCCACCCACCCTGTTCAGAGTTCAACCAAGCCCCATTTCCTGGTTTCTTCTTTCAGTCTGGGTCAAACCTTGCCATTACAGGTTCCCATAGGCCCTGAAGTTTATCACCAGCACAGTAAGACAGTTGTTCTTATCTTTAGACTCACCTGGGAATTGTTAAAAACTTCTGGTGCCTCTGATGGGAGTGTGCATACCTATATATACCCACTTTGGAAAACTGTTTAGCAATATCTATAAAAGCTAATTAGTAGATGAACTTCTACATTTCCTAGAATTCCCTAGGGGAATTCTACTCCTAAGTATATACTAAGAGAATGTAAACTTAAGTTTAAGAATGTTTATCACAGCCCTAGCTGGCTTGGCTCAGTGGATAGAGCGACAGCCTATGGACTGAAAGGTCCCAGGTTCAATTCCGCCCAGGGGCACATGCCTGGGGTTGCAGGCTCGATCCCCAGTAGGGGCATGCAGGAGGCAGCTAATCGATGATTCTCTCTCATCATTGATGTTTCTCTCTCTCTCTCTCTCTCTCTCTCTCTCTCTCTCTCTCTCTCTCTCTCTCTCTCCCCTTCCTCTCTGAAATCAATAAAGAAAAATATTTAAAAAATAAAAAAGAATGTTTATCATAGTACTATGTCTTCTCCTTTGACAGTATAAAATAAACTGCAAAACTGCTATTCCCACCCTGGCTCAATGGTGTGGCCCGAGGACCAAGGGGTCTCGGGTTTGATTCCTGGTCAAGGGCATGTGCCTCAGTTGCAGGTTCAATCCCTGGCCCCAGGCAGGGTGTGTGGGAGAGGCAACCAGTTGAGACACACACACATTCTCTCTCCCTCCCCTCCATAGGTACGTGCCCTTGACCAGGAATTGAACCCGAGACCCTTTGGTACTCGGCTGAAGCTCTAACCACTTAGCACACTAGTCAGGGCCAAACCTGCATTTTTTTGGTACAACTCTGACCCATTTGCTACATTCCTTTTCCCCCTATAAAATACACGACTGATAATAAAAGTTATTGACTTTAAAAATAATAAGTCATGGGGATATAATGAACAGTAGATGACTGCAGTCAACAATGCTGTATTGCATATTAGAAAGTAGTTAGGAGAGTAGGTTTTGAAAATTCTCATCACAAGAAAAAAAAATGTAACCATGGGTGGTAATGGATGTTAACTGGATTTATTGTGGTGATAATTTTGCAGCATGTATAAATAAAGAAATATGTTGTACACCTGAAATTAATATAATATTATGCCAGTTGTAAATTAAAAAAAAGAATTCTGGCTCTGGCCAGGTGGCTTAGTTGGTTGGAGCATCGTCCAGTACACCAACCAACCAATGTTTATTTCTCGCATCAATGTTTCTCTCTCTCTCTCTCTCTTTTTCTCTCCCTTCCTTTCTAAAATCAATAAAAACATATCCTCAGGGAAGGATTAAAAATAAAATTCTGGCAACCCTACCCATGCAACCTCTCTCCAACCTTGTCATCCTTGGCCCATAATCTGGGACTTCTATCGGGGAACATGGAGTAAGTCAATTCTCAATTCCTATGCAAAGGATAACATTCCTATCAGGTGGGAACATGGTCCAACATCCAACCACAGCCCCTAAAAACCCTCCTCTGGTTCCTCAGGGACTTCTGGGAAACAGGGGGTCTCTTCCTTAATTCCGTGGTCTTTGGGTTCTTTCATTTACTAGGTACCTTGTATATATCACATTAGATCCTGGCCCTCAGGCTGCACAAAACTTGTGTGGGCTGGAATGGGAACAGATCAGAAACAAACTAGAATGATATGCAACATTTACCCTGGTGTCTATACTAAGTGGAGGATGAAATAAGTCAGAGAAAAACAAGTACCATATGATTTCACTTACATGTGGAATCTAAAACACAAAAAAATGAACAAACAAAACAGAAACAAACTCATAAATACAGAGGAGAAACAGATGGTTGCCAGATGGGAGGGGGGTGGGTGGTCCGTATGAAAGAAGTGAAGGGATCAAGAAGTACAAATTGGTAGTTACAAAACAGTCACGGGTTGTAAAGTACAGCATAGGGAATTTAGTCAATAATATTGTCATAACTGGTGCCAGGTGTTAGTAGAGTTATCGGTGGATCACTTCATAAGTGATATAAATGTATAATCACTATGCTGTATACCTGAAACTAATGTAATATTGAATGTCAAGAGTAATTGAAAATAAAAAAAGAAGGAATTCAGTATGCCTGCGGGAGAGAGATAGTTTCTGAGTGGTGAAGAGAGAGGGGAGGAGGAAGAGAGGGAAGAGTTCCTGAGAGGGAAGGGGTAATCTTAAGAATAAAAACACCTGGAACAAAGGGTCACTGCACAGGAACAGGGGTGAGGTGAGCAGAGGATGAGCCCAGAGCAGGTGATGGGGCCAGACTGTGAAGGGCAGGTGAGGAATTTGGGCCACACCTTATAGTCCACAGAGGACCATTACAGCAGGTTTTGTGATTTGGGTGGCTCTTGGGGGCTCTGGGAATGCCTTAACGTTGTGTATAAAATTGTGCAGCCCTGGCTGAGTGGCTCAGTTGGTTGGAGAGTCGTCCTGTACACCAAAAACAAAACAAAACAAAACAAAAAAAACAAACAAAAAAAACAAACAAAAGGTTTCAGGTTTGATTCCCAGTCAGGGCACATACCTAGGTTGTGGGTTCAATCCCCAGTCAGGGTGCATAATGGAGGCAACTGATGGATGTTTCTCTCTCACATCGATATTTCTCTCACTCTTCCTTCCTCTGCCTCTAAAAATCAGTAAAACATATCCTTGGGTGAGGATTAAAAAAATTGTATGTGCCTTTTTCTGGGGAGGGTCCTCAGCTGCCATCACATTCTCAAAGGAGCCTGTGTCCCAAAGCAGGTAAGAAGTTAATTGTTAGCCACACTGGTTCTTGTTGCTTTCCCCCAGTGGCTTGTGTTCCAGCCAGGCCTGGCGCCTCTACACTCCACAGCACAGGTACTGCCTGATCCACCTGTTCTCCACCTCCTGCTAGCAACCCTCCCCACTCATGGCCACCTGGGCCACCTCTGAGTTAGTCACCGTTGATTAACTCCCATGTTTGAGTCTTTGGTTTTTTTTCTCCATAGAGGGCCACACCTATTGCCTCCCACTCCTAACCTGCTACTGTCTTGTTCTACCCCTTTCTTCTCCTGAGACAGCTCTCAAATGTCACTGATGAGTGAGTGATGAGTGATGTCCCAGGTGCTAAATCTGAAGTCACCTTAGGGTACTGTCTCTTCCTCCACCTCTTCTACCTCCTCCACCTCCTCCTCCTCATTTTCAGAAAAGCAACTCTCTCTTGACCTCCCTGACATTGCACCTGCATGTCTGGAATCTCCTCCTACTTCTGAGATCACTGCTTTTCTGTTTTTCTGTGTTTTTCCTTACCTCAAATATTGTGAGTTTTAAAAAAGAGGTGATGCATGCATATGGGGGAAAAAAAGTCAAACAAAAGAACATATAGTGAAAGTTACTTTTTCTCCTTCTCCTGATTTTCTTTTCTTTTTTTAAAATATATTTTTTTTATTGATTTCAGAGAGGAAGGGAGAGATAGAAACATCAATGATGAGAGAAAATCATGCCCCCTACTGAGGATTGAGCCCGCAACCCAGGTATGTGCCCTTGACCGGAATCAAAACTGGAAAACCTTGAGTCCACAGGCCGATGTTCTATCCACTGAGCCAAACCAGCTAGGGCTCCCCTGATTTTCAATTCCCCCAAGTTTCTCCCCAAGGGCAACTGTTACCTCCCTTTGAAATCCTTCCAGAACTGTGAGTCCCATACAGTCGCCACTATCTATGTGACTATTGAGCACTTAACATA
The DNA here is from genome assembly GCF_963455305.1 of Plecotus auritus. NCBI lineage: Eukaryota > Metazoa > Chordata > Mammalia > Chiroptera > Vespertilionidae > Plecotus > Plecotus auritus. The sequence continues at coordinate 26,492,181 of NC_137770.1, read as the reverse complement.
TGGTTAGTTTGAACTGAGATATGTTGTAAGTGTAAGATATATACCAGATTTTAAAGACCTAGGACCAAATATATATATGTATATGTATATATATGTATATATGTATATGTATATGTATATGTATATATATGTATATATGTATATGTATATGTATATGTATATATAATTTAATTAATAATTTTTAAACATACAAGTGTAATAGTTAAGCTAGAAAAAAATAATTTTAAAATATTGATTAAATGTTAATACTATTTTGGATTAAGTAAAATAAAATATATTAAAATTAACTTCACCTTTTTCTTTGAATACATTTGTGGCTAACATTATACTTTATTGGACAGCACTAGTTTAGAGCTAGACTTTGTTGATAAGCATATATGTCTATATGTATTCCTTTAAAAACACAACATACGCATAGCATTGTATGCACTCTGTAAACTGTACTTAGCCCTCTTTCTCAGAGATTGTATCATATCCGTTTAGCTAAGCCTGCCTCATTCTTTGTAATGTCTGCATAGCATTTATGTAGCCAGCCCTCTAGTGATGAGCATTTCAGTTGTCCCTAATTTTTAATGATCAAAACAAGGCGAGTCAGAGAATGTCCTTGCACCTACACCTGTGTGCATATGGGCAAGAATATCTGCAGCACGAGTTCCTGAAAGTGGATTCACTAGGAGTGGCTGTTCTTGGAGCACGGTTGATGGCTTACCTCTTTGTGTCCTGCAGTGCCCAGGCCAGTAAATTGTGGATTATTTGTTGAACAGAAATCTCAGATGTGGAGAAGTTCTGAGCTGAAAGGGCCTCAGAGTTCACTATTGATTTATTTCACATTTTCTGAACTCCCATGGGTTTATAACAGGTTCACAGACAGGCAGATGGGGTCTCTGCCCTTGAGGAGCTCACATTATAATAAGGAGACAAGCGTGCAAACAAATATAATGAGGGTGCATGGGAAATGCAGTTGGAGCATTTTAAAATATGTGATTTCAGAGAGAGGAAGGGAGAGGGAGAGAGAGAGAGAAACATTAATAGTGAGAGAGAATCATGATTGGCTGCCTCCTGCATGCCCCTCACAGGTGATCAAGCCCACAATCCAGGCATATTCCTTGACCGGGAATTGAATGGTGACCTCCTGGTTCATGGGTTGATGCTCAACCACTGAGCCACACCAGCCAGCTGGCAGTAGGAGCATTTTATTGGTGATGAAACTGAAGTTCACAAGCCGAAGTGACTTTACTGTGGTCGCTAGTGTGGATCTCTTTACACCTTTAGAATATAAGCTTTTGAGAGTCAGGATCCAGCTTATGTTTTGCATCTGTGAGAGCTTGAGCTCCCCTCCTGCAATCAATGTATTGTAGTCATTGTGACCTAACCGTTCCTGAAACAAGCACTTTCATACCTGATCTGATTTAAATATCCTAACAACCCTTGAGATAGGTTGTTGCCACCCGACATCAGCATTCCCCACACCCTCACTCCAACCACTGAGCCCATGTTGGCTCCACTCATCTGGCCCTGAGCAGTCAGTGCTGCTTGGTAAGGTGTGACCAGGAAGCCAGGTGGAGTGCACTGGGCGGACAGCATACTGCATGGTTAAGGATTCATCTTCTGGATCCAGAATCCAGACTCAGATGCCAACTCTACCATTACCTGTGTGACCTTGACCAATGTAGTTCATCTCAGTGGTCTCATCTGAATGATCCTAATGATCATCCTTACCTCAGAGAGCTTGAAAAGACACATAAAATGCTTAGACCGGTACCTGGCCCACTGTAAGTGTCCAGAGATGGAGGTTGTGTTCGTGGGACTGGACACATTATTATTTTTTTAATATGTTTTTATTGATTTCAGAGAGGAAGGGAGTGAGAGAGAGAGAGAGAGCTAAAAACATCAATGATGAGAATCATTGATCGGCTGCCTCCTGCATGCCCCCTACTGGGGATTGAGCCTGCAACCCGGGCATGTGCCCTTGACTGGAATCAAACCTGAGACCCTTCAGTCTGCAGGCTGATGCTCTATCCACTGAGCCAAACTAGCTAGGGCCATAGAACAGGTCTTTATTGAGAACTAGAGGCCTGGTGCATGAAATTTCATGCACTGGTGTGTGTGTGTGTGGGGGGGGGTCCCTCAGCCTGGCCTGCACCCTCTCGCAGTCTTCCCTTGCTCCTTACCACCCTCCTGCAGCGGAGGTGGGAGAGGCTCCCACCACCACTGCTGTGCTCGCCAGCCATGAGCCTGGCTTCTGGCTGAGCGGCACTCCCCCTGTGGGAGCGCACTGACCACCAGGGGGCAGCTCCTGCGTTGAACGTCTGCCCCCTGGTGGTCAGTGCACATCATAGCGACCAGTCGTTTCACCTTTCAGTCAATTTGCATATTAGGGTTTTATTATATAGGATTATATAGGATGGTTCCTGCTCTAAGCAGGAGGATTCAGCCATTTATGAATAAGACCCAGGCACCCCTTCCCATGGAGTCAGCATTCCAATGGCAGAAGGCTGACAAACACATGGGTAATGAAGTGTTAAGCAGGGAGAGAGCCATGAGGAAAAAACAAAGCAGGTAAGTGGTAGGGGTGAGACCACCAGGCACGGCCTCTAAGATGAGTGACATTTGAGCAAGCAATGGCAGAACAGATATGGAGAGAAGGGTGTTTCTGGCGGAAGGACCAGGACTAGCAAGTGCAAATTCTGAGTGAGGCAGGAGCATGTTTGGTGTGTTCAAGCCAGGAGGCCGTCTCTGTTTGCCTCACTTCTGACGACAAGAAACTCATTCTGCCCTGGAGATCTTAGTAGACTGTTCCATGCTTAATAGGTACGCTGTCAAGACTTAACTGATGTTCAACAATGAAAGGAAGCTGGGAGGCTGGGCAGAGGTGTGGAGATGCACAGCTGTCCTGGCTGAGGGGAGGTCAGGGCTGGCCTGTGGACCCCGTGTGGGGAGCTCCTGGCAGATGGCTCCCTGAGGCTCCCTGGGCAGACTCCTGTTGGGGGTCCCAGGGCCGTTCAAGCAGCACTGAGCCCAGCAGCTCTGCCAGGATGATGATCCTTAATTGGCCTCTCTGAGTGTGGAATCCTCCATGCATCACCCCAGGGAGTCGGTGCAGCTGGAGGACACGAATCTTCACCTCTCCAACTGCAGGCTTTTTTTGGGGGGAGGGGTGGGGAGTGTGAGGGGCAGGGAGCATGGGAAAAGGGGGACTGAAGCTGGTAGGGGGCCAGAGAGGGCTTTGCGTTAAGGTAGGGTGGCTGTGCTGGGCAGAAGGCTGGTGAATTCTGAGAGGGTCACCTGCTCCCATAACCAGACACAGTTCCTACCCAGATTTGGTTAAAGAAGAAAATGAAGAAGCGCTTCAGGCAACAGTGGAAACTGGAGCCTGCTCCTGTGTTTTGACTTCACTTTCTGACTCACCCTTGCTGGAGCGATGCGATTTGAGTATATAGAAGGTTCATTTGAAGACGGAAGACCCAGCAATGAATTTTAAGGCTCCTCAACTTCCCAGCTAGTTGAGTGATTTGCCTTACCTCTCGGAGCCTTCGTTTTCCTGTCTAGAAAATGTGGGTTAACACAACAAAGAATGAGCCCAGTGGCCGGCATATGGTGGCACTCAATAATCCAAGTCTAAAACCCCGAAGATGCCTTTCATTTCAAGTCTGTGGTTGAGAAGATCCCTACTTCATCCCATCTCCGCTCTCCAGAGGGACCTCTGACTCCAGCACCTTCCTCCCAGCCCGCCTCAGCAGCACACAGGTCACCTGCATGGGCAGGGTGGCCGTTGACCCATCACTTGGGCAGAGGAAGCATGGTGGGAAGGGGATGGCAGCAAGACCTGCTCTCATGCCCCTGAGGTATGCTTCCTGTGTCTCTGGTCAGCTGCTACCCCACCCTGTGCATGAACCCCCTCCTGATGGTCTTGTTTCCCAATTTCCTGCTCCTTCTTTAGGGATCTGTTCTGGATCCCACCTAAGTGGGCTGTGTGTTCCTCTGGCTCTGTCCTCCTCACCTCTCACTGGACACTCAGATGAGGGCCAGTAACTGTTCCGTCTTCATTATTCACCAGGTGGCTGGGCAGGTGCTGGGCAGGTTTGCTGGGCTTTTCGATTTAGGAAGCAAATATTAAACTAGCCCTAGCCGGCTTGGCTCAGTGGATAGAGCGTCAGTCTGCGGACCGAAGGGTCCCAGGTTCGATTCCGGCCAAGGGCACATGCCTGGGTTTCGGGCTCGATCCCCAGTGGGGGGCGTGCAGGAGGCAGCCAATCAATGATTCTTTCATCATTGATGTTTCTATCTCTCTCTCCTTCTCCCTTCCTCTCTGAAATCAATAAAGAAATATATATTAAAAAAAAATATTAAACTACATTGAGGGTAAAACGTGATCCTCTCTCGATGACCCTTAACCCTGCCTTAGTGCCATTCTGAGAAGGGAAGAGGAAAGAAGCAACGGGGGAGGTGACTCTGGTGGCATGGTCAAGGCACGTGGAATTCCAGCTTTCCATTACTACTTGTATGACCAAGGGCAGGTTATGTTACCTCTCTAGACCTTAGTTTCTTTATCTCTAAAATAGGGGTACTGATAGAACCAGCCTCCTAGGGACATTGTAAGGATTTGTTGATTAATGTTTGGGAAGTGCTTAGAACAAAGCTTGGTACAGAGTAAGTACTCAATATCTTTTTATTATTATTAATCCAAGAAGGGAGGGAAAAGCCTTTCAGGCAGAAGGAATAGCATATGCAAAGACCCTACAAGTGTGAAGGCTGAAGGCAGGCAGACCTGGTGGGGTAGAGAGAGTTTGGGGGAACTTGTGGAAGTGTGGTGTGAGCTGGAGTTGGAGGCAGGGTTAGGAGCTTGGTTATTGTCTCAGAGAAATGGGTATCTTTAATCAGGGAGGTTAACTCGACCAGATTAGCTTTTAGAAAAGTTGACTTTAGCCAAAGGGAGGCAGGCAGGTGATTTAGTAGGAGGCTTTTTTATTTTCCTCTCATTAAAATCATCTTTGAAAAGATACTGAACAGATTTATAATAGAGCATTTCTTTACAATAGTACATGACTACTTGCCCCAGTCTTTAAAAGAAAGTGGTGAAAAACACATAACATAAAATGTACCATTTTATCCATTTTAAAGTATACAGTTCAGTAGTGTTAAATACACTCACAATGTTGTGGAGCTGAACTCCAGAATGTTTTCATCTTATAAAACTGAGACTGTCCCAATTAAGCAATAACTCCCAACTTCTCCTTCTCTGCAGCTTCTGGGAGACACCATTCTACGTCCTGTTTCTGTGAGTTTGACTACACTAGATACCTCACAGAAGTGGAATTCTACGTATTTGCCTTTTTGTGACTGGCTTATTTCACTTGGCACAATGTCCTCAAGGTTCATCCATGATGTAGCAGGTGTCAGGACATCTAGGTGGCTTTTGCTGGAGCCTGAGAGAGAGCTGATGGGGGCTTGGACTAGGTCTTGGCAATGGAGGAGGGGGAAGTAGATGGAATCAGGGGGGGTTGGGGGGGTAGAGTCACAGGATTTGTGAAAGTGGGGAGGTGGCAAGGTTGAGTGAGGCAGTGCTCCTGCCTCTGCCTTGGCCTTCAGAAGGCACCATGGACAAGCCCGTGGCACTCAGACTTGTGGACTCCTTTGGAGGGTGGGAGAGGGGAGGTGACTCAGGGGCTGAGTTGGGAGCAGAGGAAACTGAGAACCCCTTCTCCGTCGTCCTCAGCTCAGAGCCTCATGGAGACCAAAGGGGACACAAGGAGCACGCAGTCACCTTTGTCTCCCGTTTGCATCCTTGTTTATAATTTCCTACAGAGCACAGACCTGGATCCACCAGAACGTGGGTCTATATGGCATCCTAGATGAAAGGCGGGGGAGGCATCTAAGAGTTCTGCAGTCTGTCCCCATTCAGATACCACCAGGCTGGGCACCGCGGGGGTCCGCCCTTCTGTCTCTCTCTCTTTCATCCTCCTTGGAATTGTAAAGGACCTCCCTGCTAGACGCCCCATCCCTGCTCCTATCTCCCTGAAGACGTGGGTGATTCTCCCCTCTGAGCGAGATATCACGGCGGGAAGAATTTTGACCTCTGACCTCTCCAGCTGTGTGGCAAGTCACTTCTTTCTCAGTGATATGCTCAGTGAGTCCGTGTTGAAAGTCTACAGAAAGCCCCACCCTCAGAGGAGCAAAGGTTTGAATGGGTGTGATGGTGGCTCATGAAAGAGGGTGGGTAGTTCTACAAGGTTTTGGCACCAGGGTGCCAGGGGCGGGGAGTGTTGTCTGGGATAGAGAAGATGAGATTTTCTGGAACTGTGTCTTGGAAGATTTTTACCATTTTGGGGGAAAGGTCGGGGAATAGAGGCAGATAAGGGAATCCCAGGCAGGGGAACACGTGAAACAATGCATGCCTTCAGCTTGCTACCAGGGATCGGCTGAGAGCTCAGCAGGGTCCCGGTGAGATGCACTGGGGTTTTGGCTTTAATCTCTCTCTCTGGCTGTGGAAGGGGTGATGATGGTCAATGGGAGATGTTAGAAACATGTTTCACATAGCACTTACTAGGGACCCAATGCCGTTACAGGAGCCATCCAAGTGTTAATGATGTGAGGTCACAGCAGCAGTGTGCTGTAGTCACGGTCACCATGCCAGATGGGAAAACACGGGGGTTAGGATTTGAACCAGGCAGCCTGGCTCCAGACTCTGCTTTCAACCACTGGGTTAGGCTGTGTCTCCCGGCCAGCTCAGAGCGGAAGTGTTAGGACAGGGCTGGAGAGGATTAAGGAGTGAAAATGGCCTGAGTTGGCCTCAGGTGGGATGTGGGCCCAGGGTGACGATGGAGCCATGGCAGGTGCTTAGAGGCCCTGGGACCACTCACTGACCTGTGGAACCAGGAGGCAAGAGGGCCCTGGAGGCTTCAGTCTTGCTATCTGTAACATGGGTTCAGGAACCTGCCTCAGTGGCTGAGGGCTGGAGTGAAGGTGCTTTGTGTATTAAAGTTGCTCTGTCAATGGAGCCTGCCCTTGCCACCTGCCCTCTGCTCCTGCCACTGTCACACACATGCCCAGTGTCCCCCCTGTCCCCTTTCCGGCTGCCTCTCAGGGCACCCTGCCCTCAGGAGATTTCTTTCTTTGGTGTTTCCTCATGAAGCCAGAGATGGCTTTGAAGCCCTCTCAGCTCTTTAGAGAGAGAGAGAGAGATAAAAGCAGTTCAAGGGATGTAGGTTGAAAGAATTTGGAAATGCAGATGGGCTGCATGAGGACTTTTAATTTTTGTTCGGAACATCTGAGTGCCTCTGTGGGCCTCCCACCTCACAGAGCAGCGCCTCCCCCTGTCACAGCGAGGAGGTGAGAGCACATGGTGGTGGTGGGGGGGTTGCTGTGAGTTTGGGGCAGGCAAGGTGATCCCCCTCCAGCCCACCCCTGCCATGCCACCAAAATAGAAGGGTTGAGGCACCAGCCCTGGGAGGGGCTGGCGGGGAAGCCTTTGAAGCAGGAGGGAAGGCTGAGTGTGTTAATATTCACCCTCCGCCGCTGTTGCCCTGGGTTTTCTGTTTCCATGGCAGGCAGAGGCATCACCCGTCTAGCTCAGACACTCCAGGGCCGGGGAGGCAGAGCCTGGGCTTGACTCATAAATCGCTGGGTGCCATTGGGCAGCTCCCCTCCCTCTCTGGGCCTCAGTTGTCTCATCTGTAGCATGGGTGACTGTGACTGGATCACCTCCCCGGTTCCCTCCTGCTGCAACGTTTAGGATGCACGTCCTTGACAACTTGGCCACCAACCCCTGCCTCTGCACTTCCCCTTCCTATCCTCTGGCTGGGGCTCAGGCCTGGCTAGCCCAGGAAATGTCTCTCCAATTTCCCTCTCTTTCCACCTTGCCAGTGAAGGAGAAGGTTGAGGTGGGGTTGCAGAGTGGGGGAAACCAGAGGAGGTGCAATTTTTAAAAGATATGTTTTTGTATTGATTCCAGAGAGGGAGGAAGGGAGAGGGAGAGGGAGAAACATTGATGGGAGAGAGAAACATCAATCAGTTGCCTCCCATACACACCCTGGACCAGGACCAAACCCGAAACCTGGACGTGTGCCCTGATGGGAATCAAACCAATCAAACCGTGACCTTTTGGTGCACGGGACGTTGCTCAGCCACCTGAGCCACGCCGGCCAGGGCTGGAGCAGGTGCAATGTAAGGGCAGCTGGTGGGGAGTCCTGGTGCAGAGCCCCCGCTCTGCCGGTTGCCCCGACATCCCTGTGCAGCAATTTCAGTTTCTATTTTAAACAGTTTGGGTTGGTTGCTTCCCTGACTTCCTGCTGGGTGTTTATAGTGAGAAAAATAATTGGTAATATTTGCACAGATGTGCTGGCACTGCAACTCATCAAGGGCACCTTTACCTGGGGGACCCTTCCTCCCCCCAGCTTCTCTGCCAGCCAGAGGAGCCAGCCTCAAGGGGGGCGGGGAGTAACTGCAAGCCCTGGTGCCTCCCAGGAGCCCCAGGCGGTGAGGCACAGGCAGAGCTGGGAGGCAGGAGGCCTCCAGTGCCCCAGGCATGCCCAGAGGTAGGCCTCAGCATGACAGGGGAGGGGGCCCTGCCTGTGTTGCAGGACTGAACAGATGGCCCCTCCTAGGGGCTGCAGGAGAGAAGCCCCTAGAAGCTTGTTTCTGGTTCCATTTTCTCCCGTAGAGCCTGAATTTGCAGCTGGGGGTGAGGGATGAGGGGGTGGTGGAAAGGAGGAGGTAGCAGGACTAAGTTGAACATAGGAGATCACTGGCTTCTCCCTTTTCGGGAGGCCTGGAGCCCAGTTCTGAAGGGGTGGGAAGGAGGCGGGAATTGTCCTGGCTGTGAGGCAGCCTGCCCACCTGAGCAGGGCCTGGACTGGAGTGTGCACTGCCCACTGTCCATTCCGGGACCCAGCCAGGATGGTGATGTGATGACCGCAGAGCGGGCAGGCCTGGGAAGATGCCTCAGTCACCACGTCTTCTTCACCCCTTGAAAATGCACGCACTGAATGTGTGCACACAGTATTTGTGCATGTGTCCCCGTGTGTATGTGCGCATGTGTGCGCATGACTGCACGCCTGTGCCTGCATGTATGTGCAGGCACGTGCACACGTGTGCACATCTATGCTAATATATGTGTACATGAGTTTATGTGTCTTGGTTTGGGTCCCACAGAGGCTGACCCAGAGACAAAGATTCAATTGCAGGTAGTTTACTGGGAGATGACCCCAGGAAGCACAACAGGGGAGTGAGGAGGAAGACAGGAGAGGAAGGCAGTCTCAATGTTCTCAAGCAAACTGCTGCTGTGAGCAACTGAAACTCAATCCAGAAGGGGAGGCCCAGGAGCCAGTGTACACCATGACCATTCCTCCCCCACAGAGGGCAGGAGTCAGGCCCAGATGTGAGCCTGTCCTCTCAGGAAGGCTGCCGGGGGCAGGAGCAGCAGACAGGCGTGGGGCAGGATGGGACACAGGCGAAAGTGGAGGCAGGCACCAGGTGTTACAGAAATGTTTATTACAAGGATAAATATACACAATATGGGACATTAAAACTGCTGATCCTGGGCCTGTGGGACTTCAAGGGATGCAGGGAATGGAGGGCTGGGTGACCCCTGGGGTGAGGGTGGATGGTGGGACAAGGTGGGTCAGCGGTGGATCCACAGTCCCAGGCTCTGGATGGGGCCCGGGAATGACCAGGGCCCCAGATCACGCACAAGGAGGCCTTATAGCTTGAGCCCTGACAGGCTTGCCTTCCAGTGTGCTGCCTTCCTGCCTGCCTGTATGTCTCTAAAATTCTGGATGATCCCTAGTTGCTGGGGTGCGAGAGCAACTCTGAGTGGGGGCATCAGCAAAGAAGCCCCAAGGCTGCTCAGGGGCCCACCACTGACTTCCAGCATTCAGAAGTGGGAAAATAGCATTGGTCTTTGAGAGACAGGCCCAACCTTCTTCTCTGAGTTGGTGGAGCCCTCAGAAATGATTGCAATTTGGTTCCAGCCCACGTGCTCCTGGCACAATTCAAAGAGCTTAGAACGCCCCTTGGGAGGCTCCTGTCACATCCCTGCCCATGAATACTAAGGGTGATGGGAAAGCAAATCCCTTAGATAGATTCTCCTCATCCTTCTAGAATCTAGACCGTGCCAAAGGGACACCTCCTCCAGGAAGCCTTCCTGATCCCTGCTGGCTGCTCAGTCATGCCAGCCCTGTGTCACTCCTTCATCGAACTCACTATACTCAATGGGGCTTCTCCTCGTTGGTTTCCCATAGAATGCAAGGCCCTGAGCTCAGTGGCTGGTGGGCTGCTGATAGCACTCTCTATCCATTTACCTGGGATGGTGCCCTCTCGCCCCTCCCCCTCCCCAGGAGGAGTCCAGAAAAGGATGATGGGAGCAGGGACCAGGGGCAGAGTGTAGAGCCCCAGGAGGTCCGGCAATATTTCAGGACCCCTGTCATCACATCTGCCTTTTGTTCCTGCACAGAGGAGCTCCAAGAACCTGGTCTTGGTGCAGAATTTACATGCCTGGGACTCCCCCATCTAGAATCTATGGTGTCTCACAAGCCCTCAGGAGGGATAAGCACCATCCAGAACCAGAAAGAGCAAGGGGCCCCTATGTCTCCATGTATTTCCCGCCTGGCTGGCTGGGTTTGGGCATCAGGAGGCCAGATGGTGAAACTAGGGAAGCCCAGGCTGTCCCCAGGGTAGCGATTCCTATGAGCTGAAAGGACTGGGTCAGGTCTCCTGTCCGCCAGACATCCCTTTCCCTCCCTGCCACCTCCTGCTCTTTCTCTGTGGAGAGGTTGGCAGAGTTGGGTAGTGGGCTGCCTGAGGACAGAGACACTCTGGGGAGTGGGCAGAATGGGCTGAGCTCCAAGCTGGCATCAAGCCAGAGGTGGGGCCTGCCTGGTTGGTGTGATGGGCAGCACTACCCTCTCCTGCTTCCCAACACAGCGCGGGCTGGAGAGTGGTGCCCCGGCCCTGCTCTGGGGCCAGGAGCAGTGGGCAAGAGGAAGTGAAGGTTGAGCCCTGCAGGCTGCAGCCCGGGAGGCGTCCCCAAACAAGCCACCTCATGACTTGTCTTCAGGGGCAGGGCTTTCCAGCGAGTCTGCAGCCTCAAGCCCCGCTGCCCCCTCAGGCGGAGCAGGGGAGTCAGGATGCTAGACCCTACCGGCCACTAGCCATGGCCATTGTGGGACATGTAAGCTGCCAGAGCCACCACCACAGCCACATAGAGACCGGCCCCCACGGCAATGGAGAGTGTGGCCAGGAAGAGGGCCCTGCGGGAGGTGGTGCTGGCCAGGCGGAAGTCCCCCTTGGAGATGGCCTTGCTGGTCTAGGGAGAGAGACGTGCTGATGAGAGGGGGCATCCCCATGCCCAGCCAAACTGCCCCAGCCCACCAGGCCCCTGGCCCCCTCCTGCATATGCTTCTGCCAAGCCCTGCAGTGGAGGAAGGTGGCCAGAGTCCAAGGCCTGGGCCCCACGTGCTCTTACCCCCTGGGAGAAGTAGAAGGCGGCGATGCCCAGTGGCCAGAAGCAGCAGAGCATGGAGAAGATGGTGAGCCCCAGGTGGTCCCTGGGGGGCAGCGTGATGAAGTTGTCTTCACTCTCACTCTCTGTCGAGGTTGCATCACTCTGCAAAACACGAGTCGGGTTTGTGAGCAGGCCCCGGATCGCCCAGCGGCAATGATGTGGTTCTCTTCCGTTCCGATGGAAGTGTGTAGGTTGGGCTTGGTGCTCTCTACCAAAAAACCTTAACAATGACCCACTGATTCCATCTTTAGGACTTTATCACAAGGAAGGAATGTAAGTACATATGTACAGGCATGTTCGGCACCGGACAGTAATTGTGAAAGATTGAAAACAATCACAATGCCCAGCGATCAGGGGGTTGACTTAAGAAGTGATGGAATATCTACCATGGAATACCATGTAACCCTTTAAAACAGTGGTTCTCAACCTTCCTAATGCCGCGACCCTTTAATACAGTTCCTCATGTTGTGGTGACCCCCAACCATAAAATTATTTTCGTTGCTACTTCATAACTGTAATTTTGCTATTGTTAATGAATCGTAATGTAAATATCTGTGTTTTCCGATGGTCTTAGGCTCTACAGCAGTGGTTCTCAACCTGTGGGGTCACCACAACATGAGGCACTGTATTAAAGGGTCGCGGCATTAGGAAGGTTGAGAACCACTGCTTTAAAATCACCTGGTAAAGAGATTACATTATGTGGAGCAACACTAGATATGTTGCTTAGAGAGAAAAATCAAGTTAAAAACTAGGCACTGCAAGATCTCTCTCGGGGACTAGGATGGGATAAAAACATGAATAAAAAATGACTAGAAGATCACCCACGACAATAATGTTATCTTCCAGTGGTTTTCTGCATTAACTGTATATTACTTATATAATTAAGAAAACAGGAACAATAAACGCTATTTAAAAATTAAATAGCCAACCCAAGCTAGTGTTTCTCAAAGTGTGGGTAGCAGTTGTGTCAAAGTGCCCCTGGGAGGTGTGACCCCAAGCCAGGCCTAATTAATCTCAACACCTGGCGGTGGCCCTGGGAATCTGTGTTTTAAATACATGTACCCACCTCCTCCTCCTCTTGGTCGTCCTCCTGTCCCTGCAGCTCCTCTTGAACCCCATAGGACACAGTCTGGATGGCAACATCCTCTTCTGCTTGGCCAGGTTCTGTGGACCACTCTGTGGGCCCAGCCTGGGGCTCCCTGCTCTCTGTGAAGCTGGTCTCACAGCTGCCTGCCCTGGGCTCCTTGACCTTGTCCCTCCCCAGGAGGCAGCTAGGCCTGTACCAGGCTTCCACGGCCAGCTGCAGGGACCCTGGGTCCAGGAGCTGGTGGGCGCGAGCAGGGTCAGCTCCTCCTAGGAGGAAGGAGTAGAGCTTCTCCTGGCAGGACCAGCTGGGCGAGGCCTCAGGGTAAGGGTAGGGGCGGTGGAGGTGGGCGGGGCGGTGGAGGTGGGCGGGGCTCCGAGGCAGCAGCGGGTTCTGCAGCTCACTCAGACTCTCCATGGTTCTGGGGGCAGTTCCAGGAAAGGAAATCTGGGCCAGCTGGGCAGTCCTCAGAGAGCCTGCTGGGAGCACAAGACAGACAGACACTGAGGCCAGGGCGCCGGATGCAGGACTGGAAGGGCTTAAGAGCCCGGGTTCTGCAGTCTGACTTGCCTCAGACCCTGCCTTTACCACTGGCCAGAGGTGGTACCTTGACTTGGCTACTCAACTTTTCAGAAACTTCTCCATTTCTTTATCTGCAAATTGGGGATAACAGCTGTATCTACCTCATAGAATTGGTTTGTTCATGTATCCACTCAACACATATTTAGTGAGCATCAGCTCTATGCCAGGTGCTGTACACACAGATGCTGGGATATGATGGTGAGAGAGGTGGGGAGGAGAGGAAGAGGGATGCACACTTTTCTTCCCGGAGCTTACAGTCTGGTAGAGAAGACGGCTGCCCCAAGAAGTACAACAGGGGGTGTGGGAACAGAGGTGCAAGGAAGGCTTTTAAACAGATCTGAAGGAAGAGGACAAGTTGACAAGCTGAGGGGAGGGGAACACATTTCATGCAGAGGCCAGATAAAGGATGGCAGGTAGGTCTGAGAGCCCGGGAGAAGGCAGGTGTGGTTCAGGTACAGAGGGACGTGTGAGATGGGTGTGGGGCATGCAGTCCTGTTGGAGTCTAAGATGGCTTCATGTGTCTTGGCAGGTATGATAGGATGAGATTTGGATCCTGAAGCCTTTCAATGTTTATGTGTGGAGAGTGGCTTGGAGAGGGCTGGGCTGGCTAGTACATCATCTAGGAGGCTTTGCCATGGCTTCTGGTCAACTGAAGACAACTGGGACTCAATGGGGAGATAAAGAAAAAAGGACAAGCCCTGGCTGATGTGGCTGAGTTGGTTGAAGTGTTGTCCCATACACCAAAAGGTGGCGGATTCGATTCCCAGTCAGGGCACATACCCAGGTTGTGGGTTTGACCCCCCCATTCAGGGTGTGTGCAAGAGGCAACCAGTCAAGGTTTCTCTTTCACTCTCTCCTTCCCTTCCTTTCTCTCTAAAAATAAATAAAAATATTTTTAGAAAACTAAAAAAAAAGAAAAAAGAAAAAAAAAAAAGAATTCTAAGTCTGGCAAAGGGCCATTTCTACTTCTGCCCCAAGAGAAAGGACTAGATTCTAGAAAGCTGGTTCTTGGGAAACCTGAAGACAATGCATGCCCCAGGAACAATGCCCAGGGGAAGGGACAGAGGGAGGGGAGGAGAGGGACCAAGTGTTGAGAGTGTGTCCATGGGGGACTGGACTCCCTGCTGGCCTGCTACGCGGGAGGAGGGTGAGCTTTGGCCTGCCTGGAGGCAAAGCAGCAGGAAGAGGCTGCCCATGCCTCAGGCTCTGAGCCCTGGGAGGTGCGGCCTTTCTAACAGAGAATCCTGGAGGCGCACGAAGACGAGCATGTGGCCCAAGTGTCCACCTCTTCATCCAGGAAGGGGACAGATGGTGCTGGAGACATTGGGCTGCCAGGTGCCTGGGGGCTTTGTTGGTGCATTAACCAGCTGCAAGTTACACTTGGGCTGAGAGCAGCTGTGGCGGGAGCTTCTCCGCACACAGAGATGGGCACACAGGCTTGGGAGGGGGTGGGGCTTAGGTCACTGCTCTCCAGTGCTCACCAGTGCAGGGGCCTGGCTACTTCCTCCTCCTTTCTCTCTAGAGGTCAACAATGCAGGGAGCCCCTCAGACTACAGCGGTGTGGAGGGCTCCTCCCTGCAGGTGGGGAGTTGGGAGTGCCCACGACAGAGGTCTTTCAGGGCTAGTCTTGTGTCTGGGCTCCTCTGGGCAAATTCCAAGCAGGCGTGGTCTCTTTTGACCCCCATGGGCAACTTCTGAGCCTGTCATAACTTCCCCTCCTCCAGCAGTTGTGACTCATGGATGCAGAGTTGAAGGTTATGTGACCACAAGGCTCATGTGTTTGGTAGTCAGGTACACTGGGGCTCCATTCCTGAACCACCCCCATTAACATTTTGACTGGGCACCTCAGTTTTCCCATCTGTAATAAGAAGAGCTGAATTAAATGGTCACTGCTGCTGATGGCACTAACATTCATGATCCCATAGCCCCAAGGAGCCCCACAGAAGTGAAATGCCCCCGCTCTTTGTCACCTTTCAAGAGTCCAGGGTAGATGAGCAGGCTCAGAGCCCAGTGAGGTGCAGAGTCCTCTCCTTCCCTCCATGGCCCCTCAGAACAGGATGAGGGAGGCAAAGGAAAGGCAAGACATCTACTCGCCAGGTGGACCTTCGGGCTTCCCAACTCTCCCTGGGCTGCCTTAGTCCCAGCCCCGCCTGCCCCTCATCTTTCCCACCCTCTGGGATTGTAGGACATGGTTCTCAAAGGTCCCCCAGCCTCTCCACCAGCTGGTCTTAATTTACCCGCCTCTATGTATAGCCTTGAAGGTCCTTGTTGCCATTCATGTGGGCAGAGGTATGGAGGGCCTTTCAGCAGGGGTGGGGCAGGGAGTACCAGTCCCAGGGTCCTCAGAGCAGATGAATGCATCTAACTCACCCTTGCCCTCTGCCCTGCTTCAACAGGGTAAGTCACCTGTCCAACCCCCCAGAAGGAAAAGAAGGATGCTTGTGGCCAGGAATGAGGCCCTGGGGCTCTGGAGACTGTGAGGGCATTTGCAGGGCACTTGTCCAGGGCAGGCAGGGGCAGCTGGGTTCCAGTTCATCCTCCTGCTTTGGCCAACCACCTCTTTTGGTCAAAGTACACCCAGCTAAGCTTCTGGAACCCAGCCTTTCCTGGACTGTGCCATTAGGCAAGGCTTCTCAGCAGTTCATTGTAGAAAGATGCACGATCCTGGGTTTTCCACAACAGGAACAAACTGAAAGCCACCTGAGTGTCCAACAGTCAGGGATGAGTTAAATAAATTATGGTCCAATACGAGGTGGTACAAGACCTTCCAACAGGTTTACAAAGAGGAATGGCAGGAGACAATGCTCACTGCAGATTCAGTGAGAAGGCAGGAAAGAATGGTATGTGCACATAATTTCAACTCCAGCCAAGTGTCAACAGCGATTACCTCCAGGGTGACAGCACGGGTGTTTTTTCCATTTTCTTTTTTACACCATGGTTTTCCGGTGTTCCACATCTCCTTTTTACAACGAGCATGTACTGCTTTTAAACCAGAACAAATTAAGTGCATAGATTTTTTTCTGAACCAAATTATCTAAAATCGGTTTAAAACTTCCCTAGGCTAGAGCGTTTCTTCTGGGTTTAGAGGTCTGAGCACAGCATCAAAGCCTACCCTGACACACAGATAGGTATACACACACACACACACACACACACACACACACACCCCTCCACTTCTATAAAGCATCCAAGCTAGGGGCTGTAGCACCTGCTCATAGTGGCAGTCAAGGATCACAGTTCTCTAACAGGTCATGTTCTCCCCATAACCTGCTAGGGCTACAAGGGTTCACTGAGCTGATCCCAGGGACCCAGCACTGAGCTCTGGCCAGATGGAGGAGGTGGCAGGTCCCCAGGGCAGCCTTCTCTGTCCTTGGCCTGGCCTGACCTCTTGACCTGTTGCTTGTGGCTGTTTCTCCCTGCTCTCTGGGGTAAGTGACCAGTTTTCATCTCCACCTCTGCTGCCTGGGCTCCCTTGGACTGTGTGTGCAGTATTGTGTGCCTGCTTACGGCCTGGTGAGCATGCCTGTGTGAGAATGTGTGTGTGTGTGTGTGTGTAAGTGCACACATGTCCAGACAACAGACATGAAATGTCTGGGATTCTGAAGCTAAGCAGATTGCTCCAAATTGTGCGTTTGAGCCTAGCTGTCTGGGCCCCACAGGAGGAGAGGGAAAGAAGATGGCTCTGGCTTGTTTTCTTTTCAGCTGAGAACTGAGCTGAGCTAAGGTTTTCCAGTCCCTGATTTGGGGAGGGAGAGCACACTGCCACCTCTCAGACCAGAGGCAGGAAACCATCCAGGAGTCTACTAGCATCCAATTACAGCGTCCCACTGGAGTCTGATTGCACCTGAGTCTAATCATAATATAGTGTAACATCAGTTTGCTGATCTATAAAATGTATAGATGGGGTAGAAAGTGTTGATTTTTAACAGCTCGGCTCAATATGACCCTGGGATTCTATTGGGAGAAGAATAATAATAACAACACTTACTGAGCTTTTTGCATGTGCTAGACACTCATTTTGACTCAATAATTCTAGTGGGAGAATAAAAATAGGATGGGTGCTTCCTCTTCTAGCTGTGGCAGACAAACTCAGGTCACACAATACCTGCCAATAATAGCTAGAAAAGCCAGGGAAAATATGAGGGCATCGAAGAATCACCCAAGGGAGCAAGGATTTGAGGAGTCAGGATTGCAGGCTCCCAGAGGAAAAAGAAACACAGAGAGGTGAGCCTGGCCCTTGGCACCACTTTCCCCTTCTTCTAGCGGCATCAGAGGCTGGGGAGAAAACACTGAAGGAGGAGGGGACCCAGAAAACAGTGCCAGTTTTCAACCTCTTTAGGCTACCCCTCTTTCTGGTAGGAGCAAACCAGAAAGCAGGCCTTGAATCAGCTCCGTCCCTCGGAGTAAGGTGACCTGCACACAGCCTGGCTGCCTTCCAGAAGCCAACGTTGTCTCAGGGCAGTGGTTCTCACTTTAGTGTGTACCAACACCACCTGTGGACTCCTTAAACCCAGACTGCTGGCTTCCACCCTCACCGTGTATGCTTCCAGATGGGCCTGGGCATGCACATCTGTAACAAGTTCCCGGTGCTCCTGGCGCTGCGGGTCCGGGGACCACGCTTTAAGAACCACTGCTCTGATAATCTACTGAAAAAAATAGTGAAGACATGTGTAACCTGTAAGCTAATAGATGGGGAACATGAAATAATAAAAATACTTGACTATCCAAAATGAGACAAGATAGAAAAGGGGATGTAGAACAGGTGAGACAAATAGAAAACAAATAGTAAGATGTTAAACTTACACCCGATTATATCAACAATTACATTGAATGTGAACGAAATAAAATTGCCCATAAAAAGACAAGGATAGTCACATAGTGTATTAATCCATTTATATGGAATTTGAGAGGCAAAACTAGAGCGACAGAAAGCAGATGAGTGGTTGCTAAGAGCCAGGAGTTGGGGGAGGGGCATGAGGACTTTTTTAATGTAGGGGCTGTTCTATACCTTGATTGATTGTGGTAGTGGTTACATGACTGTATTTCACAGAACTCACTGAATTGCATACTTAAAATTAATGATTTTTATTATTGCATGTCAAAAATGGATTTTTTTGCCATTTATTTGTTTGTTTATTTATATTTTATTATTTTTAAATCCGAGTATATGTTTTTTATTGATTTTTTAGAGAGAGAGGAAGAAAGAGAGAAACATGGATGTGAGAGAAACATCAATTGGTTGCCTTCCATATGTGATCTGACTGGGGATCAAACCTGAAACCCAGGAATGTGCCCAGACTGGGGATCAAACCGGCAGCTGTTCAGTGCACAGAAGGATGCTCAACCAACCAGACCCCTTTGACTGGGCTGGATTTTTAAAATAACAAAATCCAACTACATGCTGCTTATAGCAATGCACCTTAAATATGAAAATACAAAGAAGTTCAAGGAAAAAGAATAAAATAATGATACCAACACCTCATACTTATCAAGTTCTTACTATGTTCCAGGCACCATTCTAAATGCTATCTATCATCTCATTTAATTCTTACAGTAGCTCTATGAAGTCTGTGCCATCCTTATCTCCATTTTACAGATTAAGACTCAAAGGCATAAGAAAGTTAAAGGAGCCCTCAGGCACCCAGCTGGTGAGTGGTGAGCTGGACGTGACCCCTGGAAATACGACTGCAGAGTCACTGTGCTTAGTGCCAGTAGAGGTCAGATACCATCCACTGAGTGTTTGCTTGGTTCTGAACACCAGGCCAAGTGCTTCAAATGCAGTATCTCATTTAATCTTTTCTCTGTCTCATGTGGGGGAAGTGCAGCTCAGAACGGTTTAAATAGGCTTTCTGAGATCACAGAGCTGGAGCATGGCGGAGCCCCATTTGACCCAGGTCTGCCTGACCTGAGCTCATGCTGGCCTGAACAGCATTGAGTTCTCCAGGTTAGCTGCAGGATGGGGCCTGGAGTTGCTGGTTACACACAATACCTGGGAAGAGGCATCATGAACACTATTTTTTAAGAAGGCCGAAGGGATAGTGTGATGTATAACTAGGTGTTGGGTCATATCCTTGGGGTGGGGCCCGCCCTTATCAGAACCCTATAAAATTATAATTAGAAACTATTTACTGCATGAAGCTAGCTATTATTATTTCCCATTTTTCAGATAAAGAAACTGGCACTCAGAAAAGTTAAGTAACTTGCCCAGGATTAAACAGTGACCGACTGGATGTGAACCCAAGTTTAATTGAGTCCAAAGCCTAGCCTTTCATTACTATGCCTTTCAGAGCCTACCTGTGTATAGAAGGTCAGGATAAATTGTGTGGATCTGAACCTGAATGGGTTAAAACCAGAGGCCTCAGTGAAGGGAATGGGGCAAAGGAGCTTTAATAAAAGATTAAGAGATTTGGTGTGATTTAGTAGCTCAGGGGTGGCTGCCTAGATAACCTTAAGGTCTGGATTCATATAAATACAGAGCCATTGTGAAAAGCTGAACTATTCACCTTGCTATCTCTCAGTACAGCAGGAGAGATTGCCTCTAAACTGAAAGATCAAAGCAAGCACTTCCTAGTAAGGCAGAAGATTAAATATAAATGATTAAAATCAGAGAAAAGGTGAAACCTTTAACAAAAGGCGCTAGACTACCTTCAAGTCAGATACTATGGAAGCTGTTGTACAAGCTGTGAAGTGTGGCTATGGTGGCTGTTTGTAATGGCTTGGGACTGGATTTGATGATTTCTGGCCTATAAGCAAGAAAGCCACCAAGATAGCTGGGGGTCATGGCTGTAGCTTCCTGCACCTGGCAGTAAAGAGAGAAAGTCAGGGGCAAAGAAGGGGAGGAAGGGGAGTCAGAGTCAAGGGAAAATGGGGAACTTGGCTCTCTTTGCTTCAGTTTGTCTTGGAAAGCTAAAGTAATTAATTATCCTTGCTTTCTCCTCTGTCTTCAACAGCTCCTAACTCCCGATCCTTCTTAACAAGCACTTAAACATATTGTTTTCTTCCTTGCTAGAAAATAAATCAACTGCAGTGGTTGTAAAATCTGGCTGTAGCTCTAGCTGGTTTGGCTCAGTGGATAGAACGTTGGCCTGCGGACTCAAGGGCCCCAGGTTCGATTCCGGTCAAGGGCACATGCCTGGGTTGTGGGCTCGATCCCCAGTAAGGGGCATGCAGGAGGCAGATGATCAATGATTCTCTCTCATCATTGATGTTTCTATCTCTCTCACCCTCTTCCTTCCTCTCTGAAATCAATAAAAATATATTAAAAACAAACAAACAAAAACCTGGCTGTAAATACTTTGACATTACTCCCATTGAGAAGTGGGGGCCTAGGTCCCTCCTCTCTAATCTGAGTGGGTGTGACCGCTTCAACCCCCCACCCAGAGCACAGCAGAAGTGATGCTGTGTGACTCCAAAGCAGGTGACACGAGGTCATGCATCTTTCACCGCTTTTGGAACCCTGAGCTGCCTGTACGTAGTTGGACTACTCTGAGGCCGCCATGCTGGAGAGGCTGTGTGTGTGGATCCTCCTGTCAATGGATCCTGCTGAGCCCAGCCTTACAGTCATCCTTGAGATGCCAGATGCGAGAGTGAAGCCATCTTGGACTCTCTGAACCAGCCCATCTGTCCGCTGAATACCACTGGGTGACCTCTTCATTGCGTGCCACAGGGAGAGAATAATCACACAGCTCAACCCTACATGGATTTCTGACCCCTGAGGTCCTGAGGTATAATAAGATGTCTTTTGTTTTAGCTGCTAAGTTCTGGGGCAGTCAGGCAGCAACAGATAACTGGAACATCCTTCCTCAGTGCCAGTTCCCTCAGCTCCTGTCTCCTCTCCCTCCTTCACTTTATAGCTGTGTTTCTCAGAAGTATTGTCTCTACTCACATCAGAATACTTCAGCTCCCGGCTCAAAAGTCACTTCTTCAGGGAGGGTGTCCCTATCTCCTCAGTCTAGATTTAAGTGCTCTGCTTCTCTGCTCTCCAGGCTCCAGCTCTTCCTCTCAGAGAGCTTATCACAGCCTCTACTTATATATGTGTGACTCACTGATTAGCATCTTTCTCCCTTACCAGACTGTGAGCGTCAAGAGGGTGGGGATTGCCTCTGTCTTCCTCATCCTTGCAGCCCCTTGTCGGGCGTAGAGTGGGTACTTAAACAGTTGATCTCATGAGTGAATGAGTGAGCTAGGTATGCTGAGCCTCCCTCATAAGAAAGTACTTTCCAGGATCTGGGATGGATGGAGCACATCTGGCCAGGGCACTTTTTGTTCTACACAACAAACATTTCTTGAGCAGTTACTAGGGATGCAAAAATAAACAAGAAGTGGTACCTGCTCTGAGGAGGGGTGGGGAATACAGACTAGTAAATACAAAATTTCAATACAATGGAGTCAGTGTGTTAGCAGTACACAGAGAGCTATGGGACGCCGATAAGGGACTCCTATCCTGGGATGGGAGTGGAGGCGATGATGGGAACTATGAAGAGGCTTTCAGAGCAGGTGACATCTGAAGTGAGTCTTGAAGAAAGAAGATGAGTCATCTAGGTGAGACAACGAGGGAAGGGCATTTCTAGCAGAGGAAACAGCACAGAAGCATGGGCTACTGGTATGAAGGAGAGGCCAGGGTGGCTTGGTATTGATGGAATGAGGCAGGAGAAGGGGGAGGGTCTTCTACTCCATACGGAGTTTTTTCCCTGTGGATAGTGGGGAGCCAATGATAGTTGTAGCAAGGGAGTGGTATGGTTGCACCTGTGTTTCAGAGCACTCTGGTAGCAGCAGTGGATAGAAAGGGTTAGAGGTGAATGAAAAGGGAGGCTAGGAGTCCTGTAAAGAGACTACTGTAAAAATGGAGGCAGGAGAGGATAAGGACCTGAACCTGATCTATGACAAAATGGATGGAGATGAAGAGTCATACCTGAGGAGTAGTTAGGAGGCTAAATAAATAGAACTTTGTGGTTAACTAGAAGTGAGGGAGGGGAAGGAGCCAAGAATGACTCCCGGCTTTCTGACTTTGTCAGCTAAGTAGAAGGTGATGCCACCAGATGAGACAGAAATTCCAAGGGGAGACTGCTGGTTCAAGAAGGCAGCCTGGGCCGAAACCGGTTTGGCTCAGTGGATAGAGCGTCGGCCTGTGGACTGAAGGGTCCCGGGTTCGATTCCGGTTAAGGGCATGTACCTTGGTTGCGGGCACATCCCCAGTGGGAGGTGTGCAGGAGGCAGCTGATAGATGTTTCTCTCTCATCGATGTTTCTAGCTCTCTATTCCTCTCCCTTTCTCTCTGTAAAATATCAATAAAATATATTTAAAAAAAAAAAAAAAAAAAAAGAAGGCAGCCTGGGCCCGGCCAGTGTGGCTCAATGGTTGAACGTTGACCTATGAACCAGGAGGTCACAGTTTGATTACTGGTGGGGCCACATGCCCGGACTGTGGGCTCGATCCCCAGTAGGGGGCAGGCAGGAGGCAGCAAATCAATGATTCTCTCTCATCATTGATGTTTCTCTCTCTCCTTCTCCTTTCCTCTCTGAAGTCAATAAAAAAAATATTTTTTAATAAAGAAGGCAGCCTGAGCACAAACGACCCTCTCTTCTCCTTCTTAAGGTTCTATTAAAATGTCAGGGCTTTCTTTTTTTAAAGAATAAAATCATAACAAAATTAGGAAAGAGAAAAGAATGATATCAGTGAACCAAAAACACTGAGGAATTTCTGGGAGATACAGAGCAAATGAAATTCCTTGGTAAAGAAATCTGCAGCCTCAAACCCCAGAGGTAAGAACAATTCCCCTTCAAGGGAGAGGCCTGTTAGGAAAACAAAGGCAACCTAGGCCCGGCTGGTGTTGCTCAGTGGCTGAGTGTCGGCCTTTTCTTTTATTTTCATGTATTCGTTATTCCTCGATGCCCATGCAAACTTATGAATGAAGGAAGGTGTTGACTAGCACAGGTGGCTGGTGTGGATTTCTTCGGCAGGGAGGCTAGGAGTCCTGTAAAGAGACGATTGTAAAAATGGAGGCAGGAGAGGACAAGGACCTGAACCTGATCTATGGCCGCGCTGGGGATCGAGCCGCAACCCGGGCATGTGCCCTGACCAGGAATCAAACCATGACCTCCTGGTTCATAGGTTGACATTCAACCCCTGAGCCGTGCCAGCCAGGCCCAGGCTGCCTTCTTGTACCTAACTTCCAAGGAAATCCACACCAGCTACCTGTGCTAGTCAACACCTCCCTTCATTCATAAGTCTGCATGGTCAACACCTCCCTTCATTCATAAGTCTGCATGGTCAACACCTCCCTTCATTCATAAGTCTGCATGGTCAACACCTCCCTTCATTCATAAGTCTGCATGGTCAACACCTCCCTTCATTCATAAGTCTGCATGGACAATGAGCAATAATGAATACATGAAGAGAAAAGGACCAAATAAACAGAACAATTGACATAAGATCAAAACATCCAAATTATAGAAAAGACCTTTATAATTTTTTGAATTCATAATCTCACAGATATATAAGAGGATGTTGCATCCATAAAACAAGAATAGGCTGCTATGAAAAAGGAGCAAAGAACATGAAAGAATTTGGAAAATTGAAAATAATTGTCTAAATTTTAAAAAATTTAATGGAGAGAGTTGGCAATAGAATAAACACAGTTAAAGACTAACTTTTTTTTTAGTCCTCACCTGAGAATATGTTTTTATTGATTTTTAATAAGAGAGGAAGGGGGAGACAGAGAGAGAAAAACATTGATAGGTTGCCTCCCATATACACCCCTATGCATGGATCAAACCCATGACCTAGGTATGTGCCCTGATCGGAATAGAACTTGCAATCTTTCTGGTGCATGGGACAATGCTCCAACCAACTGAGCCACCCAGCCAGGGCAAGACTAACTTTTTTTAAAAAAAACATGTATTTTATTGATTTTTTACAGAGAGGAAGGGAGAGGGATAGAGAGTAAGAAACATCGATGACAGAGAAACATCGATCAGCTGCCTCCTGCACACCATCTACTGGGGATGTGTCCACAACCAAGGTACATGCCCTTGACCAGAATCGAACCCGGGACCTTTCAGTCCGCAGGCCAACGCTCTATCTACTGAGCCAAACCGGCCAGGCAAGACTAACTTTTTAATGTAAAAGAAAAAGTTAATAAACTTCCCCAAGGTATGGAGCAAAAAGATGACGCAGGTGAAATAAAGTTAAGAGATAAGGATGAGAGCCCCAGAGTTCTGAATCAATCTAGTAGGCATTTCAGAAAGACTGTAGGGAAATAATAATTAAAAGAACAAAAGCAGAGCCCAGTGTGCTGAGTGGTTTTAGTGCCTGCCTGCACACTGAAGGGTCGTGGGTTCAGGCACATACCTGGGGGCCACGATCCAGGTGTATGCGGGAGGCAACCAATTGATGTGTCTCTCTCACATCGATGTTTCTCCGCCTTTCTGTCTCTCAATGTCTCTCTCTTCCCCTCTCTCCCTTCCGCTCTCTAAAAATCAATGGAAAAAATATCCTCGGGTGAGGATTAAAAAAAGAACAGAAGCAGAAAGTGTTTCCTGAGCTGAAAGAAAAAAGAATACTTACATTGAAAAGGCTCACCAAGTACTGAGCTGGAAAAATGAAACACACACACACACACACACACACACATACACACACACACACACGCACGCGCGCGCAAAAGAAAGATGAGAAAGAGAAGTGGATGAGTTTGGTCTTGAAGTGTCTTTGGGTTACTAGGGTAGAAACTCCAAGTGGCAATTAAATGTATAAAGTTGAAGCCCTGCGTAGTGGTCAGGGCTGGAGAGAGATTTGAGAATTATTGAAGGACCTATGGAGAGGGAGGAGAAGAGAAGAGCAAGGAAGGGAGAGAAGAGGGCTGAGGAGGGAACCCAGGAAAGGGAAAGGCAGCTGAACACTTCTCAGCTCCCAAGTCTTCTAAGGCGCTGTCTTACAGAGAACAAAAGTCTACCCTGTTTTCTATCCACTGCCACCTGTGTTCCCATGAGCTGGACTGGCCTCTCTCTCAGAGCATAATCCATCTGCCTGGGGGATGGGAATGTGGCTGACAAGGGTGAAAATTGCTGGGAGGATTGAGGTGGTGGCACCACTACTCAAATTAGTCCATTTGCAGGCAGAAATTAAATCTTTATTCTCACTGAAACAACCTGTCTCTACTGAAGCAGCTCATTCCCAACCACTTACAGCAAACAGAGCATCTGATGGCAGAAGATAGCACACATAATGGGGAGGTAGAGCATGGGGCCCTCACGCCCTGGCTTGATTTGCTTGGGGTGGGGGGTGGGGGTGGCAGCTGCAGGGAGGAGAAAGAAGAGAGAATAAGGGAGGAGACAGGAGAAGAGAGAACCTGGATAGAAAGAGCAGGGATGAGATCAGTTTTCATGGCCCCCTGGCTAGTAGCAGAAGGGACTTCGCTCCAGGCAGAAAGCCTACCAAGCCCCTGAGAAGGGAATGGGGTTGGACAATACCCAAGGTTTAAGGAACTGAAATGTTTCTTCTTCCCAAAGTGCAGGCTGCTGCTTCCACTTCTTCCTCCCTGGAGTGGTGTACTTTGGGGCTGCAAGTCCCTCTGGGATGTACAAATGAATTGGTCTTTGAATCTAAAGGTAATGAATGATGTGCAGGTATCTCCAGATATTCTCTTACTATTTTGTGTGCGCCACCCAGGGGAAGGGGCCTGCATATGTGTATTATGTGTATTTCAATGTTTCCATCTCTCTCTTACACACACGCGCACACACACACTTCATTTCTTAATGACATTCATCACTTCATTTCTTAATGACATTCATCTCTTCCTCTTCTTCAGACCTCTCTTGCCCCCAGCCCCAGATAACCAAGATCACCCAATCAGGTGCCTGCGTTGACTCCCTTCTTCCCTTTGAAGCCTTGCAGAGGGAGGGGAACACAAGAAGTAGCCAGTGGTAGCTTTTCCCTGCTGGCAGAGAAGCCAGATGTGTCTGCCTGGTGATCAGCGATGCCCTGAACCCTGACAGCTCTGGGGCTGGAGAGTCCACCCAGACAGCTGTAGAAGGAGGGGTGGTGCATGGTTCTATCCCCAGCAGCAGGCCAGCACCCCCACAGACCAATCTTGCAGAAAATAAAGCCCCTCTCCATGGTTGCTGCTGCCGCTGCTGCTGTCACTTTGTTATAAAGGTTAGTGACTGTCCATTAACTCCGAGGAGCTGATTCTTGCCAGTGCTGCACCGGCAGCTGGGAGCCAGAAAGTGCTGACATGGGGGGAGGGGGCGGTGGTGGGTAAGTAGGGGAGGTCACTGGCATGGCCTACTCAGCCCTACCCAAGTGCCAATTAGCTGAGGTTTTTCTGCACATCAGCCAGGCCTGCCACAGTTGAGGAAAATTATTGTCAGAGAAGCTCATTTTGTTCTTATATTAAAAAGTGTTCTCCCCAGGGATGGATCTTTCCTGACTGTCCCCTCCTTCAGCCTTCTTAAGTGGGGGATCCCAACCAGGCAGGATCCCTGGGAGGAGATGGCCAAGGACAGGGTCCCTGGCCATTGGCTACTCACAGAGGATGTTGGGGCGGGGGGAGTGATTTCCTAGCCTTTTGGCCTGGAGGCAGCAGCCCTCCCAGCTCAGCAACTCTGCACACATTCCTGGCTTTCCCCGGAAAATAAGGAAGAGTAGGGGATCTTAAGAAAACACTAAAACTATAAATATCTTTTCCTAAGTTCTTATTTCTTCATTCCTCTGCATTCATAAAATCCAGTTCTTCACTGAAAGGACATTAACATACTCTTCAGATCAGGTTTGTGGAGCTGGTATCCTGTGTTCAAGGAGAACTTAGGGATTTGTGGGCTCGGAATAGCCCTCAGATTGCCCCACAGAACATTAGAACTCATAGTCTTAAAACTCATCGAGTTCAGCCTTCTCTTACTGAAGTGAAAACTAAAGCTTACAGAAGGGAAGGGACAGCCTGAGACAGTCATTGGCAGATCTGGGATCAGAACACAGGGCTCCTGACTTCCAGTCAAATGTTTTTCTTCTGAGATATGTTAACACTTCGCTCTTGCATTTTACACCCAATTACTGAGTCTTTGCCATCTTTCAGGAGCTATGGGGGAGGTGGGGTGTTGAAGGAGGCAAAGAGATGAAAACAACATAATCCTTGCCTTCAAGGAGCTGTTTCCCTAGATCTGTGATTTTTTTGGGAAAAAAATAAAAACTGTGAGTCAGACTCTCACCCTATATCGTCTTTATAGGTGATGATGGAAGAGTAGACAAGGAGGGAACCCTTTTACCTTCTCAAGTTTTATAAGTTGGGTTTCACTGACTCTGGGACCTCAGGGAGGCCAAGGACAAAGGGAGCCATAGCCAGGCTGGGAGGAAAGGGGGTAAGGGTGACAGTGCACAGGCCACTGACAGCAGGTCTGGCTGGTGGGTAGGAAGAGGGATAACAGCTCACACTAATATGGCAATGTACAGTCGACAAGCCTTCAATCAGGTACATTGTTTCATTGAGTCTCAAGGCAGTTCTCTGAGGGGAGCAGAGCAGCTGTGTTATCCCTACTTTAGGGATGAGGAAACTGAGGTTCAGAGAGCTCAGATAATTGGCCAAAAGCCAGTAGATGCCAGCATCTAGCCAGGAACTCCTAGTCCAGTGCTCCTTCTACCACTGTGGGTGGGGAAGTTGTGCTGGGATAAGAGGATGGGGATAAAGCAGTGGTCAGCCACAGTGATAGGCCAGTCTTCCTCTACGCAGTTTTATTTTGATTGCTACATTCTGGCACGCAGAGAACTCTGCTCTGAAGACCTGGAAGCACTTTGCAGGCCTGAATGATCTCATTCAGCTCACTCTTGCCAAAAGAGGAAGGACTCCAAATAGAGATTCTGTCTAGGGTCACCAGCATTAGCCACGTAATAGACAACAGGACGCAGGATCTCCCACTCTTTGCCCTCATGCACCAAGCTGTGTGATGCAAAACCAGTCTCTTTCCATGAGAGTCAAGAGGGCCACAGGATAAAATTAAGGTATCTTCTGGTACCTCCTTCCTTCCATGGAGAAATGGGTTAATAGGTCCTGAGGGGCCTAGCCCATCCCTTGGCCCAAGGGTCATTCCAGGGCAAAGAAATCTTGAGGCAGTCCCCCTAACGAGCAGGGTTGGGGGAGGAGAGGGAAGCTAGTGAAGCTGGTTCAGATTTCCCTAGTGTCGCAGAGCCCTGGTGGGGACTGAGACACCAGGAGTCTGGAGACTCATGAGCATTTCTTGGGGGGCAGGGTGTCTCAGAGCTGCGTGAGGCTGGGGTCAAGGCCTGGTGGTGTGGGGTCAGGGTACCCAGGTGCCTGCCTGAGCCCCAGTCCCTCAGGCCCCTCTCACCCTGTAGGGTGAGAGGAAGGCATGGACTTAGTGTGATCTCTGGCAGAGCCCGCATCCCTGAGAAGGGCCCCAGCTCAATCCTGGTTCAGCGCCTAGCTCTGCGCTCCCGATGCGCCCCCAGACGGCCTCTTACCTGTCCTGCCGAGGACGGTCCCGCCTCCTTCGCGGGGCTCGGGGGCCCGGCATGGGCCGGTGAGCGACAGCGCTCTCTCCTCGTGGCTGCGGTGGAACTCCCAGGAGGGCACCTCTGCTCCGGGCCCCGGGTCGCTGCCACTGCCGCCGCTTCAGAACCACGGACAGCTCCCGCCTTCTGCCAGCCGCTGCCGTCCGCCCCGCCCCGCGTGGTCCCGGGAGCCCCGCATCCTGGCCCGGCCCTGCCGCTGCCGCGCAGCCCTTAGCCCGGCCCGAGGCGGCTCCGCGCTGACTTGGGAGAACAGCCAGGAGGGTCCCCTCTCTTCCCCGCCTCCCGCCGCCGCCGCTGCCTCCCTCTCGCCTCCGTGCTTCGTGCTCCCTTCCACGCTCCTGAATCAGCCCACCAGGGCGCTCCGGACCCAGCTCCGGGGCGGGGCGGGGCGGAGCGGGAAGCCCGGGGAGCCCAGAGGAGGCGAGAGGCAGCAACGGGCGTCTCTGGCTTCTGGAGCCGAGTCCTCTCTCCCAGCCCTTCTTCCCACCCTGCTCTCGTGCTCCCGCAGAAGCGATGTGTGATCCTCCCGCTTCTTGAAGCATTTTTGGAGCTCCTAGGCGCCCAAGCCCTGAGATTTAATATTAATATGCCCTAAAGAGAAAAACAAGCAAATAAAAATCATTTATTGAGCGCCTACTATTTATCAGACACCACGCAGGATTTTATGTTTTTAAGCAATATAATCTCATTTAATTTTTAAACAACTCTAAGAGGCAACAACTCTAAGAGGCAATACAATCCGCCCCCCACCCCCATTTTACTCATAAAGACGCTGGGCTCATAGATTAAATCTCTTCATGTGGTGAGAACAGTACTGTGCTGGGAAATGTATGGGCTTTAAAGACCATAGACCTCAATTTTAATCCTGGTCTCCCACTTACTAACTGTATAATCTTGAGCAAATTACTTAACCTCTCAAAGCCTCAGGTTTCTCATTAGCAAAATGGGGGAGCTGTAGCCACCTCATAGGAGTCACATGAGGACAAAGCGAGATGACATGTGTGACACATTGGCTCCAACTAGGCCCTCAGTGGGTGAGCATTCCCCTCAGTTCTCCCAGAGCGAGATCTGAGCCCTGAGCCCAGGGCTTCCGGCTGCTCTGTCTCCCCCACTGGGCTGCTCTTTTTCACCCCCTCACTTCAGTTTTCTTTTTGTAGCTTGGGGACACCCTCATCTTGAGGGTCATGAATGGACGAGGCTATTTTTCAAGCTCTCCACAAGGTCTTGAGTCTCACCACAGTACCAGGAGATTGGGAGGGGAGAGTATTTTTGTTTTCTGAAGGTAAACATGGGCCAAAAAGTAAACCTTGGAGCCTGAAGCAGGGTGAAGCTGGGGCCAGGGCTGGAAGGAGGCCCTGGGGACAGGGCTGGCAGTGTGAGTCCCCCCCCCCCCCCATCCAAGGATGCCATAGCACACTGAATGGTAGGCTCCCAGACCCCTCACTCCCACATAACACAGGGCATCTGGAGCAGTTCCATTTAGTTCCCAACTGGCTCCGTCTGAGGCAGACGTCCTACCCACCCCCGCCTTTCTAGTCATGGAGCTTGGGTCTCCTCTTCAGGGCTGGGCAGAAAGCTCCCTCAGCCTTGCAGTCTGTCTCGGGGCTGGTATTGGTGTTTAACCTGTTGGGTGTTAAATATATTATTGCTGTTATTGCCCCTGCCCCAGTAAAGGGGAGGCCCCGAGGTTAGGAAGCCTCTTGAACCACTCATCTGAGGCCTATTCAGCATCTGCACACACACACACACACACACACACACACACACACACACACACGCCCTCCCACACACACATGAGACACTGGCCCCATAAGTCTACATGCCTTCTTGCACCTTTGGTTCCTTCACAGGGGCTCACGGCCCCCTATTTGGCCTTGTTCTCCTTCTGCTTCTTTTCTCTGTGTCTTGGATTTGCTCCATGTCTGGGCTGCATACCGAATTACTAATCAAAAGGATAATAAAAAAGCCAGTGAAGCAAAGCGGCACATAAATTCCAAATACTAATGTTGATAATTATATGCTGTTGCCTGGAGGGGAAACTTCAAGAGAGGCCATTGGTATTGTGTCAAGGGCCCTGGCCTGGGCACCAAGAGACCTGAGTTCTGGTCTGGTCTTTGTCATTAATTGTCTGTGCGAATTTAGGCAGTCCCTAATCTCCCTGGGCCTTTGCTTCCTTAGGTTTCCAAGCCGCCTCAGCAGCTTTGAAGAAACTGTAGGGCAGTCAGCACTAAGAGTTTCCTTTGAGAAAATTACCTCTTATCCCTCACAAGATATAGGGAGTGGCTCAAAAACTGAAGAATCTATAACTTTGCAAAGATTTCATTCCATTTTACACTCCCTTCCTTTCTCATCAAGCCCTCCCAGCTTTGTAAGGAAGGTCAGATCACTCCTGTACTCTAGAGAAGACAAAGTATAAGCCAAAATCAGGGGCCTTGAAGGAGCTGCCGCGAAGGGTGGTGGGGTAGAAAGACATGTTAACCAGCAATTCCAGCACATTGAGATAAATGCTATTATAGGGTTAGTGAAAAGTGCACAGAGAAGGAAACAATTAGTTCTGCCTGAGAAGTCCCTGGAGGCTTACTGGAGGAGGTGACATTTGAGCTGAGTTTTTCTAAAGGATGAGACATTCACCAGGAAGATCAGGAGAGGAGGAAATTCTGGGTAGAAAGGCTGGAGTGAAGAGACAAGGCTGGAAGACTGGTGAGAAAGCTACAGTAGTGTCCAGTAAAGAGATGGTAAGAACAAGGCAAAGTCAGCAGGATGGAGAACAGGAAGCAGGCTTGAGACACTTCTGGGGGAGAACAGAGAGGAGAGATTGGTTGTAGGCATCAAGAGCAATGTTGGGCCTGGCCCGTGTGACTCAGTGGTTGAGCATTGACCTATGAACCAGGAAGTCATGGTTTGATTCCTGGTCAGGGCACACGCCCGGTTTGCAGGCTCAACCCCCCAGTAAGGGGTATGTGGGAGGCAGCCAATCAATGATTCTCTCTCATCATTGATGTTTCTCTCTCTCTCTCCCTCTCCCTTCATCTCTGGAATCACTTGCTACCTATAAGAATGAGGGGAACAAACTCTGCTTACTCTGTAATGTTGTTGAGTGCTATAAACCTCTTAGTTTCTAGTTTTTTTATACTGTCTGTTTCAATTTTATTCTACCTTTAGTTCCTAGGGATTTTTCTTAGGCCCCCCCCCCCCCCAAACCTCCCATCTTATCTTGAATGTCTTAGTGGAAAAAGGAAAGGTTCATGCTTGGCCCAGGAGAGTTCAATGGGGGCAGAGCAGTCCTGGAAGGCTTCCTGGAGGAGATAGCAGGTGCCTTAGCTGGGACCAGAGCAAGGTGCACAGAAAAGGGACAGAGGAAGCACTGGGTGAAAATCTTGAAGAATATGCCTTTATGTCCTGTTCTGCTCCCACCTCTCTGATATTCTCAAGGAGAATCCTATGGGCTCTGTTTTTGTTGGAGTCTGTTCTTGTTGCTAATTTCCATCTAGGGACTTCCGTTCATAAGATCTTTCATGCACAGACTTTTAGCTCTTTCTTCAAGGGGTTGATTTGCTCATAGCTTTCCCAAGGACATGTAAATCAGCACCAAATGTGGGGAGATCTGCTTTACCAGTTGCATCAACAGGCCACACATTGGAAGTGATGTTCCCCATAAGAGGGGAGGCGAGCCCACCTCCAGCCCAGTGAGCTCAGTACTTCCAAGTCAAGCTCATGGTCAAGGCCACATGGATTTCTGGGTATAAGCGGGTAGTGGGGACCAGTTCTTGATTCTCATAAACATCTATCATACCCACATTACAGGTGAGGGAAATGTGTCCCAGAGAAGGTAAGTAACTTCCAACTTTGAAAAATAATCAGAGAGCAGCACTCAGTCAAAGGAACGAGGCGTGAAATTGATGCACGATCCTGCCTTTTCCCTGTCCTTGAAGCTTCTGCCAGCCTGTGTGTGTGTGTGTGTGTGTGTGTGTGTGTGTAGGGTAGTGTGTGCTTGTCCCAGAGGTGACTTTCTTGGGGAAGACTTTTCTCCCTCTATGTGTAGAAAAACACTTCCCACCGATAACCACTGATTAAGCATTTAATGTATTTAGGGAACAGCGTAGGTTCTGAGGGTACACAGAGTTGAAAGATATGGCCCTGGTCATCAGACACAGCATTATTTTAGCCGTGGAATAGGCCAAATACACACAAATATAAAGAGGTGACAAGTGTGAGTTCTTTAACAGTGCCCTGCCTTCACATGTGCTGTTCTGTTACCTTGAAATCCCCCACCACACCCACCCACATGTCCCTAAAATCTCAGCTCAGGTGTTCCCTCCTCAGCCTGGGCTGGATTCCCCTCCTCTAACTTCCTGTAATATTCTTTATTGCCTATCACAGGAATCAACACACTGTCTTTTTAAATCTTACTTGCCTCTCTCTCTCTCACCTGACTCCGAGCTTCACGGAGAAGGACAGGGCTGTATTGTTCATCTTCGGTACCTAGCCTGTGTCTGGTATAAGTGGGTGCTTAATAGACATCTGTTTAAAAAAAAAAAAAAAAGCAACCATTCCCCTTGTACTGCCTCCAGCATATAAGCTCTAAGGTCCCTTGAAGCTCTCACATACTGTGACTTTATGCTTGCCAGTTGAGGCATTGTTTTCATTGGGGCTGGATCTGACTTGGCTTATTGGTGAAGGAAACCACCTCACTGCTGCCCCCGTTTTCTCCCTCAGGGACAGAAACATAATCCCAGCAGGAACAGCAGTGGCAACCTGTGGCTTACTTCACCTCCCTTTTCTTAGAGTGACCAGAGCTGGCCGGAGTCCACGCCTAACAAGGTCTCTGCCTAGTTACCTGATTGCTGGTCAGGGGATCAAAGTTTTGCCACCCCAAAATGTGCCTCTTGGGGTATTGATTTTAAGCTAGTTATTGAAAAACAAATGACTCAATAAGAAATGTTGACCCTCCCCCTGACAAAAGCAATTCAGATTAAAAAAAAAAAATCTACCCTACACACACACACACACACACACACACACACACACACACCACCCCCACACACCACCCCACACCATACACACCACACACCACACACCACACACACACACCATCACCCCCACACCACACCACACACGCACACACCACACACACACACACCACTCCCCCCCCACTCCACACACGCACACACCACACACACACACCACCCCCACACACACCACCCCACACCACACATACCACACACCACACACACACACCACTCCCCCCACACACCACACCACACACACACACCATTCCCCCACACATACCACACACACACACACACACCACCCCCTTCCACACCACACCACATACACACACACCAACACCACACACACACACACAACCCCACACACCACACCCCCCACACACACCACACCACACACCACACACACACACGCACACACACACACCACTCCCACCACACACCACACCACATACACACCACTCCCCACCACACAAACACACACACACACACACACACACACATCACACCCCCCACACACACCACACACACACACCACACACACACACACACACATCACACCCCCCACACACACCACACACACACCACCACACAGACTCACACCACACACACCACACACACACACACACACACACCACCCCCCACACACCATACCACACACACACACACCACACACCACACACACACACCCCCATACACACCACATACCTCACACACACACACACACCACACAGACTCACACCACACACACACACACCACCCCCCACACACCATACCACACACACACACACACCACCCCCCACACACCATACCACACACACACACACACACCACCACCCCACACCACACACACACACACACACACACACCCATACACACACACACACACACACACACACACACACACACACTCTGGCTGGCAGAAGCTTCAAGGACAGGGAAAAGGAGGAAGGGAACCTTAACACAATCACCTTAGAACACATGAGTTAGCACGCGTGTGACAGACGGGAAGAAACATTGTTTCTGGAGGGCCCAACAAGAATTTGTTTGCCCTATGTTTGCTCTTTCTACTACTTGTGAATTACCTACTTTCCCTTTGGAATCCCACCCGCCCCGCTTCTCTTTTGTCTGGAATAAAACATAAGCCTCAACTACCCCATGTGTTTCCCATCTCACATGTTATGACACCCTCAGCATAAACTCTGTACATTCTCTCCTGTTAATCTGTC
This sequence comes from Plecotus auritus, assembly GCF_963455305.1. Classification (NCBI taxonomy): domain Eukaryota; kingdom Metazoa; phylum Chordata; class Mammalia; order Chiroptera; family Vespertilionidae; genus Plecotus; species Plecotus auritus. The sequence continues at coordinate 26,457,255 of NC_137770.1, read as the reverse complement.
TCTGTTAATTTGGTGATTAGCCCAGCTAGAAGAATTTTTATTTATATATCAGGGGAGAGCACGAACGCAGCCGTCCACGACCACAGCCGAGTTTCCCACATTTGGGGAAATCGCAGGGGTCAGTATATCGGGAGTGCAATAGATAAGCCTTGACCAGAAAACCACCTTCGTGATCATGGTATCTTCCCTGCCAAGTAAGTATACCAGCTAGAAGAATTTAGAAGGTGGGAGGAATGTTATATTTTTTTACATCCCCGCACTGGGGCAGGTGAGACTGAGAAAAACCAGTGGTTAGGCAAAACAGAACACTCTGGAAAGGAAAGCATGCAGAAGTATTTGTGGATTAGGAAGGCAAGGGAATTTGATGAAAACAAACATTCAAAGTACCTGCCAGGCTTTTAATAATGTCAGAGGAGAAGAGCCTGGAGGAAAAAGATAAGGAACACATTTATTTCCTCTGCCAGACCACATCAACTATCCTCCCACCCCACCCCATCCCCGTGCCCTGGGTTTTACCATTAGAAAACAATGGTGGCATTTCTTAGGCGAGCTGCATTGTGGCACTCCTACAAGTAGGAAAACCCAGAGGGAAAATTTGCAGCTCCCCTGGGGTGTGTTGCTGTCCGTAGTGCTGAATTCCCAGTAGTACCTCGAGGCCTCTGGGTCTTAGCCAGGTTCATTGGCCCCCGTAGATGACCCAGCCAGTGGCTGATAGGAAGAAGTTGGGCTGTGGACAAGGAAGACTGGAGAGACTGTCTGGAAAGATAGGTTTACAGTACATCATCTAAAACCCTTGGAGCCAGATGTTTTTCGGAATTCAGAATTTTTCAGATTTTAACAAAGTAATGTGGTGCACCTACCATAAATTATGTAAGATCCTTAGTGAGGTTCCCGGGCAGCACCACATAATCAAGCAATTAATATGTCCTCAGAAAAAAATGTCATCCCAAGTATGATCAATAGAGACATTACATAGCCTCATGGCGTTTCAGGGTCTTCCTCCAAGTGAGTTCATTCACTTTAGACTTACCAAAAAGCTTTTGGTTTTAGAGTGTTTTGGAGTTCAAGATTTTGGTTGAGGGATTGCCATCCCACAGTGGTTCCAGCCCTTGGGTTCCCCCTTGAGTCAAATTGACCTGCAAAAATGCCTATGGTTGATTGAATTTTCTAAGCTTGTAAATTTACAGACTAGTGGTGCATAATAATAGCTACTAGCCCTATTGACTGCCCACTCCCTGTCAGGCTCTGTACTAAGTGTTTGACATCCATTTATCTCTCTGATCCTTACCACTATCCTGGGAGGCAGGATTGTCCCAATTTCACAGATGAGGAAACTGAGGTTCATAGATGTTCAATAACCTACCTGACATCATAAGCTGGTAAATGGTGGAACCGGGGATTTGAACCGGTGCCTGCATTGCTTTACTACTCTTAACCTTGCCTTCATTATTAAGGGAGTTGGTTTGAGTGTGAATAAGGGGGTTACATTGCTGCCAGTTTAGTTTGGGGTGGGTGTTTAGTTAACTTTACTGTGAAATGACATACATACATATATTTATATATATATTTTATTGATTGTTTACAGAGAAGAAGGGAGAGGTAGAGTCAGAAACATCAATGAGAGATAAACATTGATCAGCTGCCTCCTGCACACCCCCTACTGGGGATGTGCCCACACCCAAGGTACATGCCCTTGACCGGAATCGAACCTGGGACCCTTCAGTCTGCAGGCTGATGCTCTATCCACTGAGCCAAACCGGTTAGGGCAAAATGACATATATTTATATTTACAGTATATGTTTCAAGTTTTAAAAAATTATGAAAGTAATAATTGTTCATGAAGTAGAGGAGTGAAGAATAAAAGGCTGCTTCTTGGTTCTTTTAGTATTTTTTTTTGGGGGGGGGGAAGGGCTGCTTACTGTTTATGGCCTCCCCAGGTCCATTCCCAACAAATTAGTGGTGTATTGTATGCCCTTCCAGAAGTACATATGTGCTTGTTAGCTATCCTAATAGGACTTTTTAGTGTGCATAGATCATACATAGTTTACCATGAAATTTTTTGCCTTGATAATATATCTTTCCATATTTGAACATACAGAATACCTCATTTTGTTTTTATTAAACTAGTTTTTTAAAAAGGAAGTGATGGCAAACAGTGATGGAAGGAATGGATTTCCAATGACTAGACTTTAAGATATATAATGCATGGCTGTTTGTCTGCTTTTTGAAAGAATTTAAGAAAGTAGTTAAGAGCCTAGATCTAGAGCATTTTGTATTCAAATCCCCACTCTGTCCCTCTTAAACTCTCTAACTTTGGACAAATTAATCTCTCTAAGACTCAATTTCTTTTCCTGTAAAGTGGACTTAATTGTGGTACCTACCTCAGCAAGTTGTATAATGCAGTTCATGGGTTTAGCAGTTTAGTATGGTGCCTGGGGCAGATCAAATTATGTAGTTCAGCCACACTCCTACTGCTCAAGTAGATGTAGAGGGGTACCCCTAAATTTGCTTGATAGCACTGAATTCTTTTACCCTGGCAAGTGATAATAGGTGGATCCAGGGGTCTTTTACTCTCTGCTCCCTTCCCCCCATCACAATCAACTATAGTCAAAGAAGTTTGGAGGGAAAAAAAAAAAGGCTTGGAAGTCACTGCTCTTGGCAGATTGGACCTTGGACCTTGGACACTAAGCTCTTGCCCTGGGAAAGGCGGCAGGTGGGTATAGTGAAGTCAGCGGGTAAAGCATTGAGTATGGAATTAGAAGTTCTAACCCTAAACCTGCCACCAACTTGCTGTGTGACTTTGGACAGATCACTTCTCACCAGAGGATTTCTAAATCACATCCGGCTCTAGGATTCTAAGATTCTCTTCCGATTTCCAGGATTCCGCTTTTGATTTCCAGGTCTATGCAGATGTGGCTGCAGGGAACTCTTGTCCTTCGAAAGCTGCTGGTTAACCTGGTTTTGGTGTTTGGTCCACTTGGAAAGCAGAGTTCTACTTAAGCAATGCAGACTCTGAAATCTGAAAAGCAGGTCCAAATTTTGACCCAGCCACTCCTTAGCTGGGCACATCACCTAACCTCTCTAAACCTCAATTTCTTCATTATGTAACATGGGTTAATATTAGTGTCTATCTTAAAAACAGTACCTGTCTTTCTTTGATCTTTCATTCTACAAATGTTTGTGAGTGATCACTATGAGCCAGGCACTGGATACAATTATGAGAAATGCAAGTTGTAACTTAGAGTCTAGTGTGGAACACAATGACTGAATAATCATATTAACTAATATAAAATTGCAACTATGACAAGTGTGCCTAAGAATGGCAACATGGTGTTTTAAGGACCTATAATAGAGGGATCTGATGTAATAAGAAATTTTGGACAAGGTGATGCTTGAATTGAGCACTAAAGAATGAGGTAGCTAACTAGATAAGATGGGAAACAGAGTGTGCAAAAGTCCTAGGGTGGCAGTCAAGGAAAAAGGCCAGTAAGGCTGGAGGGAAGAGAATTAAAGGGAACCAAGGACCAAGTCACGGTGAAGAGATAAGCAGGGTCTCACAATGCTTAGTTTTTAATTCTAAAATCAGTGGGAGGACATTGAGGGGCCACTATTATCAGATTTGCTTTTAGAAGAGACTCCTAGCTAAGAATCGACTTTGGGGAAAGTGGTAAAATTAGTTTAGGCATATCAGCTACTGTGGTCCAGGTGAAATAAGATGGTAGTTTAGAATGGGGTGGGAATAGAGGGACTTAGAGAGAAATGACAAGATCAGAAACTATTTAGAGAATAAAATCGACCAGATTTAGTAATAGATTATATATATATGGGGTAAAGTGGGGGTAGTGAGGGAGGGGAATTTGTCAGGAATGATGCCCAGATTTCTGGTTTGAGCAATTGAAGGTGCCATTCTCTAAGAGAGGGACTCCCAGAGGATCAGCATATGTTGGGAAAAGAACCTGAGTGACTTTGGATTTGTTGGCTTTTATTTTTTGTGGTTCCCCTAAGATATTCAAGTTGAATTGTCCAGCAGGCATCTGGATGTGTGAGTCTGAACTGGAAATACAGATTTGGGGAAAATTAGCAGAGACAGCAGTGGACACTGTGCATAAGAATGAGATGCCCCAGGAATCAAGAATAGTGTAAAGAGCCCTAGCTGGTTTGGCTCAATAGATAGAGCACTGGCCTGCGGATTGAAGGGTCCCAGGTTTGATTCCAATCAAGGGCACATTCGGGCTTTCGGGCTTGATCCTCAGTAGGGGGCATGCAGGAGGCAGCTGATCAATGATTCTCTCTCATCATTGATGTTTCCGTCTCCTTCTCCCTTCCTCTCTGAAATCAATAAAAATATATTTAAAAAGAAAGAAAGAATAGTATAGTATAAAGAAGAGAGGGCATGGGTCTCAACCTTAAGGAAACCCAACATTTAATTGTTGGGTAAGAAGAATGAACCTGAAAAGGGACAAGGGGGAGGGGGAGAGGAAATCAAACCTAGAAATTGTAGGTTACAGAAGTGAAGGAAAGAAGGATTCGTGAAAGGAGTGCTCAGTCATGTGCAAAGACGATGAAAGGTCAAGTAAGATGAGGACTGAAAGATGCTCATTGCATCTAACAACACAGAAATCATGGTGACCTTAGCCAGAGCTGTAGATAGGGAGTGGTGGGGTGGAAGCCAAGGTTGAGGAGAGAGTGGGAAGTGGAGAAATGATCATAGTGAATGCAGAAGTGTGTCACACTGTGAAGGGAAGGAGAGAGATTGGGCAGAAGCCTGAGATTCTTGGAAGGTGCAAGCTACATGATGCGTATAAAATGCTTAGGATAAAAAAGTAAATAAATAAAATGCTTAGGACTGGCCTTCACAAATTAAACTGGGACTGAGGGTATTCGCTTTAGAGAAAAAGACATGACTTCTTTGAATGACCCAGGTACCTGACATTAGTGAAGCATGCATTCTAGAACTATGAATGAACTCAGCCCTCTTGAAAGGGAGACCTGGAGTGCAGCTGGGAACGGAACAGATTAAAGCTACACTCTTCAGGAGTCACATGGTCCCCAGGTCAGGCAGGTCAAGCAGAGTTAATAACTGTGGTTAAGGGAGGGGGGTGGGGAGGGCTGATTTCCCCACGAAGGTCCAAACCTCCAGAGCATCTCTCCTCCTTCAGTGTTCTTCAGTCAAAAGCCATGAAGCTTTCATCAACCATTTTAACTCAATGAGTTCCTGTAGCACTTAGCACCTTATATAATTTACCAATAGTTTATATGAGAATCCAACAAATCCAACAGATAAAATGATATTGATTGTAAGGGATTTATTTTATAAGTTCAATTTTTGTTATTTATTATAAAATGAGTAAATGAAAAAAAAAATGAGGCTGTTCTGATAATGTTTTTATTTTTTAAAGGAATTCAGGAGTTCTATTTGCTTCAGAAACCAACTTGTTTATTTTGTTTTGATTATAAAAGATGCCCCAAATCTTGATTTATTCAGATCAGTAGTTGCAGATAACAACAGTTTTATCTTGAAATGCCAGGATGCTCTTTAATTAATCAAAGATGGCAGAAAGACATTTATTCTAAGGTGCACAAAAATGAGCTAGTTGAGAGAACAAGCTGGCTTTTGTTGTGTTAATATGTGTGTGGAAATACATATATGACAACTATACATTGAAATCTCCCCAAGGATTTTTTCATTGATTTTTAGAGAGAGTAGAAGGAAGGGAGAGAGGGAGAAAAGGGGGAGAAAGAGAGAGGGAGAAAGAATGAGAGAGAGAAACATGATGTGAGAGAGACACATCAATTGGTTGCCTCTCACACATGCCCTGACTGGGACTCAGAATGGAGCCTGCAGTTTAGGTACATGCCCTTGACCAGGAATTGAACCCGAGACCCTTCAGTGTGTGCATTGATGCTCTCACCAATGAGTAACATTGGCCAGGGCTGATTCATTATAATGTATTCCTCCAAACAACCCTATGAGGTTATTATTATTATCCCCATTTAATGTACAGGAAATTTTTCAGAGAGATTGGACAGACTACTATTTCTGGAAACATAAAAATCTAAATACACTAAACTACCCTTGTACTGAAAACAACTAAAAGTTGTGCATAAAATATTTTTAATGCATCAATCATTTGGCAAGAAAGTAAGGAATCCAGAGTGAAAGAAGGAATTCAAATAACTGAACAGATTCTGAAGCTGGATGTCACCCTGAGGATGTCCCGCAACCTTAGTAATTAAAGCTTGAGATTTTACAGACTTCCCAGGCTCAGGAGACAGAGCCTAAGTGTTCCAAGGTTTTTGTAAAGTTTGAAGAAAGAATAAAAAACTAAATCACTTTAGATTTCAATAATTCAAGCATGTAGCATTTTCCTAAGGATAATCACCAAAAGAAAGATACAGAATGTATCTTCCAAACTATTACCAGAAACAAATGGAGTGAAAAGAATTTCAATTAATGCAAAAGAAGTCAAGAAAAATGGGGAAAAACACAGAAAGAAGCAGGCAGATAAAATGCACAAAATACAACATAGAAATTAATCCAAATATTGTTGATTATAATACAATAAATATACATGGACTAAATGCTACAGTAAAAGAGTCTCAAACTAGATTTAAAAACAAACCTCAGCTATATGCTATTTAAAGGAGACACATCAAAAACATAAAAGTTCAAAAAACAAGTGGAAAATAATATACCAGACAACTGCTCACTAAAAACACCCCTCCATTGCCACGATATTAATAACAGTCAAAATAAAATTTAAGGCAAAAAGAAAAAAAAAAAGCATAATCACAGATTAAGTGTGTCACTGCCTAAGGATTAAAATTTTAACTCGCTAGTCAAACAATAACAGCGAAAATTCCAAACTTATATGTTCCTAATAACATAACCTCAAAAGGAAATAGAGGCAAACAAGGTTAAATGATTTGCCAAAGGTGATATAGTTATTCATAAGGGGCACAGTCAGGATTTGAATTCAGGTCTTCAGACTCCAGTTCCAGTGCTTTCTATGAGCCTGATGGTTATACCATATCCCACCCAGCGCTCTTCACCTGACTGAGCCCTGCGGAGAGCAGAAACCCCAGAGGTAGGGCCTGGCTTCTTGTCCTGGCTCTGCTGCCTACTAGCTGTGTGACTCTAGATCAGCCGTGGGCAATGCGGGCCGGATCCGGCCCGTTCGGCTGTTCTATCCGGCCCGCGGAGCTGAAAGAGTGGAGGGTTCTCTTGCTCTCCCCTCCGCTCCTTTACTTTGAATTTATATTAGTTCACACAAACACTCCATCCATGCTTTTGTTCCGGCTCTCTGGTCCAGTTTAAGAACCCATTGTGGCCCTCGAGTCAAAAAGTTTGCCCACCCCTGGTCTAGATAATCATGTTCTCTCTCTGGACCCTTCTTACATATAAAGTGAGGGAGGTTGCCCTAGCCAGTTTTCCTCAGTGGATAGAGCATCAGCCTGGGGACTGAAGGGTCCCGGGTTCGATTCTGATCAAGGACACGTACCTTGGTTGCAGGCTCAATCCTGGACCTCCATCCCCAGTGTTGGTCAGGGTGCATTCGGGGAGGGGGATGTGTGCGGGAGGCAACCAACTGATGTGTTTCTCTGCCTCTCCCCTCCCTTCCACTTTCTCTAAAAATCAATGGAAAAATATCCTTGGGTGAGGATTAAAAATAAATTAAAATTAAAAAATAAGGTGAGGGAGGTAGAGTAGGTAATTTAAAAGATTCTTTTCAAGTCTATGATTTTTTTAAATTCCATTTTCTTTTCCCAGTTAAGTTATATATTCATTTTGCTTCCATCTTATAAGAAGTGTTACGAACGCAGTGGTGGTGGTGGTGATGGGGTGTCACCCAATTTCCTGCCAAGTTGGAGCTGGAACCCACAGTCCAGCAGCCTGGTACATTGCAGTCAGTGCTCATCAGTCAGGGCTGGGTGAGTGCAATTAGACTTCCCGGGGAGGCACTGAGAGTCCCTGCCCTGGGGGGTGGGGGTGGGGTCCCAGGAGCCAGGGCCACGCCCCTGCATGAGCCGGCCAAGGGAGACCACTCAGTCCAGAGACTCAGGCTGAGGGGAGGAGAGGGCAGCCCAGAACTATTCACAGTGAAGCCTCCCCAGGCATTTCACGCTTTTGAAAATGGCACTTAGAGAAATGCTATCAGGAGGCGTATTTAATGGGTTTTGGAAATTGGCTAATTTTGTCGCAACTGTCTGGATGTTGTCCGATGCATGCTAAGCATCCAGGGCTGGCGTGGGCTTGTGAGTAGGGCCAGGGTGTCCAAAGCCTTCAGAGAGATTGGCACGGGGTGGGCAGGACAGAGCTGCTGGCCGGTTCTAGTCTAGTTGCTTGGCCAGACAAGACCCCAGCTAACCGTAGGCCACCAAGCTAGGCGCTGGGTCAGTGCCCTCTCCTGCTCCACAAGGAGTCACCCCTCCCCCTGCCTGCACCCGTTCTCCTTTCACATTGGCCCTCCCTCACTTCTCTCCTGAGGCCTCCTTTCCCACCCCTGCCCATAGCCCCTGATTACCCCACTCCCCTCAGCCAGCCCTCAGCAGAGTTCCTCTTGCAGTCACCTTTCTCCCTGCCTTGGATCAATCAGCCATCAATATCCTGCCCGGCAAGGAACACACAGCTCCTTGCAAGCCTGATTCACCAAGAACTGCTCTGCCAGCCCCTCCCGGGGCCCCTGGCACTCTCCATCCTCTGGGCCCTGCTTTTCCTTCTCCAGAGACGGTGCCATCCATCAGCTCTCTGCCTCACTGGTCACAGTTACTTTCTCTGGCTGTCTTCAGCTTGGTTGTTTATGCCTGTCCTCTCCCCTCTTCCTACTACCCGTCCCCCCACTTGTTGCTGGATTTGGGTTTTCTGTAGGTTGCTTATCAGGGTTGTTCTGCAGAATGGAGCAGAAGAGAGGCCCAAAGCCAAGCTCATTTCCCCTCCCCAGATGAGACTCTTCTCCTTCTCCAACATTGAGGATTTTCAAGGAAAAGGGCTATAATTGCCTGCAGAGGCACATTATGTAATTTAAAGGGCCCAAGATCTCATCTTGAAAGGGGTTTGACTTTTCTCGTTGTCCAAGACCTGCATTTAATAGCAGATAAGACTCCTCATGATCTCGGCATCTCCAGTTTATAGTCAACAGACCTGGTTGCAGAGGATAATCCAAGAAAAGTGCTCATAGAGATTCTGCAAACATTCTTTTTTTCTTCTCTACTGGATTAATAATTTTGAGTTTTGGAATTGCTGTGGCAGCTTTCTCCTTGCATCTTAAAACATTCCCCCTGGCAATGACAATGATTGCTGGCTACGGTCAGTTATTAGTGTGGCAAACGTTGATGTAGCCGAGAGTCAGAGGCATTCACCACTTCCCCAGCTAGAAGAATCATGGAGGTATAGAACTGAGCACATTGAAATTTAGGCTTTAGCAACAGAGAAACCAACAATAAGCACCTGCCTATAATCTTATCTGAAACCTGCATATCTCTAGCACTTTGGACCTTTTTAAAGTTTCTTGAGCATTTTACTTTAAAAATAAACAAACATTTATTTTAAATATTTAAATATATAGGGCCCACGATTTGGAATCAGAAGACTTTAGTTTGGGGACTGATTTGGAGAGAACTTTGGGTAGGTTCATTAACCTCTCTAAGCTTCAGTTCTCTTATCTATAAAATAGAGCTGTGCTGGCTGATTGAGAAGAGAATAGCTATCATTTATGGAGTATATTCTTATTTTCCTCTTTTTAAAAACTGTTGACACTCTTACAGATGTCCCCATCTCCCCCCTAGGGAGTATATTCTGTATGTTGGGCTCCATGCTGGGCATTTTCAAATATTGATTGCATTGAAGCATGTTTCTGAAAGTGCTTTGTAAATTAGAAAGTGCTGTGCAAATGCCAGTTATTCTATAGAAACCCAGAAAGCCACTATGGCACCCACGTGGCTCTCTTTTGTACCCAGAAAATAATTAAATGGGTCCTTTTGAACATTTCTGCTACTAAAAAATTTTATACATACACTATCTTATCGATGACCTTCACATGAGTGCTCTGAAGTAGGTAAGCAAATGTGATTAGCCCCATTCTGTGGATAAGGAGATCAAACCCAGAAAACAGTCTGGGGAACTCTGTCTGTTTTCTCCACTTTCCCCTGCGTCCTGCCGTCCTCCCTGCCCGCCACCCCTCTGCAGTGGGCTGGGGAGTGCACCTGTTTCATCTTCCTGAGGGTAAGCCGGGGTTGAGTGGGGGTAGGCAGTGTGTGAGTGTGCATGTGCCATAGGCAGCATCTTGAAAGATGGACTGAAATGACAGGAGCACATAACTGGGACCGTCAGGGTGGGGCTCTGAGAGGAGCAGGACACCCCCGGCAGGTGGCAGGCCGGGGTAGCACAGGAGCACCGTCTCCGGAGGGAAGGGAGCCTGGTGGGGAAAGCTCCCAGGGCCAGGGTGCTGGCAAACGCGCTTTGGTTAGAAACCAGCAGGAAACGGGGCTGCCTAAGAGAAGACATGGTATATGTGGTGGTGGGAGCTTCTCAACGTGGGGCTCTGAGCCCAAGAGCCTAGCAAGGACTTGTTTTTACTCTCTGCTATCCTTGGGCCACACAGATCACCTCCCAAACCACACCTGGTACCCTGCGTCCTCAGGCCACAGAGCCACACTGTGCAGTGAGTTATTACTTTAGAAGCAGTAGCCAGCTAAGGCCACCAGGATGTAGTCCCTTCTGTCAGCTAGGCTCTTTCTCACCCCATATCCCTCTGAGCTCCCTCTTCTCACCTCCCATGGCCCCCCTCCCTCCAAAATGTCCCCTGGGCTCTCCCTCCCCCTCCCCTCAGTGACCTGATGCACTGTGACCTGGTTTCCCTTTGGGCCATCTCAGGTGGAAGCTGCTCTTCACTCTCAGCCGTGGCTCAGGAGATGGGATGGTGGCCTCTGGCTCAGCAAACCATGAAGCCCTGCCCTCTCTCAGGTAAATTGGCTGCAGTGGTTCCTGCTGCCTGCGTTGCACTCCATTCTTTCTTGGTGCTGTCCGAGGAAGAATGGAGTGCATTCTGTCTGCAGGCCGACGCTACCCACTGAGCCAAACTGGCTAGGGCTACCCTAGAATGGAGTGCATTCTGAATGGGTGCACCTCATTCATGGGAGACATTGCTCTCCCTCTTCTGGGGACAACTTTACCAGCTGCAAGCCTAAATGTCATCATTATCTGGGTGACATTTGGGCCACTCCCTCAATAGCTTGGTCTCTTGCTATACCCCCCACTCCATAGCCACCCCCTGAACCTACTCATCTTGGAACGGCCCCACATCTGGAATGTTAAATCGAGACATCCTGCAGGCAGGCCACAATCCCACAGCCCCATCTCCATTGCCCCCTTTTCTCTCTTTTTATAAAATGTTTTTATTGATTTTTAGAGAGTGAGGAAGGGAGAGGAATAGAGAGAGAGAAACCTCGAGAAGACAGAAACATCAATGGTCAGCTGCCTTCTACTCGCCCTCCACTGGGGATCAATCTGCAACCTGGGCATGTGCCCTAACTGGGAATCAAACCAGGGACCTCCTGGTTCATGGATGGATGCTCAACCATGGAGCCACGCCTGCCAGGCTGCTCCCTGGTCTCTTCATGATATTCTTTTGGCAAAGACCCAGTCCAAAGTTAATTCAATGGTCTGCACCTCTGTCTAAGATACTGGGTGCTGTTGGAAAAAGTCAGACAGCTGACAGATTTCGGGGACTACACAATCAGAGCCTGCATCACAACCAGGCCTTCAAATGGCCCAGAATTGTCTTCTCTTTCCTTAGTCAGCTCCCTCTCTCAGCTCCCTCTCTAGAGCTTATCATCAGCTATTCCAGGCCTTTTCCACTCTCCTCAAGACACCACCTTCCCACCCTAGCTGGTTTGGCTCAGTGGGTAGAGCGTCGGCCTGCAGACTGAGCGGTCCTGGGTTCGATTCCGGTCAAGGGCACATGCCTGGGTTGCGGGCTCAATCCCCAGTAGGGGGTGTGCAGGAGGCAGCCGATCAATGATTCTCTCTCATTATTGATGTTTCTTTTTTCTTTTTCTTTTTTTAAAATATATTTTATTGATTTTTTACAGAGAGGAAGGGAGAAGGATAGAGTTAGAAACATCGATGGGAGAGAAACATCAATCAGCTGCCTCCTGCACACCCCCTACTGGGGATGTGCCCGCAACCAAGGTATATGTCCTTGACCGGAATCGAACCTGGGACCCTTCAGTCCGCAGGCCGACGCTCTATCCACTGAACCAAACCGGTTAGGGCTCATCATTGATGTTTCTATTGCTCTCTCCCTCTCCCTTCCTCTCTGAAAAAAAAAAAAAGACACCACCTTCCCCAGCATCTCCCTCCACATTTGCAGCAGATAAACTTAGAGAAAGTTAGAGTTATCTGGCAGAAATTCCATCAACATCCTGATATCAGATAGACTTTATCCTTTCCTCCTTCCTTCTCTGGTTACAATGGGAGAAGTAGGGGTCCAGATGCTTCGGACTCTTTCCCTTTCCAGCTCCTTGAAACCTCATTCAATTGCTTTTCCATGCACTCGTATCTTATCTTGCATTTCTTCCTCTCTGCTGGCTCCTTCTCATTAGCATTTAAACATGTTTGAGATTCACTCCTTAAAAACAAAACAAAACAAAAAAATCCTCCCCCTTATTCTCACATTCTATCTCTATCTATGTTCATTATCTATTGCTTGTATAACAAATTTGCCCCAACATTCCGAAACTTAAAACAGCCAACACAAAGCAATAAACATTTATTATTTCACCCGGTATCTGAGGGTCAAAAATCTAGGATCAGCTAAACAAGATGACTCGCCTCTCTCATGAGGGTGCAGTCAAGATGGGCAGCAATTATCTGAAGGTTTGACCAGGGCTGGGGGACCTGCTTCCATTGGGGTTCACTCATTCGGTTGTTTGTAGGTGGCCCTGTTCCTTGTCATGTCAGCCTCTTGACATGGCAGCTAGCTTCCCCCAGAGTAAGTGATCTGAGAGAAAGTGGCTAAAATGGAAGCTGCAATGTTTTTTATACTAGAATCTTGGAAATGACATTCCATGACTTCTGCTATATTCCATTGGTCCCGCAGATCAATCCCTGATACAACGTGGGAGGGGACAGCAAGGGTGAGGATACCAGGAGGTAAGGGTCATTGGGGAGCCATCTTGGAAGCTGGCCACCATACATCACAGCCAGACTTATTTGAAGAGTTGTGTACACTGCTGTCTCCACATTTCGCTGCCACCTTTTCTTTTCTTTTTTTTTTTTAAATATATTTTATTGATATTTTACAGAGAGGAAGGGAGAGGGATAGAGAGCTAGAAACATCGATGAGAGAGAAACATCGATCAGCTGCCTCCTGCACACCTCCCACTGGGGATGTGCCCGCAACCAAGGTACATGCCCTTGACCGGAATCGAACCCGGGACCCTTCAGTCCGCAGGCCGACGCTCTATCCACTGAGCCAAACCGGTTTCGGCCGCTGCCACCTTTTCATCTGTCCTTGGATGTGAGTCCCCAGGGACTTCCTTGTTTTGAAATCCAATGGCTACTTCTCAATCCTTGTCTTAAGGGACCTCTGCAGCATCCCACCTCAGTGAGCCCCCCTCCCTCTTTCTTCCTTGGCTTCTGATACTGTTACCGAAAAGGGCACCTGGCCCTAGTGGGTCTGCCTTGGGTTGGCTGGTAATGTGTGGGTTCTTCAATGAAGGAAAAATGGCACGAGTCCAGGTGAATTTTAGAGGACGTTTATTAAAGCTGGGGACAGTGAAACAAGGAGGGGCCTAGGATAATAGGAGAGGGACTAGATTGGGAAATGAGCCTGGGCTGGGCTGCTTTGGCTCACTGAGAAGTCAGAGGAAAGGGGCTTTGGGGCCAGGTTTAGGGGCTTTGCCTAGGATGAACTGCCATTGTCATTGCTACCCTGGTTGCAAGCCTCGTGGGGTCCCTTAGAGTTTAGGAGGTGCATGCCTGTTGGGGAGGAAGAGGGGAAGGGGGAGAGGGAGGGGGCAGGTGAGGGGGGCGTGCTCTTGTGTTAGAATCTTCGTTTTTGGGGGTTTTAAAGGCTGGGAGTTTAGGGAGGTCTTAGGGAAGGACCTTAATAGAATATTCATTAGTTTTATGCTGATGTGCCAAAATAAGATTTATTCCCTTAACTTCCTCTGTCCTTGGATGTGGTTGGCAAAGGGCACTAATTGGATTTCTGCTATCTGTCTCCCTGAGTAGGGTGATTTAAGCCATTTACCCTCTGGTTGGGGAGGAGAAGTGCAAACCATTTACTGCTAAGTGTCCTTGGTTTAGCTTTGGTTTGTGTGGCTCAGTTGTTTGGAGCATCGACCCGGTCCTGGGTTTGATTCCGGTCAGGGCATATACCCACACTTTGGGTTCGATCTCCAGGCAGGGCATGTGTAGGAGGCAACCCATCAGTTTCTCTCCCTCTCCTTCCTCTCTCTCTAAAATAAATAAAAACATGTCCTTGGGTGAGGATTTTTAAAAAAGTGTACTTGGTTTAGGGAAAATAGGATTTACTGGATGGCTACAAACTGCTGTTTACCTATCTGTCTGTTTCCATATTCCACTTGTCAAGGAATTTTCCTATCTTCTTACTATCTTACCTCAATCCACAGGCTCCTGTTTTTCTTTTTTCTTTTTTACCTTTTGGCCCTTCTCAATCGTATTCACTCATCTGTTCTTTCCTTAGGTGGCTACACCTCAGGGTATCCTTTAGCCTCTGCTAACCTTATCACCTGACACTGCCTGCATCCCTTCGGCACTCTACCTGCCAACCTTACAGATGTCCCTTGGTGCTGGCCCTCTTCCTCCTCCTCAGGGCTACTCTGTCCAGTCTTGGATTCCTCAACTAAAGGATGAGGACTGAAAGAAGTAAAGGGAAGGCCATGCCAAAACCGGTTTGGCTCAGTGGATAGAGCGTCAGCCTGCGGACTGAAAGGTCCCAGGTTCAATTCCGGTCAAGGGCATATAACTTGGTTGTGGGCACATCCCCAGTGGGAGGTGTGCAAGAGGCAGCTGATCGATGTTTCTCTCTCATCGATGTTTCTGACTATCTATCCCTCTTCCTTCCTCTCTGTAAAAAATCAATAAAATATATTAAAAAAAAAAAAAAGAGAAGGCCATAAATTAAGGGATGTAGTAACTGAGACTCATCAGCCTCTGGTGGAGAAGCTTAGGTCTGCTTTGATTACTGCTTTCAAGTCTACAGAGGCCCCTGGCTTTGGGAATTATGGCCACTGCCCTGTCTCCTCCAAAGACCAGATAGGAAAAGGCAGATCCAGGTTAGAGACAGAGAAGCATTAAATGCCAGGAATTAGCTAGAGCAATGTAGAATCTGATCAGCAGATTTTTAAAAGTAGGTTAGGATTTGGCACATCTGAGATGATTCTGGGGTCGACTGAGCTAAGGCTGGGCAGGTGGATTGGGTAACCCAGGACACCTCAGGATCCACACCTTCTATGGTGCCATGAGGGGCAAGTCCAAGGTGGAACTGAGCTTAGAACCTGCTCTCTTGTCCATTTTCAACAGTGGAGTGTGACTATGGCAAACCCTGGGCTGCAGGAGGGCTGCATTCTGGCCCGCAGGGTCAGGGCACTCCAGCTATTGCTGCCTGGTTGCACCAGGCCCAGAGAGGCCACAGGCTGGGCTTATATGTAGGCAGAAGTGCAGTGAGGACTGACTTGATTTGGTATTTAGAAAAGAAGCACAGTCAGTGAAAATGACATTGGCTAAGGAGCTGGTTGGTGCATCACCTCCTCCAGGAAGCCCTCTCGGATACCTCCAGGCTGGCATAGGGCTTTTTTTTCCCTGGCTCCCAAACACTCTGTGCCATCTCGGTGCTTAGATTAACTCTGTGGCACTGAGATGGTTTAAGGGTTTCTGTCTCTCCTCATTAAACTATTAATTCCTTGATGACAAGAACCACATTTTGCTAATAGTTGTCTCTGGACATAGACCAGGGGAAGCACTGGATAAATAATTCTTGACTAATTGACCCAGGGGACAGGGCCTTGGGGGACTTTGTGCTACATCGTCCCCCAAGGAGACTTCAGGTTAGCCCAGGAAAAAGCGCTGGCTTTTTGGAACCACATTCCAATAGGATGACTGAAGAGATCACCCAAGGAAATCTGGGTTCAGTCCCTGCTCAGCCACTTATCAGCAGTATGACTTGGTTAGCACATGGCAATCCCTTTTCCATGCCTCAGTTTCCTCATCTATCAAATGGGGGTGATGACCCCACAGATTCACAGGGGAGCTCGAAAATCAAAGGAGGTAATGGTTGTGCAGGTGATAAAAACATTTAGAGAAAGGTCTTTAAGACTTAAACAGAGGTAAGAAGTTATTAATAGCCTCGTTATTATTCTTACCCAGAATTCCCATGGAAAAGCAGCCTGTGGCAGCCCCAGCCCCCGAGCCCCACCCTTCCATACTATTTCTGTCCCTGGAAAGCAGGTTCTTGGAGTGGTAGTCCCGTGTTGCCACTGTGGGTAAAGGGGTGAATGTCGGGTAGAGCTGTCACCCTCTCTAGCTCTCCATCCTGCCCCTCCTGAGGGCTCTCACTAAGACAGTGGCACACCAGCCTCTGGAGGGTTGCAGGCAGCATCTTGTCTCTGTAATCAGATTTGATGCCTGGTGGTGTTGGAGAGGTGCTCAGTGACCCCCCACCCCAATCTGGGTGTAGGGAAGCAGCTTTCGTTCCTTTTCTGCATTTCTTTACCCCCAACCCACAAATACATTTTTATTAATTTCAGAGAGGAAGGGAGAGGGAGAGAGAGATAAAAACATCAACAATGAGAGGGAATCATTGATTGGCTGCCTCCTGCATGCCCCCTCACTGGGGATTGAGCCCACAGCCCAGGCATGTGCCTTGACTGGGAATCGAACCATGACCTCCTGGTTCATGGGTCTATGCTCAACCACTGAGCCACGCCAGGCCGGCCCTTTCTGCATTTCTGAGGAGGAGTGAGCAGCTCAAGGAGGCTCATCCTATCTCTCTTCCTATACTTCTCCCCATGGCACCTCCACTGCCTGCAGCCCACCCTGCATGGGGAGTGGGGAGCTGTGGGTGGGAGTGGGAATAAACCCAGGTGTTTCTCCTCCCCCACACCACTCACTTCCCTGCCATGCCAGTGTGATGCTTGTGTGCACCAGCTGGCCCAGGACGAGGGAGCAGCGAAGAGAAGCAGGTGGCTCGAGAATAGGGAGAGGAAATCCAGATGGGTGGGGTCTGATGGTGACCCCATCCTCCATAAAGTTCTGGAAACAACATCCAGGTTCTGGCAGCCGGCAGAATCCTCCGGACTGAAAGCCCTGCAGGCTCCCAGCAGAGCGCCTGACCTCCCCGCATCAGGGCCTCATCTTTCGTTTCAGCGTCCCTAACACTCACCTGTGAACGTCAGCATGAGGGCAGAACAGATCTGTAGAAGTGGGGTCTTCACTGGCTTTGAGAATTATCAAAGCCCCAGGGTCAGTGAAACAGTGGCGGGAGGAGAGAAGGTCAGAAGAAGATATCTGATGCCCAGGGAAGGCTGGCATCTGGAGTGAGGTGACAGACAGAGGCCCCACCAGCCCTGTCCAGGGCTCTGTCCACAGGAGGAGGAGGACCACCAGGGGTTATTACCCATCTCATGGGAATGGGCCATTATCAGGGAAACGCAGCCTGGCTGCTGTGAGGTCTCCCAACTCAGCTTAGCCCCCCCTCCCCACCCAGCTAGCCAGGTCTGCTCGCTGCTGACTTAAAACGCTGCCCTCAATTCTATCTTTAGCTCTGGCTGCCGAAGCCTGAGTGACAGGCAGGGTGGGGGCTTGTGCTGGGGTGGGGAAAATGTGCAGCTACCAGGTTTGCTGAGAGGGTGGCACGATTGTAAGGAGCAGGGCCCATGTCTGTTCATCCCTGCAGCTGTGGCCAATGCAATGACAAGCACAGAGCCCACCCATACTGCCTCAATGGATGGGCGGATGGAGCAGAGGCCCCAGAGGGAGGATGAGAGCAAGGCCAAGCGGTCCACAGACCAAGTCACGGACCCTGAAGGAACTCTGCATCATCTTGGGCAAGCGACTTCCTTCCTGACCTCAGTGTCTTCGTTTGTAAAAGGGAACTAGGTAAGCAGTTTTCAGACAACCTCCATGGACCACCACCACTACCTCCACCACCATCTCTCATCCCCCCCCCCCCCACCTCCATAAACAAGGTGCTGCTGCTGGGCTTGACTTGGACAGAGGGAAATGATGGACTGCGAAGGCTCCCCTTCCCCTTCCTTTGGGGTTAAGTCATTTAAAAATATATATATTTTTTATTGATTTCGGAGAGGAAGGGAGAGGGAGAGAGAGAGAAACATCAATGATGAGAGAGAATTATTGATTGGCTGCCTCTTGCACGCCCTTTACTGGGGACTGAGCCTGCAAACCAGGCATATGCCCCCGACTGGAATCAAACCTGGGACCCTTCATTTCACAGGCTGACATTCTATCCACTGAGCCAAACTGGCTAGGGCTGGGGTTAAGTCATTTTTATCAGTTCTGGGTAGTGAGCTTCCTGGAAAGAATTCTTTAGAGTCCAGTGGTTCTCAACCTTTCTAATGCCGCGACCCTTTAATACAGTTCCTCATGTTGTGGTGACCCCCAACCATAAAACTACTTTCGTTGCTACTTCATAACTGTAATTTTGCTACTGTTATGAATCGTAATGTAAATATCTGTGTTTTCCGATGGTCTTAGGCTCTACAGCAGCGGTTCTCAACCTGTGGTTCTCAACCCCTAGCAGGGTCGCCTAAGACCATCGGAAAACACAGATATTTACATTACGATTCATTAACAGTAGCAAAATTACAGTTATGAAGTAGCAACGAAAGTAGTTTTATGGTTGGGGGTCACCACAACATGAGGAACTGTATTAAAGGGCCGCGGCATTAGAAAGGTTGAGAACCACTGCTTTAGACAAAGGGCAGCTAGTTCCCCAAGCACATCCAGACTTGAGAAGCCAGAATGAAATTGCCTTTTCAGCAGGTGGCAAGACTAGCCCCTCAACTGCCTCTCCAAAGGACTGATATGAAAATCTCTAATCCAAGCAATAAAACAGTGGCAAGCTCCTATGCAGCCAATTCTCTTTTCCAATAAGAGAAGGTGAAGTGTCTAAGAAAGGATGGGGGCGGTGGGGAGGCCTTTGCAGGGTAGTCAGAGGGTGGGTTAGAAGGGACTGATTCGAGGGTGATCCAAACACACAGCCGGACCTAGGGGAGAAATGAGCTGACATGGAGCGGGAAACTAGAGGCAGGGAGAGGCCAGAGGGAAGTGTCAGGGGAGGGAAGTGAGTCGGATCCCTCCTCTTCTGTCTGTCCTGAGGTGGGCAGGTACAGCAGGCTTTTGTCTGAGTATCCAAGGTGGGGTCTAGCAGCTTGGTGTCCTGGGACCTGGATGCCTGGGGGTGCTGACCCAGTGGAGCCCAGGGAACAAGGTTATTAGCAAAGCAGGAAGGCCCCTGGGGAAAGGGAAGCCTGATCCATGGAGCTTTTCCTTCCACGTGGCCTGCCTTACAAAAGGAATGGGTGTGACTGGCACCTCAGGCAAATTACTTTAGTCCTACAGCCTCCGTTTTCCTACCTTGTTATATGGAAATAACCTTTGACCTACATCAAGGAGATGTTCTGATCAAATCAGATTACAGATGTAAAAGTTATTCTTTTTGAATGTTAAATCTGCTTTACATGTATTGTTCATTCCATTTTTTAAAGTTTATTTTTATTATTTTTAAAGTATACTTTTTTATTGATTTCAGAGAGGAAGCGAGAGGGAGATAGAAACATCAATGATGAGAGAGAATCATTGATCGGCTGCCTAATAGGGGTTAGGCATGTGCCCTGACCAGGAATCGAACTGTGACCTCCTGGTTCACAGGCTGATGTTCAACCACTGAGCCACACCAGCTGGGCTAAGTTTAGTTTTTTGTTTTGTTTTGTTTTGTTTAAAGATTATTGAGATTGCTTACTTCTTTATTTTATTTTTTAAAAATATATTTTATTGATTTTTTACAGAGAGGAAGGGAGAGGGATAGAGAGCCAGAAACATTGAGAGAGAAACATCGATCAGCTGCCTCCTGCACACCCCCTACTGGGGATGTGCCCGCAACCAAGGTATATGCCCTTGACCGGAATCGAACCTGGGACCCTTCAGTCCACAGGCTGATGCTCTATCCACTGAGCCAAACCGGTTAGGGCTAAGTTTAGTTTTATTGTTGACATTACTACAGGTGTTCCCTATTTCCCCCTGACTTCCCTCTCTACCCAGCCCCTGCCCCACATTTTTTTTTACAGGTATTATTCATTCCTTTTTTTTTTTTTTTTCTTTAAACAGGTATCATTATATGATGGCCAGAGAGCTGGGGTTTAACTGCAGGGCCTGTTTCCTCTAGGCTCTTCTTCCTCCTGCTCCAGTGAAGCCCAGGCCTGCTTCTCTCCCTCCTTTGAACTTCCTCCCCTTCTTCCTCAAAGGCCTCCTCCTCCCACCCCCTTTCTTTCGACAGCCTTTTCCCTGGTCTGACTTCTGGCACTGAGCTCCCAATAAGGCAAAGTTCCTGTTTGGACCCCCTGTTCCAACCTCCCAGCTCCAGCTCATTCAGGTGAGCATCCCACATTAAGCCCGAGTTACTCATGGAGGACCGGCCCAGGCCCACTCTCTTTTCACTGACCTGACCAGGCCAGGCACCAATCTGACATGCTAGACCCCTCTGTGGACAATCAGTTTTCTACATCCTCCTGCCTCCAACCATCCCTCATCCACTCCCCGAACTTCCTCCCTTTTTCTGCTAAGTCAACCAAACACACTTTGAATAATTGGTCAAACATCTCCTTCCCTCCAAGAAACCTTCCCCAAATAACCTAATGAAATCTAGACCTCTCTTCACTTCGTAGAATAGTATTGGCATCTCTGTAGTGTGTGCATATTGAGGTGTGTCTGTGGCTTCTGGTAAGTTCTGTGAGGATCATCCTTCCCACAGGCACCACACCCAATGGTTCCCCATGGGGCGAACGGTACAGGCTGCTGACCAACTAGCAGACTCATTATGTAGGAAGATGACCAGGTCAGGTTTGGTGTTGGGGAAGATGGCAGGACAGCTTCAGGTGCAGAGGCCACAGTGACCTTTATCACAGCAAGACTTCCCAGAGCCTTTTCACTAAGACGGCCCCAGGGTGTCCTCCTCTAATGCCACTCTGCACTCCTCACCTGCAAGCTGTGGCAGGGATCAGGGATGGTAGCCCAGGTGCAGACATCCCCACCCATCCCCAGAGCGGCAGGCTGGCTGGTTTTGCCCACCTGCACAATGCTAAGGGGTGAAAGCTCAGGGGCTGCCTATGTGAACACATTGGGCTCAGCACACAGTCGTGGCCTATTTGGGGTCTTAAATTCAGAGATGGCAGCAGCAGTGCTTTTGTTGCCAAGAGGTCTGGCAGTTTAACCCACAGTAACCTTAGGTGCTTTCCAACCCTGCAATTTCATTTTGTATTGTTCTGGTTGGAAAATCAAAACCCTCTCTGCCAGCAATTCATTTACCAAAACAAACAAGAATTCTGCTTTTCGTGACAAAGACGGTCCCTGAATGCCAAGCTTAGGGCTGCCAGATTGCAATTCTGCAACCAGCGCGGTTACCATTTGCAGGCGATTTATCATGGAAGTTATGAGAAAAGGAGAAGACGCAGTCAAGAGGGGAGTGGAGAAGTATTGCCTAGGTCTTGCCTCATCTCTAACTTCTTCTTTGGCAACAAATCTCATGCCCCTTGACCCTCTCCTTCCTTCCCTGCCCCCCCCCCTTTTCTTTAACCGCAGATGATTCTTGTTTTTCCATTCTATTCTATTTGGCTTATTTCCAGCCCTTTTGTGACATGAGAGCAGCCTGGCCTGTTGCTTCCAAACCACATCACTGCCTGCTGGTACCTCCCATGCATTGGCTATCCAGGACCCCTGGCTTGCTATATTTTGCCAGTGGGTCCGATCCTTTCATCAGAGAGCTGCTTCTGGGATGATTGATTCATTATGCTCTTGAAAGAATAATCCAGACTACAAAGATGCAGACTTGCCCCTTCCCTGTCCCTGAACACTGAATGCAAAGGGACGCGGGTGCATTGGAAAGGTAGCGAGCAGGCTTGGATCTGAGATACAGAGGTGCTGAGGAGCTGGAAAGAATTTGCTCAGGTAGGCAGAGTGGGGGGGTGGAAGCTCTGAATGACACCAGCCAGGGACCATTAGAGATTACATTGGAGGAGTTAAAAGCGGCGATTAAGCCCGAGAACATTGTCTTCTTCATCTCAGCCCCTGCGGAGAATCAATCCCAGTAATCACCATTCCTATTCCCACTGCTGCTCCCCAGCCTTCCTCACACACCCACTGTTCCAACGTCCTGCTACCTCCTGCCTCCCTCTGAGAACTTCGCTCGTCATGGTTCTGCAATTACGATGGTTATCTTTGCCAAGAGTCTATCTACGCTGATCCCTAGGATTCCCTGGGCTGGACAGTGGGCAGGCACTTGGTTTCAAGGTGCCTTGTTTTAAAAACAGACCCAGCCCTGACTTCAAGGAGTTCATAGTTTCTCCTGGAGTCAAGGTAAACAAGATAACAATGGAGACATGCAGAGAAATGAGGGAATAATTTCCTTATAGGCAATGGCAGGAAGCTAAATTCTCTTGTACTTTCTGCTTTCATTTCACTCTTGCTGCCTCCTCCTTGTCCCCCCACAATTCTTTCATGGAATAGTTTGGACACAACACTCCATGAAACTTCTTTATTTAGAGCCTCTCTAGAGAGACACGGAAGTGGTCCCAACTCTCTCTGGAGGAGCAGGAAGGCAGAGCAATCTGGATAATGAAATCCAATGAACAATTTAGACCAGACTAAGAGCTGTTGAGTCAGTTCAACACTCAATGTGCAACTACTCTGCCTACAGGACACGGTGCTGGGTCTTTCGGGAGTGGTGGGTGGTACAAAAATGATCAAGAAGGGTTTCTAAAAAGCATGTCTTCCATGTATTTCTAGTAATAATTGATTGACAAAACTTCAATCAGACAGAATCCTTTGGAAAAAAGCACTTTAAGATATTAATGCTTCTCAGACTCTTTCACGGCACTACTTCTAAAATCATTAGCGTCTTTAGAAGTCTCATGAATTTTTATACTCATATGAAATTATATCCTACTTAGTATTGGTTTTAATATAAAACAATGATCCTTTCCTCCAATTCGTTAAAGTCTGGTTATAACTGAAACAGTGTTAGCGGCAGAAATAGAATATTGGGGACTAGCTACAGTTATAAGAAATATTAATCATGCTCTGTTACCCATGATGGTTCTGTTCTGATTAGAGAAAGCACATTCTAACCTGGCTGGGAGTTATATGCCCTGGGACATGGGAGCTAACATTGGAATGCAGTCCATCCTCCTTTCCTGAGAACTGCTTCTCAAAACAATCTAGTCCTGGAGGCACCCACCCTTTGCAACCCCCAGCTCTATTGCCTGTAACCATTATACCTTATTTACTTCCCCATGCCTGTAATTCTTTGTGTTTTTTTTTTAGGTAAGAGCCATTTTCATTTTTTTTGTTTCAATTTGCATTTTATTTATTTTTCTTTTTCTTTATTGATTAAGGTATTACATATGTGTCCTTATCCCCCCATTGCCCCCCTCTCCCCCCACTCCTGCCCTCATCCCCCTGGTGTCTGTGTCCATTGGTTAGGCTTATATGCATGCATTCAAGTCCTTTGGTTGATCTCTCCCCCTTCCCTCCCTGCCTTCCCTCTGAGGTTTGACGGTCTAATCAATACTCTGTCTCTGGATCTGTTTTTGTTCACCAGTTTATGTTGATCATTATAATCTACAAATGAATGAGATCATGTGATATTTATCTTTCTCTGGCTTATTTTGCTTAGCGTAATGCTCTCCAGTTCCATCCATGCTGTTGCAAATGGTAAGAATTCCTTCTTTTTTACCACAGCATAGTATTCCATTGTGTAGATATACCATAGTTTTTTTATCCACTCATCTGCTGATGGGCACTTAGGCTGTTTCCAAATCTTAGCTATGGTGAATTGTGCCGCTATGAACATAGGGGTGCATATGTCCTTTCTGGTTGGTGTTTCTAGTTTCTTGGGATATATTCCTAGAAGTGGAATCACTGGGTCAAATGGGAGTTCCATTTTTAGTTTTCTGAGGAAACTCCATACTGTTTTCCACAGTGGCTGCACTGTCTGCATTCCCACCAGCAGTACATGAGGGTTCCTTTTTCTCTGCATCCTCACCAGCACTTGTCATTTGTTGATTTGTTGATGATAGCCATTCTGACAGGTGTGAGATGGTACTGCATTGTCATTTTGATTTGCATCTCTCAGATGATTAGTGACTTTGAGCATGTTTTCATATGTCTCTTGGCCTTCCTTATGTCCTCTCCATGCCTGTAATTCTTACATTCCCATGTAATCTTTGCCCTTCTACCCAATATAAGCAGCTGGCATATGAGGAGTGGTAGAGCAGATTTTTGTGGATGACCTTCTGTTCTCCCATAGTGCCGGCATTATTGGAATAAATGTTCATAAATGATTCAACCCTGTGTCTACTTTGAACCTTGGCTCAAGTGGTGACAGGCAGCCTGGACCCCTTGGTTGTCCAGTTACAACAGTAGGAAATGGGACTGTTATATCCTGTAGTTTTGTATCCCTGCACATTATCTTATACCCATATCCAAGGGACACAAATACCTCTGAGGGACAAGCCGGGTAACAGATACTCTGTACTTATTTATCAATTCTCCCTTTCAGGACACCTCCTAGGTCTGACCTTGCCAGGCAGCTTTGGTCTCTCAATTTTTTCTTCCTTGGCCTTCCACTCCTTCAAGCCAGGAGCCTCCTAGTCCTGGACATCCTGCCTGGTCTACCTTCTTCTTTTTTTTTTAAAATATATTTTTTCTTGATTTCAGAGAGGAAGGAAGAGGGAGAGAGAGATAGAAACATCAGTGATGAGAGAAACTCAACTCTTTGATTGGCTGCTTTCTGCACGCTCCCCACTGGGGATGGAGCCTGAAACCTGGGCATGTGCCCTGACCAGGAATCCAACTGTGACCTCCTGGTTCATAGGTCAACGCTCAATCACTGAGTCACACCAGTCAGGCCTACCTTCTTTTTTGTGCCTTAATTAGAGGAGGCTTTCTGTTCAGTTCTTGTCCTTGTTTTTATGTTTGGTATTGTTTTTAGTTTTGGACACATTTAGGCCCAAGGCAAATAGTCATTAATCATTCCATTAATTAATTCATTAACTCATTCAAAAG
Organism: Plecotus auritus; assembly: GCF_963455305.1. Lineage (NCBI taxonomy): Eukaryota > Metazoa > Chordata > Mammalia > Chiroptera > Vespertilionidae > Plecotus > Plecotus auritus. Next base: position 26,431,931 of record NC_137770.1, on the reverse strand, counting down.
TATTTATTGGCCACATTCTCCTTAAACTAAGAGTGGTTAGACACTGGGAATACAGTGATGAGCAAAGTAGAAATGTTTTCTACCCTAATGGTGGGTACAAATTCCTGGAGAGACAGACATTAATCAAATAATCCCATCACATGGAATTCTGAATTGTGCGAGGAAGGGAGAGAATAGGTGGAGGCTATGAGAATATAGAGCAAAGCACTCGCTCTGATCTGGCCGAGGTGGTCAGGGACTGCTTCCCCGAGGAAGAGACATTTCCACAGAAATGTGGAAGTTGAGTTGGAGGTAACGAAATGAAAGTTAATGCCGGCTGGTGTGGCTCAGTGGTTGAGTGTTGACCCTGGAACCAGGAGGTTACACGTTCAATTCCTAGTCAGAGCACATGCCCAGGTTGTGGGATCGATCCCCAGTAGGGGGTATGCAGGAGGCAGCCGATGAATGAGTCTCTCCCATCATTGATGTTTCTATCTCTCCCTCTCCCTTCTTCTCTGAAATCAATAAAAAGATATTTTAAAAAGAAAGTTAACTAAGTGAGGGGGGAGCATTCCAAGCAGAGGAAACAGTATGTTGTAAGAGTCCCGTGACTGGGGGGGAGGGAGCACAACCAACTTTAGGAACTGAAAGGAAACCAGTGTGGCTAGAGCACAGACAGGGAAAGGAGAAGTGGGTCAGATGGGCTGGGTAGGTGGGGGCCAGAACTCTAAAATCCAAAGAGATAATTTTAGCTGGAGATTATATATATATATATATATATATATATATATATGTATATATATATATATATATATATATATACTGGGTGCATAGTAAGGACATAACCAAATATGCTTACTTACTTCCACAGAAATGAAGTAGGAGAAACTTTAAGTAAAAACAAATTAACTAAGCCCTGGCTGGTGTGGCTCAGTCGGTTGAGCACTGTCCCGTGCACCCGAAAGGTCACCAGTTCAATTCTGGTCAGGGCACAAGCCCGGGTTGCGGGTTTGATCCCCAGTCAGAGTGCATATGGGAGGCAACTAATGGATGCTTCTCTCTCTCTCACTCACTCTCATTCTCTCTCTCTCTTTTCCTTTCTCTCTCTCAAATCAATAAAAATATATTTAAATGAACAAACAAACAAAAGAAGTAAAAAGGAAAAAAACAAATGAACCAAGATCAATAGTTCAGGAGGAGGTAAATTCACTACAGTAAATATTTCCCCCCAAATCTCAGAAGACAAAGGTCAGGGATATGCTTGTGGAATGAATGAAAGAATCATAAGTGATGGATGAATAAAGATCTAGGACAGTGTTAGACATCTCCATTTCCGGTCATGCTGCCAGCAGAAGCCCCTGCTCTGGCTCTGCCCCTTCCATGACAAATCGCTCGTAGTGCTCTGCCTTCGGGCGGCCATGGAATTCTGTATATGTGACTGTCATGGCGGCATCCCACCATTTCCCAGTGATGGTTTACTGCTTGTCTCTCCCACTAGTCTCTGAGCTCCTTGAAGTCAGGGACATTGCCTTACTCATTTTTTCATCCCCAGGGCCCAGCATAGTGCCTGGCACATACTAGATGCTCAGAAAGTATTGCCTGAAGGAATGTACAGGGTCCTGCCCATATAAGTTTAACTAGACTGCATGGTGGCCAGGATAATAGAAGTGAGCAGTTGCCTAAGCCTTCTATACCCTCAGGACTAAAAGCAAACATTTCAGGAGAGCCAGCTGCATTAGACATAGGTTTTGTGGCCAAATCTTAAACTTGTTCTTATAGGGATCAAACCGAGGACCTTGCTTTTCTTGTGTGTTTTTTTTTTTTTCCTGTGGGTGTGTTCAGTTCATCAATTCAACAGGAACTAAGCCCGAAAATCCAAAGGATGAATTGTCTATCAGTCTTCTCCACTAGCCTCTGATATGGATATTCTGACCGTGAGTAGCCTTTGTTTTTCCAAGCTACAGGCACACACCCGTCATTTCCTTTTGTTCATACAACACTTCTATGAGGTATTTAACTAAAAGTGGTTAAATGATTCATCCAAGGTTAGGGCAAATCAGTCAGGCCTAGAGGCTTTTCTCCTACATTCATTCAATGCCTTTATTTCCGACCCAGCATTTTCCCTGGTACCCACCTTGCAAGAAGATGGTTCTCAGTGGCCACAGCCGGGGAGATGCTCTGGATAGTTCCTTGGGCCTTGTTCCTACAGAGAAAGCTCTGGTGGGAAGCCGAGGGGGTTCTGCCAGGGGCTGCAGAGATTCAGCGCACCAGAGAGGGGAGAGAGTTGGGTAAGCCAAATCTGCTTTCTCTCACACGCTCAGAGGGAAGCTGATACAATATGCAGCTACAGAGCCATGACCCAGACAGGGGCAGCCAAGAGCAGCCGGGAGGCGGGAGGCTTGTTGAACTGAACTGGAGACAGACAGCAGCCAGGAGGGAGGGGGAGCCATTTCCTCCTGAGCCCAGGGCCAGGGAGCCTGCAGGCTGGAGACAAGCTAAGTGTTGTCAGTGAGTCCTAGACACAGATGACAGCTGGCTTCTACAAGATGTGAGCTCAAGTCCTGCTCTAGAGCTGCCCACCCAGGATAGGGCACTATGTACCCTTCTTCAGAAGAATGAATCCAAATCAACTGGTAGCTTCCTGTCCCTTTGGAGACCAAGGTTGCTATAGAGTTAAGTGGTCAGATGCAAAACCTCAGGAATCATGACATTTTTTCATATTGGAAGAATTCACTAAACAACGGCTAAGCGCTGAGTTCTGGGCATTTACTTAAAGATGCAAGGGCAGTCTCTATTCTTAATATGTTTACAGTCTAGAAGGAAGGTGAGCTAACACACAAAATTATACATGAACATGAGTGTGGTTAAATGTCATAAAGAGAGGATTAGAGTCCACCTTAATGAAGGCCAACCACAGGGAGGGCCATCAGGGTGGCTACAGTCTTGAAAGGCACCTGGGATTAAGTCTGGAAGACAAATCCATGGCAAAGGCCTATGATTCTGGGCCATTGAGCAGTTTCCATGGCTGCAACCTTCTTTTCTTATCTAGGAGGATAATAATAATCAGGTGCTTATTAGAGTCAGACACTGCACTAGCACTTTGCATATACCACCTCAGGTCATTTATTAAACCACCCCGAGGTGGGTACTCTTATCCTATTTTACAGCTGAGAAAATTGAGGACTTAAGAAGTTAAATAAAAGAGTAGTTCTTAATAGTACTTATCACACAAAACCCAAAAGTTGTTAAATAACTCATCCAAAGTTAATCAGCTAGAAACAGTTGGAGGCGGGATACAAAGCGTGCTTATACTGAAAAATTGAAATGTTACAGAAATCTATAAACAACTACTATGATCCGGCAGTGAAAACTTCCCCACAGACACTGGGGCAATGCTCAATTGCCTATGGAACAGTCCAAATTCGGGGTGGCCTCTCTCTCTGGTGTCAGGCTCGTAGACTCTAAGCTGCCTGGGAGGGGCAGAGACCAACAACTCCAGGCAGGAGAAGGCACGATTAGCAGAGAAAGTCAAGACCGTAGATTTCAGAATTCTGGAGAATCAGGTGCAAGTCCCATGGGTGAGCCAGGTGAAAGTCCGTCTGGACTCCAGGGATTTTCTTTCTTCTGACAGGTATGGTTAGTCTGTGTTTGCTTGCCCCTGGTGTCCAAACTTCCCTTCAGTGTCTCGTGCACGATAAAGGGACTATGTAGCAAACCTGGGGACTCGGGGCACTATCTGGGATACCTGACAAGCCCAATGACCAAAAAAAAAAAAAAAAAAAAAAACAACCCCACATGGATGGTCTGATCCTAAACTCCTGACTGGGCGGACTATGGCAGGCAGTCATGTCCCAGGCCTATCGCTTCCTTAGCAAAGGCCAGTTTTCACCGTAACTGAGATCTGTCCATTGCTCTTATGCAGGTAAGATAACCTGCCTTTGCAATGTCAGAGTAATTTTCTTTTCTAGACCCCTCAAAGCATAAGCACCAGGCCACATTGTTATCTTGTTCCCCACATACCATCTCCGTGTGCTATAAATGTTAACTATCCTGTACCCACTGATGTAAAAGAAGCATGTGTTTTTCCGTTTTGTTTTTTATCCAGTTTTACAGATTTTCCCACTTTGCTTTTTTAAAATATATTTTATTGATTTTTTTACATAGAGGAAGGGAGAGGGATAGAGTTAGAAACATCGATGAGAGATATCGATCAGCTGCCTCCTGCACACCCCCCACTGGGGATGTGCCTGCAACCAAGGTACATGCCCCCGACCAGAATCAAACCTGGGACCCCTCAGTCTGCAGGCTGACGCTCCAGCCACTGAGCCAAACCAGTCAGGGCCGCTTTGCTTTCTTAACCTATCACCAATGGATTTCATGTAACCTTCCTTACATTTTCTCCTTTGATTCTAATGTATAAAATAAGCTGCAAATATATAAAATAAGCTGTAAAACTTGCTATTTGGGGAGCATTTTCTCCATCCTTTGACATCTTGCTTCTGGGCATGTCCTTAAAATTTGGTTCAAATAAACTCGAATAAAACTTTTCTATAGGCTGGATGTTCTTTTGTTGACAGTCTCAATGAATCAGAAGCTATTAGTTCTGAGAGCAACTTTAGAGGTTATCTAGCCCAATCCCTTCAATGTGGAGAAAACTAGAATGTTTTCTCTTTGTTTCAGCAGGTCATCTTACCACTAAACACTGATGTAAGTTATTTCCCCTGATTGCAAAACCCAGGAAAGAATCTTACAACTATTGTGTGCATCCTTTGAGAGCCTCTGTCAAACCTGTCTTTAATATTTATTCCATTTGCAGAACCCTCTTTTGTGGTAGAGGCATGTTGGCTGGGTAGGGGTTTGAGAGCAAAGCCATGCATTTCTCTAATGCTGCAAACAGAGACTACTGTAGCCTGCCTGTCCTTCTGCTTCTTCCCCTGGAAGCCCCAGTGTCTCTGCCATGTTCCAGGCCAGAAGCCATCCATTTTGTCTGCCAGGCTCCTTATCAGCCTGACCCACTGGCAGTCAGACCTAAGCGGACTCTTTCACCTGCTGGCTGCTCATCTGAGACACACGATGTGTGGAGAACAGGCTGCCATGCAGAGAGGAGCCAAGACGTTTCCTCTCTGAGCGTAAGCAGATGAGGAGTAGCAGCACTGGCATGCTAGGTCCACCCCAGGATCTCATGCCCTTACTCTCCATTTGGGACAGCAAACCTCTGAGCTCTGTGGCTACCGTGCGGCAACGAGCAGAGGACAGGTGGGGAAAGCCTGCAGAAAGTGGAAGAAGTCCCTGCTCTTCTGCCACATGTGTAAGGAGCCAGCGAGGCTCACCACGCGGCTCACTCTCTTCCAGGACCGTCCAGCCAACGACACAGCCCATCTTCTGAGCTCCACCCTCTCCCCCCGCCTCCACTTTTTTGGAACCAAACCCCTGATATCAAGAGCATGGTAGGTTCCCATAGCAATGGGACTTTTAACTGTTTCCATGGCAACCAACACCCAGACCATTTAGTTGCTAGTCAACTGACAGCTGTAAATGAATAGGATTCAGTTTAGAATTCAAGGGATAGGCCAGGAGATTCTCTTCTTAGAAAGAAAAAGACACAACCACCCAAAATGACTCAACTTGTCTAAAGATTCTTTAAGGCAAGATCTGTGGAGATCCAGCACCACTTTCAAACTCAGGTCACACAACACTGCCCATCCCATTCCACACACACACACACACACACACACACACACACACTCATACACCCCCCTAAACTGAGTGTCTCAGGACTTTAAATACTCCAAACCCTAGTTCCTGTTCTGTGTTTTCTCCAAAGGGCCCTTGGGAAAAACACTTGTTTAAGATGACTATTACGATGGTGACATTTCTCACACATAACGCTTTCCTCTGTGTCAGTCTCTTCCTATGTACCACAACCCTGTCCTCATAACCAACCGTCACTTAAGCAACATTTGCTTTTTGGATTATCTGATGTGAATGGCTATTTCCAGATCATCTTCCCTTAGCCTGAACCTCACCTGTGTCAAGCCACCCTCCCTATATTGTGGGTGTTCTCAGAGAACGGACTGTTTTATCAACCTTTGCAAAGTATCATTAAGATGAATTTGTTTCCTTTAAGAAGTCAACTGAGATTTCAAAACCACGGACTGGAAATTACTTCATGCTTCTTGCTTTTTATTTGCCTGAGTGACTAAATGCCAGGCCTTCCGCCTAGCACTCCACCAAACTGGGGATACTAGGTATTGTGTTCCCTTTGCTCCGTAAGCAGGGGTGCCTCTCATTTATTATTATTATTTTAATGATCAGAGTCTGGAATTCATACAAGAGAGATGTGTCTAAGCCTCCATGGCTTGCTCAGTGGACAAGAAAAGTATGAGACTGTCGTTGGTAAGAACATGACCTTTTTTATACAGCCTAAGATTCAGTGCTTCTCAATGTTTTAATGACTCCAGGGGCACCTGTGAACCATCTGTACTGAAGATGACCTTTCAAACTAATCCCCCCGCAGGAGCCCTAACTAGCTCACTGCTGCAGGATCCACGTGGCCTCACATTGGCCGGTAAGCAGGTGTACCCTGTTGTGTTACCCTTCTGCTCTGACTGAAGGGTACAGGTTAGCGAAACTGCTTTTCTCCTGTCGTGTCCCACATGAAGGTGGGAGTATGAAGTGCAGGGCGGGTAGCCTTTCGCCTCAGAGGAGCTCAATGACATGAAGAGTCTTCTGGGGATAGGGAGAGAGCAGACACTCACGAGAACTGAGCTTTCCTGGGCACCTCACTAAGTTCCGTGCACAGAGGACAGCGTCATCTTTCCAAGGTGACATACCACACATCAGACTGAATTTGACATTCCTGATGTTTCTAGGTGAAGAACAATGCCTGTCTCCCAGAGTAACTGCTAACATATACTGAGTCTGTGCTATGCGCCAGGGGTCATTCTAAATGTTTTACATGCATCATCTCATTTAATCCTCAGAGCCCTATTGTAATTATCCCTATTTAACAGGTAAGAGACTGAAGCACTGGAGAGCATAGGGATTTATAAAGATCGCACTGGTAGTTTTATTAATTGGTGAAGCCAGGATCCAGCTACTGGCAGTCTGAAGCCAGTGACCACAGAATCCCTTTGGAATTCTTACAAGTCTGATATACCTAGGGCTCATCATGGGAAGGCAGAGTGGGCTGTCCCTCCGGTCACAATGTGATGGGATACACAAAAGGTCTTAGCCACAGAGTACAGTGGTTGAACGGCTCCGGGAATTAACTAGAATATCTTGGCTGTTGATAACTTTATTCCCGATCCCTGGCTGTCCCCTGGTGGCTTTCCTGGGAAACTCACCAGCCAAAGAAATCCAAGTGAAATTAGTGGGATGAAAAGAACTGGACCAAACGACTTATTTGCTGTACAAACACCCTAACCACAAACAGGTAAGCCTTTCAAGGTCCACATTACCCAACTCACTTGTGACTAGCAGGTGCTCCCTGTGACAGCTACAAGCTGACTGGTAGTACACTGATTAAAACAGGCAGCAAAATTCATGCCCCATGATTACACTTGTATTTCAAAAGCAGGAAATAACAAGATTTAATTAATGTAGCCATTACTTGCAACTTCACATGTCATTTTTAAGCTTCTAGGCTTGCCTTGTGGAAGAACGCTCCCAAAAGACAACTATGCTTCACGCCAACTTGCAACCAAACTCCTCACCACCCCCTCCGGCTTCAGTTCAGTTCCCTCGACCTTTCAGATGTTATTATTCAACTAGGTGATGTTGGCTTTCACTGCTTATTTCAAGCACATTTGGTGGTATAAGATTATGCAAATAAAGCAGAACAAGGTCATTTCCTATAAAATACTAGGAGACAGGTGAGGTCCAACTGGGCAAGAAGGGGGCAAATGGCAGTTTCTGAGAGCTGTGTCCTTACTGCTCTCTGGGGCCACGGGACGGGGTATCCACCTTCCATGGGTCTGGGGGAAATACTCTGAAGGAAGCGGGTGACCTAAGCACAAATGCAGAAGACTGCCAAGTTTTTATTTATTCCAAGGGACATTTCCAGGTGCATAAAGAAGTCAAATTAATGTCCAAAAAAATACCACACCAAAAACCAAACATCTGCTAACCAAGTGTTGAATTTAATGAAAACCACCTAAGACAGAAAAGGAGAGATGAGATAACCACGGAGAACCAGCCACCCAGAGTTGAGTTTCTGTCGCATACCACCTTCCCTTCGGCTGACACGCGGGATGCCACTGGAGACCAAGTCATTATTGTTGAGGCAGTGGAGCTGGAGGCGCTGTCAAGAGTCAGCAGGCTTGTTGCTGACTCAATGATGCACTGAACTCAATGAGGCACTTGGAGATGTAACACCCCAGCTAGAGGAATGTGGTTTGGAACCTGTCCTCCACTACAAGGGCCAATAACCCCAGGGCAGGTTATCTAATATCCCTAAGCAACCTCATTCGGCTGGACCCTCCTTATTCCAACAGCATAAAACACTGAAGACAATTAAATCAATCCCTACACATTCTCTTCTCTCCTTCAGCCCTTTTACAAAAGGTATTACCAGGGCAGCAGTTCTAAGCTCTCCGGAAACAGGGTCTGAGCTGCAGTTGGAGGTTGAGAGGCATAAACAGTAGTTTAGAAATTCCTTTCCTCTTTTGGCACTGACTTAGATTAGACTGGGTTCCTCTTCCCCTCCCTCCACTCATGCTCTCATCCCCAGACGGACATACTGGCATCGACTAGCTCTAGTTTTCAAGCTGTACTGGGATTTCCCAGCAGAAGAGACACTGGTCTTTGTCATCCCGAAGTTCCCACTTCACCACCAGTTTTATCTGGAGAGAGAGAAAAAGAATTGGGAAAAATGAAACTAGGATCTCATCTCAATCCAGCATTGGTTTAACTATGAATCCCAGGAGTACAGTGTAATAAACTGCCCAATTCCTCATGCATTTTTTCTTAAATCATGGCATCAGAAAAGCTGCTAGGGAAGTAGACACAGCCTGTGTATTTAAACTTTAGAATAATAACCTAGTTAACTTATCAAATATAATTTCTAAAGCATTTTTTCCATAAATGAAGGTTTACATAAAAAATAATTTTACACTTAGACAATTTCTCTTGTATTTGGCATTCTGATTCAGCTTTTTCCAACTGTAACCATGAAGAGCAGAGATTGTTAAGTATAAGGAAATTTACTTGTTCATTGGAAATGAAACTATCAAAGCAGAAAGGATGTCCAAAGAAGTTTACTGCCATATGAATAATTTCAGGAACGACAACACTTGTAGCATATAGTTTCAGTTAAATTCTCTAAACTGCTTTAAAAAAAATTGATTTTAGAGAAAAAGGGGGAGAGGGAGGGAGGGAGAGAGAGAGAAAGAAAGAGAGAGAGAGAGAGAGAGAGAGAGAGAGAGAGATGTGTGAGAGAAATACTGATCGGTTGTCTCCCACACGTACCCTGACTGGGGATTGAACCCGAGACCTTTCGGTGTACAGGATGAAGCTCCAACCAAAAGAGCCACAACGGCCAGGGCTTAAACCGTACTTTCATTTTATATCTCATTAGAGATCTCTGCCTTGACCTGTTATACTATAAGCTGTCCCTTCTAGTTGTTTTTTTTTAAGTTCTTAATAAATTACTGACACTTAGCCAGTCCTTTCTTATGTGGACATTAGCTTTCCTGTTTTTACCTCTCTTGTACTCAACTGCTTCTTTACAACACAACATTTGAATGATAGTGATACCCAGGTTTCTCTAACTTTGTTATGTAAGTTTTTCAAGAACAAGTACACATTAACTACTGTTTCCCTTAGTGCTTACATTAACATAGTTTAAGTTTAAGCTGTTTTTCAAATAAATTTAATTCATTTAATAACTACCACATAGAAAGTGCCTACTATGTATCAGGCCCTAACTAGATATTCTGTATAAATAACTGAGGCTCCGAAACGCCCACGATTATTAGGCTACTTTGCATATTAATCTATAAACCTGTCCCTAACCTTCTCTGACATCCCTTACACATAGACTCCCTACATTAGAGACTTTTTAGGATGTTCTTTAATTACTTGCCATTTCTAGAAAATAAATGGCCAGATTGCTCCTGGGTTCTCTTTGATTGAAAAAAAGTAATCCCTTTACTTCCTCCATTCTTATCAAGATTCGTATTTTTAATACAGGCCCATGGCAACAGGCTCTATCTTATAAATGTTTGGTAGAAGAAAAAGTAGGCATAGCAGGGGAGTCAGAGGTGAAGGTAGTTAGAGGTTGGAGGGGTGTGGAGGGGAGAAAGAAGAGTGGAAAAAGCTACTTCTCTGCTATGGACCTAACAAGCTACTTCTCTCTTGTTAACAGATTAATGGAGAAACCAGGATTTTCTGATGATAATGCTATGACAACTTGAAATTTTGAATTACTTGATATCTGGCTAAAATCTTTTGACACTTTACAGGTTTTGAAATCACAAGATTTGGCTCTAAGTCTAGGCTGTAATATTTCTTTGCAGAGTGGACTCTGTTCATATTGCATAATACTGGAAGCTCAAATTTCTTCATCTGTAAAAAAGGGATAATATCATCTCTACAAAAGATGGTCCAGTGAAATATTGTTTATAAAAATGGCTATCCATTAGACTATAGACAAAGAACAAGGGGCACTAAAAAATATCTGTGCGCTTCGTGATTCCTAACACTAACTTATCTCCTTCCCTCAGGCACCTTTCCTTCACAGAGTAGAAGGACTCAACTCCACTCTTTTCTTCCTGCGCCCCCTCCTCAGACATCTAATTTAGTCACAAGATCTCCAGTGTCCTCAACAACAAGGTCACTTACTGAGGGGTACGCACTCTTCACTGGCAGTTTAGCCATGTAGCTGTAAGTCTTGTTTTTTTCGATGGGGCAGGTGACTCCACTCTTACAACCATCAGGCTCAGGGATGGCAAAGGCAATTGGGACGCCCATCACAATGCCATGCACCACGGCTTTGCTCCCTTGAGACTGAGTACCTAAGAGAAAAAAAAAAAGAGAGAGAGAATAGTGATGGAAACAGCCTATTTCCAAACTCTAAATAAAAATTCAGATATATTCTCAAGCAACAGCATTGTTATGATAGCAAATCATAACATTTGTAGCTCTTCATTCCTAGGGTCTATTTCTCTTTGTAGTTATGCTTTGTACCTCTGTGAATGCAGAGCAGGCATTCACTGCAAAACTTGAAAAATTACTGAATTATGCAAAAAAAAAAAAAAAAAGGGGTCTCAGAGCAAATTGTTTTCTTTGCTCTTAACCCCACCTTGCTCCTCACTGCCTTTCACAGTTTCTCAGGAGAATCAGAGCTACTTGGATAAATAATCGCATTCAACAAAGTAACTGATTTTTGGCTGTTAACTTGCTATTTACTATTTCCATCAGCTTCTGTCAAAGAGGATTATGTATCCTAAAGAATTTTAGGAGACTGGTCTCTGAATTCTCAAATACTCCCACACAAAGGATTCCATTAGAAATTAAGAATAAAATAGGAGGCAATGTAGAAAGAAGGAATACAGAATCTATATACATACCATTGACTGTAGCAGTAGAAAACGAGGTGACCCTTTAGAAACTGGATAAGATTAGAAAGAGGTGCATTTCTTGCTAAGTTCTACCCTCCACATGAAAAGATGGGCAGGAAGAATAAATATAATAAAATGAGGGCAACCAGAATTATGAGCTGTTAGGTTATTCGGAGATCTGGAGTATTTGCTCTGTTTTTTGTGTGTGTGTACCGTTTCCAGAGGTGCTGTAACACCAGGTAGAGGACGTATCAGATTTTAAACTGGTAAGAACAGGTACTACACTTGATCTTAGCCAAAAGGCAGTGAAGCGATGGAATGTTTCTTTCTTTCTGTCTGGGTTGGTGACTACTTTTGTTTAGAAGTCACTTTTTTTTAAAACTGGAACAATAGAGAGGCCAGGAAAGAAAATAATTCTAGTATTTAGAGATGTCTTTAGGCTTAGAATAAGAGATGACAGGAACTTTGAGATTTATTTGGAGTGTGGGATATGTGCAGTGAAGAAGGAAACTTTTTTCAGTGAAAAACAGCTCAATTGGGATACAGCACGGCTGTGAGGCAGCGCTGGGGCCAGGCCCTCTCTGGCTAGACAGCTCTGCTCTGCCCCTCCAGGATCTGTTTTGCTCTGCTTCCTGCCAGTCTGCTCTGGTCTGCTCTTTCAGCTCAGCCAGGAAGACCCATTCTCCAGTCTTCAGGGCAACGGGAAAGTGTGTTTTAATATTTCTTATCAGACTGTCTAATCTAATTCCAAAGGATACAAAATAAAAGAAGGATTCAAGGTAGATACCTTTCTAGAAATAAAGATTATGCAGTTATCTAGATTCCTGGAAATCTGAAGATGATGAATGTGGTATCAGAAAGCAACAGGTTCCAATATTTCTTCAAGTTGAAGCAATTTCTCAGATTTCTTGATTGCTTCAGTGAGTTCCCTAAACCTAAGTATTAATTACTCTTGTATTTTGAGGCAGAACACTTAATAGCTAAAAGGTATATTGCTTAAAATAACATTTGGAGGAGTTCCAAAGTCTACAGAATTGGGGTCTGTACTAATACTCTGCAGCCTGTAGCTGAACAGAACTGACATTTCCATAAAAGCCTACTGCGCAATATGATCCAAAATAGGGCAAAGAGAGCCAAGCTGTCTTCTCTCACCTGTGAACACATGGAAATCTCTTTGCTTTGAGGGAGTCTGGACTTTGGGAAACAGGCATATGGGAACCCCGTATGAGAAGGATGTCTAAGGATATAGCGAATCCTAGCTATACACAGGCTGGAAGGGGGTCACAGTGTGGGGAAGCACAGGTCTTGGTTGGAATGTCTGTAAGGAGGATTCTCTAAAAGGTTGAGGGCCTCTGAGGGGACCTTGCCAAAGGCGGCAGCCCCTACCTTGACTTTCCAAACAAGTCCGATCCCCCGGGGTGTGTTGCTAGAATCTCTATGTTTAGATTTTAAAGACCCAACCTTATAGAAGCATGTACTTTCTCAAGGACACTTATCTGCTGACTGTATCTAGAGGTTGATTTTAGTTCAAGCTGTTATGACAATAAAAGCCTAAGGAGGCAGGCGAACAGGGCTACTCGGTGGTGATAGCCAAGTAGTGCCTTAGCCCTCTCTTTCACAGAAACGTGTGTTGGAGTAATCATTCGTACATCGTTCAGGGTCTGCCGGTCAGCCCCGGCATGGCATCACAGAATTCTTGACTGCAATTCCCCTCCCCCACATTCCCATGCTCCTTCTAGTACTTGAGACTGATGTTATGTTTAAGATGAAGTTGAAGGTAAGAGCCACGTTTACTCACTACTGGTGAAGGTGACATTGACAGCGTAAGACTGTCCTTTCTGCAGATGGCAGGGCTGAATGGGGCATGGGATCACATTCACTTCCTTTATAACTCCAACCCCGGAACCTGCAAAAGAAGAAAAAGGAGTTGAAAAAGGAGAAAAAATAAAGCACATGGGCTGTCCCTACCTAATGTGAAGATGCTCTATTCTCCCAGTTAGGATGAGCTCTTTCTCCTTTGACCACCAGTGATCTCTAGGGAACTGCTCATATTTGATGCATGAAGGGGAATTGAGGAAATTATTAAGTTTATATACCAGTAGCCACTCCACTGCTCTGTAACCTGGGAGGTCTATACCATGAAAAATCACGCTCCCTCCCCCTCCCCCGCAGCCCAACCCCGCATAGGATTTTAAAGCAGCGCACATATCATACAAGTGATGGCTCAAGTCCCAGCATTACTGCTTCCATTTGGAATCTTGACACTGGCTGCTTCCAAACTGCCCTCCCTCACCATCTTTCAAACCAGTACTGGTATCTCTCCAAATTAGTGGTCTCCAAGCTTTGTATACGCCCACCAATAAGAACAACTTTTAAGCATTCATCTGCAATATACAGATGTGCACACTCTACTTTGGAAACCTGTGTTCTTCAAAATAAGTATTTTGGGGGCAAGGTATGTGTCCTTTAAAAAAAATTCAGTCTAAAAAAGGACAAAAGTGCTGTTTGTTCACAGTAAATGCTTGATCAGAAAAGGTTAGGTACAAATCATTAAAAATCCTGTCTTCTCACTCAGGCCCCAACACTGGACAGCTGAGTGGGAGAGAATGCAAGTGAACTGCCTGTTAACATTGCCTGTAACCGGTAAGGGTAAGCTCTACAATTCAGCCACCACTGTGGAGAGGTAGGCTCTGAGACCTGATGCCTGGGTTTGAAATCTTACTAATCTCAACAATGGCCCATTACTTACCTTGCAACCTCAAGGCAAGATACCGAACCTCTCTGGGGATAGTAAGAGCACCTACCTCATAGAGTAGGTGAGCTAACACACATGTGGCTCTGAGATAAGTGTTTGGAACATAGTCATGCTATGCAGTATGTTCCCTTTATCCACGGTTCTCTTTCTGCGGTTTCAGTTACTCATGGTTAATTGTGGTCCAAAAAGATTGAGTGGAAAATTCCAGAAATAAACAACTCATAAGTTTTAAATTGAGAATAGCATGTCTCATCCAGGACATTACTCACCCCTTTGTTCAGCAAGGCACTTAGCATCTGACTGTCCCCGTATTACAGTGCTTGTGTTCAAGTCACCCTCACTTTACTTAATAATGAGATGGTCCCCAAAGGACAAGAGTAGTGATGCTGGCAATTCATATATTCATATATGCCTAAGAGAAGCTGTATAGTGCTTCCTTTATGTGAAAAGGTATGTACTAGTATGTATAGGAAAAAACATGGTATATACGGGGGGGGGGGGGACAAAAGTAGGTTTACAGTTGTAGGTACACAAAACACAGAGTTTATTCTTGTATTACTATTTATTAATTATTGTATTGTTTCCTATATGAACACCTGTAAACCTAGTTTTTCCCACCTTGCATAGGGTTTGGTGCTATCCACGGTGTCAGAAATCCACTGGGGGTCTTAAAACATATTTCCCATGGGTAAAGGGGGGCTACTGGATAACTGTTTACTAATTATTATAATCATACCAGGATTCAGTCCATAAATTTAATCTAGAATAGCTGCTCCTGGGTGGATTAGCACGTTCCCTTTTGCCACACAAGGTGGGCCTCTCATCTCATATACTTTGTGGGTAGAAATTATGGATCCAGGTGATAGAACAGACTCTGTCTCTAAAGTAGAATGCATGAAGACAGAGAGCAAACTGAAGGCTGAGAGCACGATATTTGCTTTGTAGTCACCAGGTTAGCGCCGTCCTGTAGGATATGAATTGAGAAGCTCAGGTGGATGGCCTCTGCTTTCTCAGCCTGAGTCTGCTCTTGGGTGTAACAGTCTCATACCGACCAACACTGCTCCAGCTAGTCTGTAAGTACCTCATCCCCAGCTTGCTTCTCCATCATGGCCAAGTTCTCAAACTCTACACTCAAGAATTCTCTTCTCTAAGCACTCTGCTCCACTCTGTCATAACCTCCATGGATGGGGTGGGGTAAGTGGGTGGGTGGGGGGGAGATCCAGAACTTTAATCAACAACCTATTGAAAATCAGTGCTTATACCAAAGCTTTCTGAATTTAGCTTTTCTGCCTGCTTCTTTCAAGGCTGGGTCACATGATCTAGAAGGAACCGAGTAAAGGATAATACTCGTAGCTCCTTCATCCAGTTTTTCAGGTGACAAGAGGTTCTTGCACTTCCAATGTCAACAGAACAAACTCCGCAGTCCTAACTGCAAAAATTGCAAAACTAGTTTGCTTGGCTCTATTTCTCACTTGAGGAGATGCCACTCCAGGGAAAAGAAGGCATACAGTGGAACTCAAAAAACTTTTGATGTGGGCACTAAAGTTTTTACATTGTATTTCCCAATTCAAAAGTAAATTGAAAATCTGTAACGGAAACCCTCCTTCCCTTAAGAAGTTCTTGCCATAGGTATACACCTGCTTTTTTCAAAGGAGTAGAACAATGTTTGGATTTAATTTTCTTTTTTTTCCCCCGAGGTTACCACTGAAACCCAAAGTGGCTCAAAAACACACACTAGTTTCTTACTGCTTACTAGTTGTGAGAACTTGGGCAAGGTACGCTATGTGCCTGTTTCCTCATCTAGAAAACAGGTTATGAGGGTTGAACGAGTTAATACAGTGTCTTCATCCAAACTGGCCCCTAAATTTAATGGAGGGAAAGGTAGTAACCTGCCTTTCAAGTGTTAGTATCCTCGTTCAGTGGAACAGCATTTGTTAAGTAATAACAGGCCAGCAGTCTTTATTCCTTAATCAATCTGTCCCCTAGCCCCTAACTTTGCTTTTGCTTCAACATGAATTTTGATGACATCGTGGAAAGAGTATCCCCTCATTTACTTTTTCAACAAATATTTATTGAGTATGTACTGTTACTTGGGAACTGGATATAAAGGAGCAAACTTATGCTGGTTCCCATTCTACTCTGTTACTTTGGTTAAGTTTCCTAACATCTCTGGAATTCAATGACTGACTATATGATCTCCAAGTTTTCTTCCAGCTCACAAATTTCATAAAATCAGTTTCATGCCTTTCATTTATCATTATACCTCTTCACTTCAGAAAAGTTCAGCAGGAGCAGTTAACTCTATAGACTTGACTGAACGAACTCACAATTTCTACACCCCTCCCCTTTTATTTCCCAACAAGACGCCAACCACAGCGGCAAGAGGGGGTTATGTGTCACACGCTGTGACCAGAAACACGAGTTCTATAGGTAGGAAGAAATGACAACATTCCATAGCAAAGGAAACGCTAACGGACTTAATCATGAAAAGGAGAACTGACTTTGACTTGTCAGCAAAAGGTAAGTTAAAAGAGAAAAGCGAAACAGTGGGGAAGGAGAGGTCATCCAAGATACAAGGCAAAAATAGAAGTTCTGCGCCCCTCCCCTCACCGCCGCGCTGTCTATGGACCTTTAGCTGTCTGCCCTACAAACTTTAGGAAACTCCAGCAAGAGGTCCACCCATTTCCAGGGACGTCCAGGGACCCCACACACGCGTTCCAAGGACAGAGACAACGCTGTGAGTGGTCGCGTTTCCTCGAGGACGGCACCTTCTCCGCTACCCGAACCGACCCACTCCAAGCGGGGTCCAAGGCTGAGCCTGGCCGCCTACGGGGACCCGCCCAACCTAGCCCGGGTCTCAGCGCGAGGTTCTGGCGGAGGCTCCGGCCGAGAGCTGGTCCGGGACTCACCGCAATCCTTGAAGTGCACCGGCTCTGCCAGGGCGGAGGTGCCGAGCGCCAGGAGCAGGAACGCGGCGGCCAAGTAACACATTGCTGCTAAGGAACTTCCAAGCGCAAGGAAGGAAGAAGCGGCCGCCGGAATCACAAGATAAACCTGCCGGGGCGGGCTGGGGGAGGAGCTCTATCAGGCGACCCGGCACCCGCAAACAAGGCCTTGGCCCGCCCACGTCCCGCCCCCGGCTGCTGGGACCAGGCTCCGGTCGGTCTCCGCCCACACTGTCCGCTCGGCCGCCCAGCGGACTAGGATACATCTCCGCCCCGCCTCTCTCTTCAGTTCTCGGCTTTGTTGGTGTATTCTCGCTTTCGCACTGGGAGCACTCCTAGCCAATAAAATTTCTCCGCTTCTCGCACCACCCAATAGGCGTGCTCGGAGGCGGGGGTCTCTGTGGGCTCCGCCTCCGAGTCTCTGGAGGAGAAGGGGATTGGGGCGACGCGAGGGGCGGGGTTTGCTGAGGAAGATGGCGGCCGCCAGGGGCTTGTCCCTAACGGCGGCGGCCCTGAGAGCGGTCACCCCCTGGCGGAGGAGCAGGTACCAAGCCTAGAAGGACACTTGGGAAGTGTGTTCGGTTTTGTGACTTCCAGGACTAAGCGGAAACTAAGGTCCTCGGGGGAGGTGAGGGTGTGGCGCGAAGCTGTCCAGTTGGAGGTCGTCAGGTTTGTCGTGAGGATAGTGCAGTGGGAGTCGCCAGGTTAGGCGGGAGGCTGTCCAGGTGGGGGTCGCCAGGTGTCCCTCTGCTCGCGGGCTCATCGTCCCCCCTTGCGTGTGGCAGGCTCTTCGCGGCGTCCGCCCGACCTCCGGCGCTTCGGGAAGCGTCGTCCTCCAGCCCCGAGGCTGGCGAAGGGCAGATTCACCTCACCAACAGCTGCGTCCAGGTGAGAGGGGCGGCGGGGCCGGGACTGGGGCCTTCCCCGTGGCCCACCCTTCTAACGCCCGTTGCCTGGCATTCCTGATCCCCTCTTCCTGCATTCCAGAGGCTCCTGGAAATCACCCAAGGGGCAGAATTCCTCAGGCTGGAGGTGGAGGGAGGTGGATGCTCCGGATTCCAGTACAGATTTTCACTGGACACAGTGATCAACCCTGAGGACAGGCAAGGAGGAAGGGAAGGGGTGGATGGATCCTCAGAGTGTGCGGGAGGGATAACCGTGTGTCTAGTTTAAGGTGCGCTTTTATTCCAATTGTAAAAGGTTTGCTCAAGATGCTTAACACCGCCCTTCCCACACTGGGGGGATACAAGTGAAGATGTGCTGTCTTGTTTAAAAAGGACCAAGTTATAGGAGGAAAATTGGCCTTCCTGGGTCCATAGGGTAGTTGATAACGAGTTAGGCTGGATTAGATGCCAGGTCTAAATTTATAAACATTTCCCAGTAGTCATTCCATTGAAATCTTTTTGCCTCAAAATCAGCACCTTTTGGAGGCAATAAGGAATGCTTCCTCTGTTTCAGAAAACCGAGAATTCGCACCTCTCACATCAGGGCTCAGAGTGTCATGTTTTTGGTGTTTATGATAGTCATTAATGCTTTTCTTCTGTGTGTGTTTGTTTTGTTTTTTTCCAGGGTATTTGAACAGGGTGGGGCAAGAGTGGTGGTTGACTCTGATAGCTTGGCCTTCGTGAAAGGGGCCCACGTGGACTTCTGCCAAGAGCTGATCCGAAGCTCGTTTCAAGTGTTGAACAATCCTCAAGCGGAGAAAGGCTGCTCCTGTGGCTCTTCCTTCTCTGTCAAGCTTTGATGAGATGACAGGTGACCCAGAGGTGGCTGCCATTGGTACCAATTTGAGGAACCTGGAATTAGTGGAATTTTAGTGGTTTCCTTCCAATCATGTCCCTCCCACAATTTTATTTCCCACAATCCAGGAGTGTTGTGTTTTGCCACTATTATTTTCAGAATGTGAAGCAATCTTGACTCTTGACTTAATTTCTCCTGCACAGTTCTAAGGCCAAGGCTCTAGATGCTGTTACCTAAGGTTTAATAACTAGTTGAAACCCAGTGTAATTTGTAGAACTTCCAAGGTTCCAGAATGTGAGTTACTTGTCTAGCCTGCAGAGCTGCTTGTACATATATGTATAACTATGTATAAAAGCTTCATTTTAAAGCAAGTCCTATTTACTTGTATTTTGAATCAGAGTCACAAATTAAATAGGGTGAACACTCATTACTAGGCCAGAGACAATGAGAAAGGCAAATGAAATGTTCTCATCTTCATCTCACCCTTCCTGAATGTTGACTTATCCTTATTTTCTATGCAGCTCATGCTCCACTTCCCATGTGCTAGGGCAGTTAGATTTTCTTATCACACTCAGAATTCTTTATTTTATTTTATTTTATTTATTTTTAAAATATTATTTTTTCCATCACCATTTATCCCCTCTATCCCTCTTACATACTCAGAATTTAGATTCACAAAACCAAAAGCCATCACTCAGAAAACAAACCCAACTCCCACTGATACCTTAATCACTTGAAAAATAGCCTCCACATTCCTACAGACATTTCAAGATTCTGTGATCATTTAGTGACTGAATCTTTTAAGGATATGTTGCTTCATTTACCTTATGGAGTAAAACGCCTCTGGTCTCACGCATAGCAGAAACTGGTCCCTTTGTTGGAATAGATAATAGATACTCAGGGATTTTCTTTTAGGTTGAATTACCAGATAAAATGCAGGATACCCAGTTAAATTTGAATTTCAAATGAACAGAAAATAATTTTTAATATAAGTGTGTCCCAAATATTGTATGAGACATACTAAAAATTCTTTGTTGTTTATCTGAAATTTAAATTTAACGGCATCCTGTATATTTATTTCTTAAACCTGGCAACTTCATTTTAGGATTACTGAAGTAAAAGCATTTTAAGCCACAAATTCCAATGAATTTTAAAGTACTTATTTGGGCCCTGGGTGGGTAGTTCGTTATCCCGTACACCAAAAAGTTAATGGGTTCAATTCCTGGTCAGGGTATATATCTGGGGTGTGGGTTCAGTCAGGCAACCAATCGATGCTTCTCTTCTCTCTCTTTCTCCCCCCCTCTCCCCCTCTCCCTTCCTCTCTAGAAATCAATAAAAACATATCCTTGGGTGAGGATTAAAAAAAAATTAAAGTACTTATTTGAGTATAGCATTTATATAGGCTACAGAGCTAGAAATTGTTGTGGTATGTGTCTGTTGGGGGAGCCAGCATTGCATGGGCTGACAACTAAAAAAAGACAAAAATACCACCCCATGATAAATGATTTATAAATGCTAATCTTGGGAAACTAGACCCAAGTTGATTCTGAAAGAATCATTGGTTAAACCCACCTTTTCCTCCAAAGCCTACTAGTAAAAGTTCGTTATAGCAAAAATGTGCATTTCTGGACTGGATTGGACCATTTCTAAACTGAATTAGAATTAAGGTCATTCAATAAAAGAATTTACCATTAAAGAATGGAAATATAGACTTTAGAGACAAAGAACCTGAGATAGAAACTTAGATGCTTACATATTTAACATGGGAAAATCTAGGACTTAGAGAAAACAAACCGATCATGTGTAGACAATGTGTACAAAGAGGAAAGAAGAGGACACTCAGAAACCTGAGCAGATTTCTTAGCAGATTTTCATGGAAGGAGGCAGAAACCAGTGTACTGTGGAAGCATCTGTGTGTAACTTTACCAAGGCATTGAAAATTGCTGCCAGTACCTGGCCTAATAAGATTTTCAACTCAGTCTGAGTCCTTTCATCCTCCTTCAAAAAAGAGATCTTGCTATATTTTAAGTGTTAGAAATATTCTTCCAGAATATTTTTGTGGGTTACTTATTGATTTGGTGATTTTAAAATTTATGGTGAGCATAAGCATAATAGCGTTAGTAGCTAAATAAACCATTGAATTATAGTGGTTTATTAGGCAGAACAAGGTCTCTTAGAATGCCTATATGTAAGTACCTACTGTTAGTGGGAAAACTGGAATTTTGTGTTTAGAAAGAGTGGATTTGGGAGAAATCACCTTATTTCACACCGAAAGCTTTATGGGGGAACCTCAAATAACAAGAAGTATCCATTGGAGGTGAGTGACAGAAATTTTAAGAACACAGGGCATGGGGCAGGGGCAGTTTGTTGGGAATAAACAGTAAGCAATGTAAAACAGGTTTAGGATCTTTTGTAGGCACTTTCTGTCCAGATGTCCTCTTCCTGGCAGGCCATAAAAGCCAGCAGATAGTTTCACAAATTTTGCTCACTGCAGTTCATTTAGGAAGACTTGATACTCTTTTAGCATCAGAAGGTAGGTTTTTTGTTTTTTTTTTCCCTCCCTTTACTTTCAAGGGGAGGTTATCAAGGCCCTGTTTGTTGCAGACTTGATTTTATTTAACTATATATGCAGGCTAGTGAATGCCTGAGGCATCATGCTCTACCCTTTGCCTTAGCAAATATAGTAGTGCAGGAACCAAAGGCAGGGGAGCCCTGGATCTGCTGTATGTTATGAATAGCTTTATGTTGTTGCTCCAAAGAGGGGGCCTCTTAGCCAATGTCCAGATCTTACCTTGTGGCATGATGCTTTAGTTATGTGATTGATAGTGACTAGTGGTCTGAAAACTATAGGTTTCCCACCCACCCTCTGTTTCTCTATGATTATGAGAAAATAATAGAAGATACTCTTTTTTTTTTTTTCTGAGAACTGAGTACTATTCTTTTGGCCTTTTGTTATAAAGCATCCTAGTGGAAGGTTGACATTTGGCAGGACCATCCTGTGTAGAGAAGTGGGCAGCACTGATGGTCATGGAATAGCTCTCCCTTAAACTCTGGCCCTGAGCTGATATCACACAGCTTCAGCGGGCAGGGCCTAACACTGTCCACTGCAGCATTATGGTTTTGTATGTTTGTGTCAAGCAGGCAACTCTACTTTTCTATGGATCTAGGATAGATATTAATTATTGCTTTTTAAAAATTCCTCTGCCATTTCTCTCTGGAAATACCACAGGACTGCTTAAGGGAAGTTTGCTTTAAGAAGTTTTGAACCCTAGCTGGTTTAACTCAGTGGATAGAGTGTCAGCCTGCGGACCGAAGGGTCCCAGGTTCGATTCCGGTCAAGGGCATATACCTCAGTTGCATGCTCGATTCCTGGCCCTGGTTGGGGTGCATGTGGGAGGCAACCATTCTGTGTCTCTCTCACATCAATGTTTCTCTGTGTCTCTTCCCCGTCCTTTCCACTCCTCTAAAAAATCAATGGAAAAATATCCTCAGGTGAGGATTAACAAAAATAAAATAAAAGTGAATTAAAAAAAGTTTTGAAATAATTATTATCTGGCTTTATTTGTAAAATATAGTCAGGTAAATATATAGAGAGATGAAACATTTAAATAGTCTATGGCCAGCAGCTGTATTTAAAAATATTTTATTTTTTTGAATAGGTAATACATATGGTACAAAATTCCAAGAGACACAAAAGGGGATACAATGAAAATGTATTCCAATCCTGTACCCATCCACACTGTATTCCTCCCCACAAGTTACCATTGTTTCTAAGAATTTAGCCCACAGGTATATAATCCCATAGAAATAATATGAAATAAGATTTGCATAAGAATAACCATTATAGCATTATTTCTAATAGCAAAAGTTAGAAAACAATGGAAATGTCCACCAGTAGGGGACTGACTAAATAAATTATGATTTATCCATTCAATGGAATAGTATACACTTATTAAACAGGATGAGAGAGCTCATATGTGCAAGTATGTATTAAGTGTAGAGAGCGCCTGGGAAGGCGCATGAGCTGATTGTCAGCTGAGTCCAGTGGTGTTGGCAGAGCCACGGCCTGGAAACAAACCTTGCCAGAGGCAGGTATGTTGTCAGCCTGACCTTTAGCTCAGGCGCCAGGGTGTGGGTTTCATTATCTAAGTTCAGCCAGGTGCCAGGAACAGACACAATTATCCGGGCTTAGCCAGGAGTGACAATTACAAAGAAGTCACAAGAATGAAGAATTGTAGCTTGTTCTTTAACCATGATTTCACATAATTTCCTTTGTCTTAAACTCTAGTAAAACTTCCTGGTATCATGCTGTATATAATAAATGCGCTGCACTAGCTCTGGGTCACTGTCTCTCCATCCGAGGGCAGCATCCCACCTGGTCCCAGCTTTACTTAAATTCTTTGTGTCTGTCTCTTTTTTTCCTTTTCTCAATCCCCAGCCGCCCCTACTCAGGACTCGTCCGCTCTCTAGCCATGCTGGTCGTGGCCCAAGAGAGAAAACTTAACAATTAAGTGAAAAAAGCAAGTGTAGGACAGCATGCATAGCATGCTGTTTGTGTTTTTAGTACATGGAAATGTGTGTATATGCATGAAATATCTCTGGAAGGACAAGCAGTGTGGTGAGTTAGGAGGAGGGGCAATGGGAACAGCATTTAAGGAAGCACAGTGCCAGCAGGGTATACTGAGGAATGGTGAGACATTCTCTGAAATATGGGGTGTAAGATGGAGTTAGCAAATACCCAATTCTCCCCTTTCTTTAGACAAATAGCAGCATGTGTTCCACTTTGCTATACAACCCTCCTTTTCCCCTTCATCTATTTTGGATATCATATCAAGGCATTTAGAGCCACTTTTTAGGGCTCCATAGCAATTAATAGTAATTGTTTCTAATATTTTGCTATTACAAATAATGCTATACCATAACCTCTTACATATGTCATTTCACATTTGGTGAGAAAATAGCTGAAGATTAAATTCCTAGAAGTGGAATTACTGATTCAAAGAGTAAATGCTTTTACAATATTGAAAGACATTTCCATATCCTTTTCAGAAGTTGTATCACTTTATACTTCTGTCAGCTATGTATGTGAGTGCCTCTTTCCCCAGATGCTTGCCAACTGACAAGAGTGTCTCAGGGTAGTTTAACTTGCATTTCTTTTATTCTGAGTGAAGGTCAGAATATTTCCATTTCTAAGTTGGGAATAAAAATAGTAAATGGGATTGTTAGATAATTAAATGAAATTTGGGTATAGCACTCAACATTGCCTAGCACAGAGCAAGCATTCAATAAGTTATTATGTGATGGCTGACAATCAGAGCAGCAGGTAGGACAGGACAGATTAAATTAAGAAAATAGTATTCATTTCCATGTCTCCAGGCACAGGGAGCCTTGCTCATTTACATTGCTGTTCATTAGAGGAATACAAAGTCAGAGCTTTCTCGTCTCAGAAGAGTAAAGGACCTTTTCCCACTGGAACCCAATCACAGGCTTCTGGCAGAGCTGGCGAGAGGTAGGCACAGCCTCCTCGCTAATATTTAGACTTGGCCAACATGGTAAAGAAATGTGGTTTCATGTGAAACAAAAACAGACGTGCCCGGTTGTACATTTCTTTATTCTAACTAAATTCCCAGCTAGCCAAGGTTGGAGTGGGTCTTTCCTTGTAAACTCAGAGGAAAGCCAGCCAGCCATTTTATGAAGGTTGAGAGGGCAGAGGCTTTTGAGAAGAGAGGAGAAACAACACAGGAAATATGGCTTCCCCCCAAACAGGACTACGCTGTATTCCACAAGCTAGAAAATAGACCTCTTTACTTTTAGCACATCAAACTGGTGTCCACAAAAGGAGAGCCCAGGAGAAATGTGTTTCCTGTAAGGAGCAGTATGTATTTAATACAGATCTGAGACGGGCACCCTGTCTGTGGCAGCTCTTGTGCAAAGGAGCTACCGCTGGGTACATTTTGAATATTTACTCAAAGCAACTGAATGTTTTCTTTAGATTTGTGTGAAGCCCTGGTTCCCCACCCCTTTTCTTTTTCTCAATTCCCTATATTTTTAATATTTCCCTCTTGCTTTCTCAGTCTTCTTGCTCCCCTTCATTTGTGTCTCTTACACTCAGCAAGCTAGTATCAGTCTTGCTTTTCTGAGATGAGGGGATCTTCTGCCCCTCCCAGGGGCCACAGAAGTAGCTATAAGATGATGTGGCAAAATCTGGTCCAGATCAGACTAGCTAAGTGACAGTGATGGTTCTTGGTAGGAGGCGTTCGAGTCACTCTCCAAACTTTCTCCAATCCTTTTGTGCTCCATAGATTTTGAAGGACCATCCTAAGACAGATGTAGCCTCTGACCCAGTTTTGCAGTCATCAGGATGATATGTGCATCATGGCTGGAAAAGGTACAGTGTAAGGCCAAAGTACCTTGCACGTTTGCACAGCTTGAGGGGGAGAATGAGGACCATCCTTTGGTAAGCATCTCATAGTAAGGCCAGGACAGATGGCGGACTGGGCCTCGTGGTCAGTGGCTGAAGCATTAAAGCATTTGGTGGTGTTTGAGCCAAGCAAGGGCATGGTGGCATGGAGGCAGTGACAAACTCACAGCCCGAGCCTAAACTGGCAGAGATGAAAAGCAGGCAAGGCTGGCTGGGAGTGGGGCTGCAGGGCATCCTGCCCGATGACTTCATGGTATCTTCCCAGCTAGGAAAGCGTCCCTCAAGGCCCCTGCCTGAGGCCCATTTCCAGGTAGCTGCCGACACTGACCCCTCACTGCTACTCCTTGGCCGTGCAGTGGGGGGGCCCTGCCTCGGCCACATAACCTGGGGAGCAGTGGCAGCGGTAGGAGCCCTCCGTGTTCTCGCAGTGACCATTGGCACAGAGTGCAGCAGGCCCGTTCAAGTCATCACACTCATTCACATCTAAGGAGAAGGAAGGCAGGAGAGATGGCAGGAGCCCGAGGGCCTCTGGCCTGTTGCTTCTAGCCCTCTGAACACCAATCCCGGCCCCCACCCTGCAGGGCAATCTTAGATCCGGCAGCCAGAGGCTGAAGTCACTGCCCCAAACTAAACCACGCAAGGACACAAAAGCAGGTGGTAGTGAGCCCGTACTGTGCCCAGGAGAGTGACCATACTCTTGTCCCTGCCTTTTTTCTGTCTGGGCACCTTGATGGAAAGCTTTCTAAACACTGCATGCAACCTTCCTTTGGAGCTTTCTCACCACCCGACCTGGCGCTGGGCAGCCTCACTAGAGGGCCACAGTGGATTTATGGACCCTGGTTTAGTTGTGCATCCCTAAGGTGAGCAAGGGGCCAGTCTGACTTTCCCACATGGAGACATCAGGGCCAGTCTGCTTTCTGGGCATTGCCACTCTGATGCTAAACTTACCCACACAGGCCATGTGGGCCATGTCCAGCCGGAAGCCCTCGAAGCAGTCACAGGTGTAGCCCTCCTGCACACGCACACAGCGGCCATTCTCACAGCCGTTCAGGATGCCACACTCCTCTGCCTGAAGCCCTTCAAAGCCAGCCTGGTGTTCTGGTAGGAAGTCAGAGAAGGGAGCTGAGGCCTGGACCCAACCCCTGACCCTCACTTTCCACTACAAAGAGTGGCCCCTGTTGAGTTCCTGGGGTGAGGGTGGGGGTGGGTCATAAAACTTTCACAGAAAGATGCTAAAACAAAAGACAATGCTCTTTAAAAATAAGAGTCATTTTAGGTGGGGTAGAACCTTTAAATGAGGCCTCCAAGAAGGTTGGGATTCATTGCTTTCACAACGCCAGGGCTCCTGAGCAGTGGGTATCTATATAGTTTTGGTTTTGTTGTGGTTGGTGGGAGGGTATTTTGTTAAAACACTTTTTTTTTTCCTGCTGGGAGGGTATTGGCAGCAAAAGTAGATTACTCTTACTCAACACAAAGCAAAACTACCAGGTCTGCCTAAACCACTTCTCTCTCTAAGCAACTCCCCACCCCTGAAAAAGACGCCATCCCTAATCTCACTGCAGTCTGAATCAGTCTGGGAAGGTGGCTGTGCCTGGGGCAGGTACACTGACAGATGCCAGGCCTGACTTCTTCATTAGAATCCATCCTGAGTCCTGAGTGCTGGGGTCATTGTCACCTACAAACCAAATCACCACAGTGGGCCTTTAAAGTGATTGTAGCCCGGCCAGCATGGTTCAGTGGTTGAGCATCAACCTATGAATCAGGAGGTCACAGGTTCGGTTCCCGGTCAGGGCACATGCCTGGTTTCGGGTTCGATTCCCAATAGGGGGCGTGCAGGAAGCAGCCAATCAATGATTCTCTTTCATCGTTGATGTTTCTATCTCTCACTCCTTCTCCCTTCCTCTCTGAAATCAATACAATAAAAAAAAAAATAAAAAAGTGATTGTAAATCCCACCGGGCTGGTATGATTCAGTGGTTGAGCATCGCCCTATGAACCAGGAGGTCACAGTTCGATTTCTGGTCAGGGCACAGGCCCAGGTTGTGGGCTCGGTCCCTAGTAGACAGCCAATCGATGTCTCTCATCAAAGTTTCTGTCTATCCCTCTCCCTTCCTCTCTCTAAAATCAACATAAAACGTAAAAATAAAATAAAATAAAAATAAATAAATGAAATGATTGTAAATCCTGAGTTAACATTTTGGGTCACAAGTTTGAACTTGTAGAGCAGGCTGTTCTGTATACCTAAGGGTGAGGGAGAAAATTGGACAGTACGGTGTGTACCTGCTTTCTCTACCCGCTTTCTCCCACTCTCAACTTCCTCCTGCTGGGAAGCTTTTGAGGTTGGGACAGTGGTGTCCTGTACCTCTGTGTCTCCTGTGCTAGTTTACCGGAGGGAGTTGTTAGGGTCCAACTTGGGCATGCAGAGTTGTCCCCTGAGTTGTCCCCGTGAGGGGTCTTGGAGCACCTTCCCCCTTCCCTTTCCTCACCTGCTGGCAATGATCAGCAGGTGGAGGAGATGGAAGCGAAGCAACTCTGGTGCCCACCTCTTCCCCATTTTTGCAATAACACAGACCTGGGTGGCTGGCCACGTAGTGGGGCTGGAGTTCTAAGGGCTGCAGGGGCGACTCAAGGCCTGGTACATGGTCTCCTGGGTGGCTGGCTGTGTTGGGGAAGGGCGGCTCAGGGATGGCGTCCTCAGGGCCCAGGTAGTTGTAGAAGGGGGCCCCATCTGGGCCATAGAGGCTGTAGTGAAGGTCCTCAGACGCGGGGCCATACTCATAGCCTGGTCGGAAGTGGACCCCAGCCTCACGCTCTGCTTCAATCCGGGCCACGTTGCACAGCTGAGCATAGACCTCTGTCAGGGAGGAGGGAGAGAGGAAGCTGGGCCCGGCTCCTGGTAGCGACAGCCTGGTGTGCTCTCCCCTGGCTCACTACCCCGGGGACAGGGGGCATGCTGGGACCGGTGCCCTCTGAGAGCTCCTGGCAGTGCCCCACCACCTGCCCTACTTTATCCCCAAACAACAGGGACTGAAGACAGGGCCACTACTCCGGTTGCCCTACTCCTTTCTAAATCCCCCTCCTAAGGCGAGGGCATTCTCCACCCTGCTGCCCAGCTGGCTCTGCAGGGTCTCCCCTCCCTCCCTGCAGGCACAGGCTGCCCTCTTACCAGAGCTCGTGGGGGGGCACAGAGCACACTGCTGGCTCCAGGCTTCGCCATCCTGGCAGCAGCATTCCGTGTAGGTGGTGCGGCGCCCGTGCAGGGGTTGGCTGCACACGTAATTGGTGACTTTTTTCCAGCAGATGTCCATGTGGATGTCATGGTCAGGTAGGTCCTCTGGTGGCACAGACAGAGGCTCTTGAGCCCCCAGTCCAGGTCCACTCCCCCTGCGGCCCCGCCATCCCAGGCCCACTGACCCATGCCGCTGGTGCTGTTCACGCAGCGCTGCTGGCTGAGGTCCAGGGTGAGAGGGGGGCTGCAGAAGCAGTGGAAAGAGCCCTCCGTGTTCACGCATTCGCCGTTCTCACAGGCCATGTCCTGGCACTCATCATGATCTGTGGGGGCAGGAAGATGGAGGAACGTGTGGGGCAGTGCCAGGGCGGCTTGCCCCCGGACCACTTTCAGGGAAAGGGATTTGCTTGTAACTGATAAGGGAGAGGTAGCACCCTGCTTCCCCCTCTCCTGCCCCCAGCCCAGCCTGGGAGACCCCTCCCCAGGGATACTTTTCCAGCAGGTCCTCGCATACAATTCCTGACGTCCCCACAGCTCCCCTCACCTCAGACCTGCCTGCTGCAGCCAGCGGGTGTCTGTCCCTGGAAGGGGAACTCCCAGCAAGTCAGGGCTGGCTGACAGGGCTGGGTGAGCAATCAGCTGTGGGCCGGGGGTGGGGGGTGGGAGGGAGTGTATCCTCACCCTCACACTTCCTACGGGTGGCATCGTAGTGGTAGCCAGGATTGCACAGGCAGATGTAGCCGGGAACCGTGTTGAGGCACCGGCCATTCTGGCAGAGATCAGGCCCGAACATCACACACTCATCAGCATCTGTGGAGGGCAGGGCTGAGGTGAGGGGGTTGGGGATGGGGGGCGCGAGAAGCAGCACCTGGGATTCAGGGCTCCAAAGCCAGGCTCTGGGTTTGAATCCTGGCCCTGCCACTTGCTAGCTGGGTAACTCCAGGAACTGGCTTCAGTTCTTGCCTCAGTTTCCTACCTAAAGATGTAGATAAGACTAACCTCTTACAGCTGTTATGAGGGTTAATTAATACATGTAAGGTGCTTAAAATAGTGCTTGGTCTTCTATCTTTTCTTTCCCCAGCTCTGGGATTAGGGTGCTCACACCTACACTACCCATTTGAGTGTGGCTTCCCCAAAGTTGCTGGCTTTGTAAAGTGGGGCAGGGAGATAACTAGCTGCCGCTGGCCTCTGCACAGGGCACGCCCCGCTCTTTCCCTGTGCCCGTGACTGGGTTAGTCAACGCATCCTAGCTTGTTCCTGGAGGGTTCAGCCTCGGGGGAGCAGAAAAACCAAGGTGGGGTTGTACGAACATTCCCAGAGGAGCTCCTGTCAGAACTTCCAGCCCAAACTCTGCAGGTCACCAGCCCTAGGACAGGAGGGTGAAAGTGACCTGGGAGTCTGGGCCTGCATGCAGTCAAGGGCTTCCCGGGACCTGCTGGAGGGCCCGCTGGGCCCGCTCAGGTGAGTGGAGGTTGGGGAGCAGGATGGGCGGGGAGGTTACCTGTGTACGTGGTCTGTCCGAACATCCAAGCTCCTTCCACAGGGATGTAGCCTTTACCACTGGGGCAGATCTCGCTGAATTCGACTGTAGGGAGGCATCTGAGCTCAGAGAGAGGAGGGCTCTGTCCCCTTCTCTCGGTGTCACCCTGCAGAGCTGACCCTGAGAGGACTTAGGACCATTGGGGCTTTACCTGAGTCCTCAACTGGGCAGAGGTCACAGGCATCTCCCCAGCTGGCACCCTGGGTGCAGCAGCACTCAGCCTGCGTGGTGTTCCGGCCCAGGAGGCGGGAGCAGGGAGGCTGGTCTTGGTGCCCAGAGTAGCATTCCATGCGGACAGGGCCTGAGAGGTGGTCCCCTGGCGGGGGCTCGGGGATGCTTTGACCTGTGTGTGATAGAGGCCCCTTGTTATTGTCTGTTCATGGCCCTCTGGGACGCCCTAGCCTTTACAGATTTAACATTTAAATACCACTTCACAGTGCACGAAACACTTTTACCTATGTTTCCTCACTTGATGCTCTCCACAGCTCCACGTGGTGAGCATTATTACCATCAGCACCCTCTTACAGACAGGCAATCGAGATAGAAAAGCTAGGTGACATACCCACCCCCCTCCTCCCAGCTACACTACCCCTGCCCACACTGCCCCAGGCCTGGCCCAGGCTCCCTCTCAGGAGCTGGAGAATGGTTGTGTGTAACGGCTGGGTGGGGTCTGGGGCATGCTCACCTGCGGCCCCCCTTGGGCGGCAGTGCCCCTCCTGAGCATCGTATTCCTCCAGGTCGCTGGCGCAGAGGCACAGGAAGGAGCCCTCCACATTCTCGCAGAGTGCCGCCCCGCACACGGCCAGCATGAGCTCACACTCATTCACGTCTGCCAGGCATGAGGACAGGCTCATGGGTGGAGAAGAGGCAGCCCACGCCCTCTGCCCCTGCCTCCAGCCTGGGGGTGCAGATACTTATCCCCTCAAGCAAAAGAGGCTGGGTCTTGGGGGAAGAGCAGGAGTGGGTATGAGTTAGCCAGAGGAGGAACAGATGAACAGAGGGCATGGAAAGAGGGAGAGAAGGTTGGCAGACAAGGGTCACTAAATGGACAGAGAAAAAGGGTTCCTCCTTCTGCACATTCTCTGAACGACATGCCTCTTGAGACCCCGAGGTCTCTGGAGAAGGGTGGCGCCTTCATGAATGTTCCTGCTCCTCCTGGCGGACTGTGGCCATGCTTCCCCTACCCGCCTGGCCCAGCTGACATCTCCCTTCCTTGCCCACTCTATGAGGACCCATTATGGAGCCGTGTGACCATGACCATTTCAGGAGGAGGGCCCAGGGCCTCTATCCAGGACAGCCAAGATCTGTGGAAATGGGACAAAGGGCCCGAGAGCCTCCCCTTCCCTGGCCCAGAGCCTAGCTAGCCCCCAGGCTTCTCACCCACACAGTCCCAGCCGGAGGACGAGGTCTCGAAGCCCTGGTCACAGAGGCAGCGGAAGGAGCCCTCCGTGTTGTCACAGAAGCCGTGGCTCCCACACACCGTGTCATTGGCACACTCGTCTATGTCTGCGGGACAGTGGAGACTAGAGTGAAGGGTGTGCTCCACGCACTCTTTTTACTTGTTGGGAATACTTACTGATTCGGTCTATCAACACCAAGATCTGTGAAAAGTAACTTCTAAACACAGGACAAGACAACTCTAACCTTCCTCTTCAATTTTTGTGCAAGCCCTGCTATATGGAAAATATACGAACTTTCAAACAGCTGCAAAAATAATGTCCTCAGGGGAAAATGAGAACTTCCCTTATAGTGCTTCAGCCCTCCCACCTATGACCCCCCTCCCCTCCCTACTCACCTATGCAGTCTCCAGAGGGGGCCATGTGGAAGCCAGGCTGGCAGCCCAGGACACAGCGGTAGGAGCCAGGGTTATTCTCACACCGCCAGGCCCCACACACCGGATCTCCGTGGTCCTCGCACTCGTCAATATCTGTCCCCAGAGCCACGAGAGGAGGCAGGAGTGGCCAGGTCACGGCTCTGGCCCCACCTTCTAGCACCCCCAGGCCATGCCCCACAACCTCTGCGGTCCTTGATCTGTTCCAAATTACTGTGATCAGGTCAACCCCCAAACATCAAGTTCAGGGTCATTTCCCCTGACCCAGCAGGGATGAACATCTAAAAGAACTCTACACTAAAGTATTTAGAAAAGCATCGAGTTCTTAGCCTCCTTTCCCCCACCCGTCTGCCTATAGTGGAGCACTTTATACTTCTCTGTATATAAAACCTTCACCAAAGTGTATTATAGCGAGTTATCTTCATATCTGTCTCCCTTGCTCAATTTCAAGATTGCCTGTAACTGTCTAGTTGTCCTAGCGAAAGACATTGAACCTAGCAGGTGTTTAATAAATGTCTATTGAATCAGTTTGGCTTTAAAAGCTAGATTGTGTGCTCTCCTGGCACACGGATGATGATTGTCGGCATTTTGTCATCCTCGCACAGTTCCTGGGTCAGCAGAGGCTCAATAAATGCATTATCCATTGGGTGATGCATGTGTGGAAAGTGCCTGCTTCTGGGAAGCTGCAGTTCCTGGTCCCAGGGAGCTGAGGACCAGGCAGCGGGGGAGGTGCGCAGACGTGGGGCAGAGCCTGTCCGTTCCCTCCTGAAACCCTTACCCACACACTCCCCACTCTCTGGGGCGGGCTGGAAGCCAGTCTCGCACAGAGAGCCGAAGGAGCGCTCGGTGTTGACACAGTGTCCTCCCAGACACCGGTCTGTGACTGCACACTCATCCACATCTAAAACAGGGACATCTGTCAGCAGACCCAGCCACGGGTCCCTAGCGCCCTGGGCCCTACGTAGCCCATAGGAGGGCCAGGGAGTGGCTCGGGGAAGGAAAGGGCTGAAGGTTTGAAGAAAAGTTCAGAGCTGGAAGCCAGAGGCCAGGTTGAGGGGAGGAGCCCTAGAACTGGGGTTCTGTCAAGGGGAGAAGGGTGACACTCAAAGAGTTCAGAGGGTGCATTATGGTCAGCCTCCCATCTTCCCTTCCCTGGGTGGGACCAGGAGCATTTTATTCTAGCCTGTAGCACCCCCTGCTGCTGACAAGTGGACATGGACAAGTCGGCTTCTCACCCTGGCAGCGGGTGCCTCCCTCTGCGCTAACAAAGCCGGGGGCGCAGAGACAGAAGAAGGACCCATGGCTGTTGAGGCACTCGCCGTGGGGTGCGCAGTACTCCTCTCCCACGCACTCGTCCACATCTGCAGGGAGAAGATAGGCTGTGGTATCTCCTGGGAATATCCCACCTCCCCACGCACTCCCTGCCCCGGGTCCCCATGGGGAGACCTGAGCCACTCACCCTCACACACAGTGCCATTGGCCAGCTGGAAGCCCGGGGAGCAGACGCACTGGTAGGAGCCAGCCGTGTTCTTGCACTCGCCTCCCCGGCAGTAGCTCTGGAGGTCTTCACACTCATCCACATCTGCAGGGTCACACGGGAGGAAGGAAGCCCATGGCAGCACCTCCCAAGGACAGACGCCAATGGGGAGGGTTCCAGGGGCCTGCCACCTGCCCGAGGAGTCTGGCCCATGGAGGCACCACCCGCTTACAAGGCAGCCCAGCTTGGAGACGCTGTAAGGGAGCCTTCGGGCAGAGGATGACTGACGCTCCCTCCACTTCTGCCCCAGCCCGGCAGACTCCGCTGCCTCAGGCTGGGCTTCTCCAGCTGCCCATACAGTGCTCACCTTGGGGATACCTGGCCTCTCTCAGCAGCCCAGCCTAGGATGGCCGCACCCCAAAGCCCTTATGGCTCAGATTTTACTGAGAAGCAATAGGAACACAAATGAGAACTAAACCAAGGAATCAGATACACAGAACCTGAGAAGAAAACAGAAACTAGATTCTTCAAGTTGGCCTACAGATCCCCTGGTACAGGCCAGTGTTTTTCAAAATAGAGTTCCAGTGCCCATCCTCAAGAGCAACCCTTGGGGAGCTTGTTAGAAAACAGATCCCATCCCCGACCCCATATCAGAGGCTAATTTGGCAGGTCTGGGACAAGGCCCGGGGAGCTGTACCCCCCAGCGATGCTGATGCGCACTGAAGCACGTGACCCAGGGCTCATTGGCCCCGGCCCCAGATCTGCAGGTGTCTATAGCTAGTCTCCCATCTGAGGTGGACAGAGGGGCCCCTAGTCTGGAAACAGCCCCTGCTGTGTCCCAGCGACTCCTTTCTCTAAGGGTGACGGCTTGGTCTCCCTCATCTGCTACAGGGGCTCTTACCTTCACAGGTGTGGCCCTGGGGGCTGGGCCGGAAGCCCTGGTCACAGTCCCTGCAGGAGAAGGAGCCGGCAGTATTGGTGCAGACTCCTGAGGGGCAGACTCCCGGGAAGGCGCACTCGTCTAGGTCTGGGGCAGACAGCAGCCGTCACCTGGGGGCTGGGGAGGGCTCCCTCCACTTGGTCAGGCAGGAACCTCCCAGGCCTCTGGCCGCCCTCTCTGAGCATGTAGGACTCTCTCCAGGCCCCTGGGGAAGGGCAGCCCTGGCTGTGGACCTCTAGGGCAATCTCAGCACCCCTTCCCCAGAATGCTCCTGGGCAACTCTCCTGAAAGCTTCCCTCTGGTCTCGGGCTCCCCTTTCCTCCTACCCTCAGATCTAAACTTGAGGATTATAACAGTAGAAGCTCTCCTCGGGGCCAAGTCCATATACGGGGTCTTCCAGCCTAGCCTGGAGACCCTCAGCATTAGCCCAAAGCTAGGGGACAAATGGAGTGTTCGTTGGGAGGCAGGGGGGACTATATTATGTTCTCGGTCCCTCTCTGCCACCCCCCTCCCCAGGGTTACCTTCACAGGCAGTGCCTTCTTCATTCACCCAGTACCCACTCTCGCAGGCTGAGCAGGCGAAGGAGCCCTCAGTGTTGAGGCAGAGGCCTGTGGGGCACGACGCCCGGCTGGCACACTCGTTGACATCTGAAACAGGCCATGAGTGCTGTGTGGGACTCTGTGGGACAGACGTGCCAGGACAGCAGACTGACAGGTGGGTGGGGACAGGGGAAAGGCTGGACTTGCAGCGATGTGTTGGGTAGCATGGTTGGGATGCGGGACCAGGGTGGACTGGGAGTGTGTGTACAGGGGGAAGGAGCTGCGGGCCGGTGTGCTGTGGAGGAGGCCTGCTTCAGCATCTTTGTACCTTGGCAGCTCTTCTCATCTGAGGTGGCCTCATAGCCCTGCTCACAAGAGCATCTGAAGGAGCCCTCCAGGTTGTAGCACCTTCCGTGGGCGCAGACCCCGAGGGTCAGACACTCGTTCACATCTGTGGGGAGAAGTCCAGGGTAGCGAGCTGGCCTCCTCTCCTCAGGCAGTCCCTCGTCAGGCTTAGAGAATCTCCATTATGAGGCCGAGGACCCAGAGGCCACCCTGCGAAGGCCACGAGGTCATTCCTGCTCTTGGCCCCACTCATCTAGGCAGGCCAGGATGCCCTTCCCCGCGGAGCTCACTTCATCTTCAACTAGTAACACTGAGAACCCTGCATATGTCCCAGAAAGGGGGGCAGGTCTCTCAGCCCTGGTTTGGCCCCTCCAAGGACACCCGGAGTGAAGTGTCCAAAACCCGTGGTCCTTACAGTGGTCCTGAACCTCTCTGACTTCCTACCTGCCAACCTGTTATAGGTAGGAACATGTTCCCAGCCTCACAACCAGCTCCAAAAGGTGAGTGGGCAATGCCAAGAAAGGCCAAGCTCTGTCTGGGTGGCTGAAGGGCAGTTCAAGGGCCTGGGAAATGTCTGCCCTCTCCAGAGCCTCAAAGCATCTATTCACAGCTCAGTCCCTCCTGGCATTCTGTACCCCCGGCCCTCCTTCCTGCAGGGGCGGAGGAAAAGAACATTCCTCCTACAGCTGACACGCAGCCCCCTCTGGAGGGAGAAGAGCACCCACTGTCCAGTTAGGCAGTGCTGTCTAGATACTGCTGTTGGGATGCAGGGGAGCCGAAGACCCCTCCTCCCAGGAAACCACAGCAGCACCTGGCTGCCAGCTCACACCATCAGAGTCAGCCTCTTCCTAAGATGCTTGGCACTTCACTCTACCCAGGATCCAGCCTCAGAGGCTTCCGGGACCTTGGGCTGTAGCTCCCAAATGGATGTGACTGAGGAGCCAAAGGGGCCCCCACCCTAGCTGATTCAGAGAGTGGAGCATCAGTAACGGAAGCACACCCATCTCATGCCCATCGTCATCTGGGAACCCAGCCGGCTCATGAAGGACAATAGCCTCCAAATCGCTTCCCTCTGCCCACCTCTTTCTCTCCCTGTGTGTGTGCTCAACCAGAGGTCCCAGGGCCAAACAGTCCTCTTAGTACCTTGGCAAGCAGCCCTCACCTACACAGCTCCCGCTCAGGCCCCTGTAGCCCTCCTCGCAGGCCAGGCAACTGTAGGAGCCGGGGGAGTTGATGCATCTCCCATCCGGGCAGGTGCCAGGGTGACGGCATTCGTCGATATCTGCAAAATAACAGCCCCTCCCTTGGTCATCCCTGGGAACCACAGCACATGGGTAGGTCTGTGAGGAAGCAAATCCTGACCCTGCCCTTGGTTGGGAGGGAAGAACGTCAGTGTCTGTATAGACGGAAAGTAGGAAAAAGTGAGTGTTGTCCTGTGTTCCCAGCTCCGCTTCCCACCCACTGTCCTGGACAAAGAGAGAGGCGGAAGAGCTTTAGAAAGGGAGATCCCCTGGGTAGGTGTGAAAGGCTGTGGTTGCTACTAGCTGTGGGAGGGTGGGTTCATATCTAGGGCCTCAGGCGATCTGACCGAGTTAGGAAGGTCCTAGCACAGGGAGAGACCTCTGGGTTGGGGCTGCTTAGTGACCTGGGCTGTTGGAAACAGCCTTCTTCTTTAAAAAAAATTTAAATTCTTTATTGTTGAAAGTATTACATATGTCTCCTTTTTTCCCCCATTGACCTCTCCCCGGCAGCTCCCACCCCCCAGCACATGCCCTCACCCCCCTACTGTCTGTGTCCATTGGTTATGCTTATATCCATGCATATAAGTTCTTCAGTTGATCTCTTACTCCTCCTCCCCCCCCCACCCCCCCATCCCCTGACTTCTCTCTGAGGTTTGACGGTCTGTTCGATGTTTCTATGTCTCTGGATCTATTTTTGTTCATCAGTTTATGTTGTTCATTAGAGTCCACAAATGAGTGCGATCATGTGATATTTATCTTTCTCCAACTGGCTTATGGTATTTTGCTTAGCATAGTGCTCTCCAGGTCCATCCATGCTGTTGAGAATGGTAGGAGTTCTTTCTTTTTTTACAGCAGCGTGGTATTCCATTGTGTAGATGTACCATAGTTTTTTAATCCACTCATCTGCTGATGGGTGCTTAGGCTGGGAACAGCCCTCTTATTTCCCTTGATGAACTCATGTTTTTTAGTTTTTTTCTTCATAAGTGGTGACAATTACTGGGATTGTATGTGCTTGGCACAGCAAGCCCCAGAATAGATCACCAACTAGGTGATGAAGGCAAAATGGGCTTCCTGTACCAGAAAATGAGGACTGAAGAGGACCACTGGTCTTGGATGTGGCCAAGACCAGCCCTGAGGCTGATGCAGAGCTAAGGGTGGATATTGGCAAGATTTTTATGCTGGAGAGGAGACTTCTTCCAGCCAAGGACCACATAGGGCTCCCAGCACCCACGCTGAGCCAGAAAGGATGAGCCCGAGCACCAACCAGACAAGCAGGGGAAGAGGGGACCCAGGAGGGAGAGGAGCAGCAGGCTGTGGTTACCACTAGCTGTGGGAGGAAGAGTGACAACACGGAGGAGGATGGATATCTTGCTCCCAGGAACTGCACACAGGGTTCTTCCCCATGTGACTTGGCATCTCAGGAGTCCATATCCAAGACCCCAGGGGACCTGGCTGAGCTAGGAAGGTCCTAGCACAGGGAGAGAACTCTGGGTTGGGGCTGCAGGAAAACACTATGCTCCTCCAGCCCAGTGTCAAGGCTCCCGGTCCTGACACACAGGTTGACTGAGCTCCAGAAGAAACAGGGGGGTTTACTCTCCCTAAATGGGTAACTGTCATTGTCTTGGAGGAAGTCTACCTGCTTATGCAGATTCAGAGGCCCTACTGTTCAGGAGGGAGACCTACTCAGCCCCATGGAGGAAATGCAGAAGGGAGGGCCAAGGGTCAGACACAGGCTTTCTGCCAAGGGACTAAAGGCAGAAGATGTCACTATAGAACAGGACCTGGGTACTGCAGTGGAGGATGAAAACGACTGTCTCCTGAGGTTGTTTGGCCTGCAGGAGACTGGACACATCAAAGCCCTCTCAAGACCAAAATTTCATCCTGAGGGTCCGAAGAAGAGGAAGACATTCCATTCACAGGGCAGGTGGTTAGTCAGGTGGGTATCTGCAAGGAGATACTGAAAACTCCTACGTAATCTTGGGGACACTGAGAAAAGGCTCATCTCTGGAAAGAGGGCAGCCAAGAGCTCTAGTTGGGTGTGGTGACACCAAGCTAAACTATTCTAAGGATTTCTGAAAAGACAGAGATAGAGAGAATGAGACAGAAAAAGAGGGAATGAAGGATCTAAGACCACCACTTTGGCCACGCAGGAGACAGCAACCAGCACTATGGCCTGCTGGTCTTGGCAGAGGTACTGGAAGGAGGCTGGGCCAAGCCACTGGGAATGATCCCTTCTTCAGGAAGGTGAGACTTCAGGGATAAAGGGAAGGAGAACAAGGGGGAGGCAAGGATCCGCCTCTAAGACCACACTGAGAAAAATAATGAAGTCTTCAGATCTCGCCTACAGGTTTCAGGCAGTGTAGGCTCACCTACAGGTTTCAGGCAGTGTAGGAAGGAGGTTAGATTTGCCAGCAGCAAAAAACCCTGAGGTCTGTCCTGTCCCAAATTATCTGGGCACATCTGCGGAGGTGGTGCACGAAGTGTGTGATTTATGGACCAAGGCATTTAATTGTGTGCAACGCTGCAGAGCGCTCTTTCTGTTCTATAATGACATCTTCTGGCCACATTCAAGACACTGGCTATTCATTTAGCTTGGTTCTAGAGCTAGGAAACCCAGCTGACCCATGATAGACACGTGGCATTGGTATAAAGTTTGCTATCTTCTGGGAGCATTTGAGATCTTGCTCCCAGCATATGTCATCAGTTTGGCTCAAATAAACTCAAACATTTTTTTAAAACTTTGCTGTGTTATAAGTTGCTAAGATTGGAGTTGTTCGTTAGTGCAATCTAACCTAGTCTATCCTGGGAGGCCACTGCTGCCTTCCTTCCTCAGAGCCCCAGCCAGCCATGATCACACCTGAGAGGTCTGTCAGCAAGTGGGAAAGGGAGGGCAGAAGAGCAGAGTAGCCCTTAGTCTCCACCTGAGCCAGGGAAGGCCTCTTCTAAATGGGAGCCATTAGCTGACCAATCAAAAGGAGCCAGATAAAGATTCTGCATAAAGCAGTTGCCACATCTAACCAGTCCCTGTTAAAGGCACTGCCTCAATTGTCACCAGATTTACTGAGGCTATTCCATTAACCCTTTGGTGCCTAGAGTGGAGCCTGATTTTCTGCCTGGTCTAGGGTTTAAATTTTTTAAAATATTTTTTTATTGATTTCAGAGAGGAAGGGAGAGGGAGAGAGAGATAGAAACATCAATTATGAGAGAGAATCATTGATCGGCTGCCTCCTGCATGCCCACAAACCGGGCTCAATGTTCCCTGACCAGGAATTGAACAGTGACCTCCTGGTTCATAGATTGACGCTCCACCACTGAGACACATCAGCCAGGGCTAGGGTTTGAATTTTAATCTAAGATTATGGTATGTTTTGGTAGGTTTCACCCTGGTCATGAGGGTGGGAGCTATCATTCTTACTTATTGTTATATCCCTAGCCCAGTGGTCGGTAAACTGCGGTTCGCGAGCCACATGCGGCTCGTGAGCCGCGGTTTGCCGCTCTGTTGACTAATGAGTTTGCCAACTACTGCCCTAGCCCATGGCTGGGACACAGCTGGCACTCCGCAAATGTTTGTGGATCAAACGATGAGACCATGTGACTAAAACTTCACACCCTCTTGGTAGGAGGCTGCTGAAGAGACCCCAGAAGACCCATGGAAACAGTCACTCTGGGGACCAGCTTGCCACCCTGATGTCCACATTGGGAGAATTCCCGACCTTCTCCACCAGAGCCTCAGCCTTCGCACCAGGAAATGGAAGGGCGCCCACCTCTGCTCCTTGAGAGAAAGCAGGGTGGGAGGTGCTTAATCAGGGGCTAGAGGCTCAGGTGACCTTGGATGTGGGTGGGGGACAGCAAAGCCCTGGCAGTCTGCAGGGGAATGTAACCCCTTTCCGTGGGAACCCAGAGTCTTGGTACGGAAGACATACCGTTCAGGCTTTGGATGGGCTGCTGTCCAGACCACTCAGGCCTTTCAGCAGAGACTTTGAGTTTCAGTAGAGAGAGTGGTTTCTTAGTTGGAAAAAGAAGAAAGAAGGAGAGGAAATTGACTGGGCTCCCGGGGTGCTGGGCCGGGTCTGTGGTTACTGATGGAAACCTGGAGAAGTGTGCAGGCTGCATCAGTCTTTCTTTCAACAGCTTCAGCGTCTGCCCTGGGCCAGGAGCTCAGCCTGGCCTCCCAGCTGAGGTGTGTGTCTGGAACCTTTCCTCCGGAAGGGGAGGGGACAACCCAGAGGTGTGATCTGGGGCATGTGGGGCGGGGGCGGTGTCTAGATGTGAAAAGGAATGGGGCTTTCAGATAGTAACACTTCTCCGTGTTCACTTCTGCATGTGCACCTTGTATGGCTTATTCGGTCCTCACTAGAGCCTCTGATATGGCTATGATGATTTCAGTTTTCAGACACTGAGACAAGAGCCAAACCCAAGCCCACCTCCACCAGAGCCTGTGCCCCTGTCATGGACTGGTTAGCAGATATCGGATCTTTCTGATGTCCTGGTGTTTGCTTGGTTCATTTCCCTTAGTTTTGCTTTTCTTTTTAATAAAGTCTAAGGTCAAATTCATAATGTGATGCTTAAATGAGGCAATCTGACAGGTACCTAGCACACTACCTGGCCCATGGTAGGCACCCATCGAATGCAACTCCCTTCACTCTCCATTCTCCTGGAGGTGCCAAGGCTGCCTGCCTCCATCGTGCTAATGAAAACAAGGGGCTCTGGCTTTGATCGTGCAGTCTTGAGTTTTAAAGGGGGAGCACCAAGAGGAAGGCATTGAGAGTGGGAGGTAACATATCGGGTTGGGGGGGGTGGTGTTGCAGCGCTGAGTTTTCTGTCCTACAACCCCAGCCACCTTTGCTAGGACCTTCTAGGACTCTGGACTTCACTTCTGTAGTCGTGGCATCATTGGGAAGGGAGGCTCGCCCTTCACAAGGCACACAAGCTTACCCCTCACCTCCATGACCCTCTGAATCCAGGCAAGTCCTGGCCAGGAAAAGCTTGGAGGCTGGGAGGAGGCTGGGCCTAACCTCAGATCTGGGGCAGGATTTCTCTCCAGAGAGAACCTTGATTGACCCTCATGTATTCCTTTCTCAGCCAGTCTTGGAAGCATATAACCCAAGCCTCTTGCAAGCATTTGACACCCGAGCCTGGCAGGGAGGTGGTAGTGGCAGAGCTGCCAGGAGGTGGCATAATAGTGGCAGGTTCAAGCCAGTTGGCAATGTCACAGCCATCTTTTGGCCTGAAAAATGGAGTAAGGATAGGGGCTCGTTCATTCATTCAACTAAAATTCGTTGGGGTGTCCAACTCATAGACAATTATTATGGGTCATCAAGGATATGGTCCAGTTCTGAGGAGCTCATAGCCTACATGCTTTAGCAAGAAGGCCAACATTGAGGCCCCAGGTGTCTCCCAGGTAGACTGATTCCTTCTCTCTGCACAAGGAGAGTACTATGACTCGCGGTGAGGGGCACAGGAGTACACGGGGATGTTCCGGGGTCTCATGTACAGAAACTTGCTTCAGGGGGCAGACAGGATGCCAAAATATCGCTGAGGGGATGGAAGGGCTCAAAAGTTCCCAGACAGGCCTCTGTCTATAGAAGTGGGCTTGGCATCAAGGGGCCCAGTCAGGGACAAGCAGTAAGGGGAGTTGGGGCAATCAGTGCATGGGAGGGACAGGAGATGGTGGGGCAGCGCCCACTTCCTTACCTTGGCAGTGTCCCTTCCTGACCATGATGTAGCCCTGAACACACTCGCAGTGGTAGGAGCCCTCCGTGTTGGTGCACCGCCCATCACGGCACGCCTCTGGCTGCTCACACTCATCTATGTCTGCAAACACACGGAAAAGGCCTGAGTTGGAGCCAACCCTTCAGGGAGTCCTGGGACATTCCCTTTAGAGGCCAAGGACAAGGACACCCATGCTGAGGCCCAGGAGGGGAAGGCATCCTTGCTGTGCCATGATTGGCAGGGGGCTTCTATGCCAGGTCTGAGACTGACCTAGCTCAGGCCCCTGCAAACTCTCAAGTTCCTTTCTCCAAGGAAAGCTACTTCTGGGGCCTATGGGGACCCTATAGCTCTCTCCTCACCACAATGCAAGGGCTGGCCTTGAGGTCAGGTGGCCACAGGGCATGATCTGAAGAAGCCAACAGTCCTTCTCTTGACCCCAATACATCCCCTATATTGATCTGGTCCTAGAATTCTTATAGCCTCCTTAAAGGTCAGGGATTAAGCAGCAAGTGAGAGACAGCATGTTAGGCAGCTGAGGAACTACCAATGAGGTTATTCCATTGTCCCAAAGCAGACTAGTGCCCATGATGGCTCAAAAGCCCAACCCTGGTCATGCCACTCCCTTGCTTAACCTCTATCAAGGTTCCCCACTGCTCAGCCTGGCCTCAGTTTTGCTATATTCACCGAACCCCACTGGTCCAGCTTCTAAGGCTTTGTTCACACAAATGC
This sequence comes from Plecotus auritus, assembly GCF_963455305.1. NCBI lineage: Eukaryota > Metazoa > Chordata > Mammalia > Chiroptera > Vespertilionidae > Plecotus > Plecotus auritus. The sequence goes on along the minus strand of NC_137770.1, from coordinate 26,388,947 downwards.
TTCTGCTTGGTTTGATGGCAAGCAGAGTTCTACTCCCATTTCAAAGACTGGTTCAATTGATCAACTCTGTGTCTCTGTGACCCCACCCCATTCCCTGCCCCACATTCAAATGAATGGAGGAATCACCTTTGCCTCCACCCCCAGCCCTGGTTCAAATACTTCATAGAGTCCTTGTGCAGATTAAATGAGATAATCCAGGTGAAGAGTTTAGCTCAAGGCCTGGCACAAAGTAGGCATTGAAGAAAAGTTAGCTATTATTATTATAGCATTAAACCTACCCCATAAAACCCAAGCTCCTCAGCCTGGCAGGTAAGATCTCTCATGCACTGCCCCTGCCAAGTCTCTCACCCCGGTTCCTGCCTCCCATACACCTTCTAACCTCAGCCACACAGGACTTGCCTCTGAGCTTCTGCACATGCTGATTCCTTGCCTTGCAGCCCACCGGCTTGGTTGTCTCCTACTCATCTCTCAGGTGAGTCTGACTTCTCCCCTCTGACCCACATGCCCCTTCCCAGGGTTCCCTCAGGACCCAGCCCCTAACAGTAGCTGCTCATCTGCTTGTTTTATTTTTCTCCCCAAATGCCAAGAATATGCTTTATTATCCTACTGACCACCAGTGCCCAGCACAGAACCCCAAAAGTGCATATTGCATGAATGGAATAATAATCATTTGCTCATGGACGGTGTTTTCCTTTCATAACACTTCAGTGTACAGCGGAGGCACGGGCAGAAGGTGTAAAATGCATGCTCTCAGGCCCACATCTGGAGATGCTGACCCGCACTGGATGGGCCCAGGAACTTGCATTTTAGTAACTCTCCAGGCAATTCCGAAATAGCTGGTCCTCACTTTAGAAGCTCTAATCCCAATGGAAGAGAAGAGTGAGCTCAGTGGCAGAGCCTCTTGTGGGAACTTGATAAAGGACCCACAAACTGAGGCGGGTGGGAGGGGGGAGACAGGATGACTGTGATGGATGAGGCTGGAACACGGATGTGCTCTATGGAGAGAAATAGAAATGGAAAAAGCCTGGCTCTTAACACACATACTAGTACAAGGGGGGACTCCAGAAGAGTTAAACATGCCACAGAGGGCAAAACTATAACTTTAATGAAAGAACATGTAGGAGAATAGCTTTGTGACTTAAGGGTGGGGAAGGACTTCTTAAGCCCCAAAAGCATAAAAATAAGACAAAACGGTGAATTTTGATACATCAGAATTAAGGATTTCTGTTTCATTTTGTTTTCTTCTGGGGATTTCTGTTTTTAAAAAGGGTGTGTGAGCCCTAGCCAGTTTTGTTCAGTGGATAGAGCACTGGCTTTTAGACTGAAGGGTCCTGGGTTCGATTCCAGTCAAGGGCATATGCCTGGGTTGCAGGCTTGATCCCCAGTAGGGGGGCATACAGGAGGCAGCCGATTGATGATTCTCTCTTATCATTTATATTTCCATCTCTTTCTCCCTCTCCCTTCCTCTCTGAAATCAATAAAAAATATATATATATTTTAAAAAGGGTGTGTGAATAAGGACAATGGACGGAGGACAAAATGGGAGAGTTGCAGTATCTAAACCCAGGCAAGTATCTGGAATATAAAAAAAACTCCAAAAGAGTCGCAAGGAAAACCAGCAACCACCTCTGGAAAACTGAGCAAAAGACAGGAACAAGCCATGTCCAGGTAAGGAAACCCAAAGGCCAACCTACAAAGAGATCTCATACTAATTAGTAAAGTAACTTATTTTATATATTTACTAGTCAAATCATTTATATTAATCAATTATGTTTATATTATTTGAATTCTAGAAATTGCACATTAATGAAATAATTCATAAAGTAAATAATTAAAATAATGACATATCGTTTCCTGAGACTAGTAACATTTGGAAGTGTTATCCTGGCTAAGGCCTCGTTAAGTGGCAGCCAGACCCCACTGGGAGACAGCTGACCTTGAGCTTCTTCCCTCCTCTCCCAGCTGTCAGGTCTGGCAGAGACATCCCGGACACCCAGGCTGGCACACAGCAGAACCCCTTATCTGGGCCAATCCTGGTGACACCATTCCCCGCAGCAGCCAGCGCCCAGGGCTGGGCCTGCCGAGAGCAGTGCCTCTGGCCTATAACACCTGCCAAGGCTGTGAAGCCTAGAGAAGCCCCTTGCCCCAGCCTCTCCCCTCGCCAGCTCCGGTTGTTGGGAGCACTGTTGCCTGGTTCACTTCCCTGAAAGCCAGCTGACCGAATCGCCACCCGCTGCTTTCAGATCTCTACGGGCTGCCACTGCCTGTGGGACAGCGTCCAAGCACTTCAGCCTGGCACTCATGACACTTCACCACTGGCCTCCGCTCCTGCCACTTCCTCCACATGCCCCACACCCTCGTCACGCTGGATTTGTAATTCCCAGAGCGTGCCAGGCCTGTCCACTACTCTGCTCCCTGCAGAAATGGTTCCACTCCCTCCCGGCCTTCACTGTGTGTAAGGGAGTGTGTTGTTGGAAGCAAAGCTCTGCCACAACTAGATGTGAGGTGCCTGGGTGTTTCAATCCACCTCTCTGAGCCTCAGTTTGCTAAGCTATAAAATGAGTATAAGGATTTCTATTGCATAGGGTTGGGATAATGAGCTTCATGAAGTGCTTAGGACAGTGCCAGCATGTAATAAGTGCTCATGAAACGGTTCTGCCCCAGCTCAAACACATCCAGAGGGAAACCTTCCCATTCTTCCACACAGAACCAGTTGTCTCCTCACCCCCTGGGGCCACCATTTACGTCTTACTCTTCCCACTGTCCCCAGAGCTTACACGGCTCCTGGCACATAGGTGCTCAGTGCTTGAGTGCTGAGTGAATGATGCACACAAGTCTGCCACCCTTCGGTTAAAGAAGTGGTTTGTCTCCTCTGCTCCCTTTCCCCCCACAATCGGTGAGGGGACCAGATCCTTGAGGGTTAGAACCCTGGCAATGGGAGGATACACAGCTTTCCGGAGGGGCCCTTGAGTGACCGCTGCTGGGCTGCCCAGGCCAGAACCACAATGTGGGCCCCAAGAAGGCAGTGCCATTCTCCAGGAGAAGAACCCAGTTGTGTTAAGATATTAAGTCCCGGCTTGGAAAGCGCTGCATCATGTTCTCTGTGGTCTCTTCTGTGAAAATGTAGGTATCACAGTGTGGTTGCTGCATATTAAAGGGTCTGTGCCGGGAGCGCCGTTACCCCTGCAGGGTTTGGGGCCCTGTGCCCATCCCAGCTGCAGAGGACCCACGCTCCTCTCCCAAAGGCACGGTCTCTCCCCCGTCTGCCAGGAGTCTCACTCGGCATCCTCACGGGTCGCCCTCCTTACCACAAGGAAAGCAGCTCCTTGTCACTCAGAATTTGGGGACCTGGCTGTTAGTCCTCCTCTCCCTGGACCCCCACACTCCTGGCTTTTGCCACAGTTCCCTGAGCCTTTGGGCCTGCTGCTGCCTTTCACATCCTGACCTCTCAAGCTCGGTGTCAGGGGAGTCGGCTTTCGCCCAGGTCTAGCTCGGAGCCCTGGTCTTGGATCCCTGGGCCCCGCACTCCCACACCGCAGAGCTGAGTGCTGAGAATGCCTGGATCCTCTTCCACTTCAGCTCTCTGTGGGGTCCTGTGCCCATCCCAAGGGCAAGGGCTTACCTTGGCATTCCTGCGTGGTCCCTGAGGTGGCCGGTGTGTAGCCAGGGTAGCAGAGGCAGGAGTAGGAGCCCACATGGTTGACACAGCGCCCTTTTCCCGTGCAGGGGTCCCTCAGACACTCATTGTCATCTAAGCAGAGGGAGGAGGGGAGGAAGATCAGGAGAGCCTTTCTTTGGGCATGTGCCAGCACCTGCCCATGCGCAGGGCTGGACAGGGGATGGCGCTGTGGGGCAAGAAGAGGGTGAGGGAGCAGAGGAGGCTGGAGAGATGAAATATCTCTAAGGCTGGGAGCCATGAAGTCAGCCCATTGGGCCCCCTCAGGCTGCCCTATGCCTCCTCCCTGTCCCATGGCTCCCTCCTCCAGTGGCCCCGTGATCACTTCCTTTCTCCTTCAAGGCGCAGTGGATGTGTCCCCTTTGTATAATAATATTGGGGGGCGGCAGGGGGGCGGTCAGGCCAACACTTGATGATTTGTCTTGGCCCCCAAACCTCTCTACCAGGGATGGCCTTGGTGGAGACATTTACGAAGACAGACCTTGGTCCACCCTGCAGGCAGCAAGATGGCCAGTTTGAGGGGTGGGCTGAACTCAGAGCTGAGGGCGCCGGGCACCTGTCTGGGGGCCCTAGGGTGGCTTCCCACACTCTTGGAGTCCTGGAGACTCATCAGATGCTGCTCCCAGAGATTGGTCTCCCCAAGGTTAAGGTCAGCTTTGTCCAAAGCGTCTATGCTCCTCCTCAACCCACCAACCACACAGCACTGCTTGGGCCTCCTGCTGCCTGGACTGTTGACTCTGTCCCCTAGCAGCCCTGCTCCTATCCCCCCAGACACTCAGTGAGCCCAGGACTCCCCAGTGAATACCTGTGCAGTGGGTCTGGCTGGGGTGCAGCCGGTAGCCGGGGCTGCAGACGCATCTGTATCCATCTGGGAGGTTCACACAGGTTCCGGGGCCACAGATGTTGGTGGCTCCAGCGGCACATCTGTCAATATCTGTGGGAGACAGAGCAAAGCCGACGTTATGGGGACACAGGGGAGGGGCCAAGGCAGTGGAGCAGAGTGGGAAGAGTGTGGGGTCAGGGTACCTTGGCCTCAAAGGACCCACAGAAACCTCATCTCACCCTTAATGGGGCCCTCCCACATCCACATGGCCTGTATAAGCTGCCCCCGCACCTACTCCCAGGGCCCTGAGCCCCACCAGGACGGAGCTCTCAGGAGTGCGTCGCTCTGACCAAGATCAAGCAGATGCCAATGGCCCATGTCCTGAGTCCCTGCAGGGCCCGCCCCGCTGAGGTCTCCAGCCTAACCTTACCCTGAATACAGGCACGGCTCTCACAACGGTGCCCAGTGATTCCCTTCCCTGGCAAATCCTCCCCAGTTTCCCCTTGACAGACAGACAGGCTGACAGGCAGATCTGGTGAGCAGGGTGCTGGGAAGAACTGCAGGGACGGCGGGGTGGGGCCAACTGAGCAGGGCCTTGAATGCCACCTTGAGACATGTCAGCAAGGGGTCACGCAAGGTGGGGTGTGATCAGAGCCCTCTCAGAAACACCACTCATCTTGCCATGCCACCTTGCTCAGGAAGATGGGAAGGGAGGCACAGGGGCCCTTAGAAACCCGCTGACACCATGTAAACAAGGACCGCCTTGGGTGGTGCAATGGGGTGAAAAGTGAGGAGACAGGTGCTGAATTCAGAAACGGTTTGGAGGCTCACCAGGACTCAGGGCTGAGGCTGCATAGAGGGCAGAGACCCTCACTTGTTTGAGCTGTGTCCTTAATACCAGAAAAGTACCCAGCACTCAGCACATGCTGAATGGACACAGCACTGACTGCATGAAGGATGCTTTCAGCCTCTGTGTCCGCCCGGATGTCTTAGCAGGAAGCCCATACACCCTGGGCTCCCTGTCCGGCCCCAAGGGAACGGGTTGGGACGTGGCCTGTGATGGTGCGCAGGGGGGCTTCACAGCGTTTGCTAAACTGAACGGAACTGAATGTCCACACTGGCCTGTTTGCAAGGGTACCCTGTCGCTCGCCTGGCTTCAAGTGTCAGCCACGGACTCAAGAGGACCCCCAGCCAGATTCTAAATGTCCTCCCAGAGGGGTGAGGTTGGGGGATGACAGGGAAGATGGGGGATCAGGCACAAGGCTTTGGTGGTGGTTGGGCGGATCCTGTCCCCCTCAGAGCTGCGGCTGAGCCTGGCCCGGCCCCTCCTGCCCCGCTCCTCTGCCTCTGCCTCCAGGCCCATTTTCTCTGTCAGAGACTCGGACTCGTGAGCTGAGCCCCTTCTCCCAGCTCATCTTGCTGTCAGGTGGAGGGGGGACGAGGAGCAGTGCACTGAGCCCAGAGGAGAGAGGGCCTGGGAGGGGCCATGGGGTGCTCTGGTTCAAGCCCAGGAAGACAAACCCCGACTCCACCCCACATTTTCTGGACTTTTCCACCGGGCTGCAGGGTCTCTCCCGTTGCCAGGGGAAATCCAGAAAGACCTGTCTCCGCCAAGGTGGCCTCAGTCTGTGAGGTTAGGAGATCGGCAAATCTGGGCACGTGTGAGGGCACACACGAGAGCACACGTGAGCTCACACGTGTGCAGGGAGCAGCAGGTAACGCGGCCTTGCTTCTCTTGAGCCAAGTCCCCAAACAATGAGCCTTGAGGAGGGCACATTCCAGAGAGAGGTGGATTTGCCAGGAATCGCCCCACCCCGCCCCCCTCACCATTGTAGTGGCCGAGGTGGAGGGGGAACACAGGCTCCCCGGCAGTTAAACAGCCTTGAGAACCCGACCTTCCCGAAAGTCGCCCCTCCCATGGGCAGGAGGCTGCCCACTGCCAGGACACTCAGATGACTCAGAGTCAACAGCCTGGAAGAGCCAGGCTTCCGGAGGCTCCCTACCCTCCAGAGGCCCCTGGATTCTGGGCTCTGAGTGAGACTCTCCCCCAAGGTGTCCCTTCTCTTTCCCCTTCCTGGCTGGACCCGTGCACCAGACGGGACTCCTGTGCTCACTAGGGCCCTGTGGTCTCTGTGAGATGAGCCGGGGCTGAGCTTGGGGGGAGTTGCTGCAGACGGTGTGTTCATTTGGTGGAGAGGCCCCGAGTCGGCTGTGGGCAGTCACACCTACACCTCGCAGGGCTGGCTGCAGGTACCTGGGGGGCCCAGGGTCACCAGCACGTCGGTGGGGGCGGTCACTTGCTCTTCTTCCAGGATCTCTAGACTCCCCTGTCCAGGCAGTGGTGGCGTTGGTCTTCCTGTGGCATCTCCTGTAGGGGGGAGGGGAGAGGGAGAGCAGGTGGGCACAGCCCCTTGGCCAGCCACCTTCCCACCTGGGACACTGCTCCCTCCAGGTTCCTGGTAGTGGCCCTGCGCTCCTCTCTGCTGTCCCAACTCCAAGAGCAAGGGGTGGAGCCTAGGGCGGGTCACCCCTCACCTCCTAGCCTCCTAGCCTCCTGAGACCTGACCTGGCCCCAAGTAGAGTCAGAGAACCTGAGAGCTCATCGGGTCTTAGAGCCCCTCACGCTCCATGTCACAGACGAGGAGACTGAGCTTGCAGAAAGGGCCACTTGTCCAGGGCCACCTGGCTTCCAAAGCCGGTCTCCTGGTTCCCACGCCAGCATTCTTCTGTTTGCAAAGTGCTTTACAGTTCACAGAGCTCTGCCATGAACATCTACATCTCGTCGGCCTTGGGAGGGTAGGCGTTCGTGTCCGTTTTATAGTGAGGAAGCAGGGGGCCAGCTTTCTGACTTCAGAACAGTGCCCTGTCCCCAACCCCGGCTCCTTAGGTGTATGGAGCTCCCGGAAAAGCATTCACAGGTCACATTGTCATCCAAGACCTCATCTGATTGGAGCCCCATGTATCAGCTCACATGTACTAACTCCACTACTGGATGAAGGTCTCTCCTGCCCACCCTTCTCTGTGAGCTGGGAGCCGATAGGAGGAGGGACTCACCTGGGACCCAGGCAGGGACTTGAGTAACACTGGTTGTGACCTGCACAGAAATAAAAGACTGTTTCTCTTGGTTTGGCTGTTACCCCCATGACTCACTCCCTTCTACCAGGCTTCCCATCCAACTCACTCACTTTTCATGCATTCCTGGTATTAACTTCTTACTACATGCTGGGCATTTTGCTAGGCACTTTATGTCCACATCTTATTAATCTCAACTATCCTATCATAGTAGGTTGTAATGATTAAATGCATGTAATGTGCCAGCTCTGTGTCATCTCAGCAAGTAGCATATCAATGCTGTGACCTCAGAGACAGCAGCAGAAGCTCCAGGGGTTAACTAGTCTATCCAGTGTCACAGGGCCAGTGTGGTGAAGCGGGATCTCAGGCCACACCTGCTGTCCCTCACCACAGCCCACGGACAGAGGTAGATAAGCCATGGGGAACCAGGAGGGGAGATGGCAGAGGATGCATAGCTTGGGACTGTGAGGACTTGGAAGTGGAACTTGGTCTGGGAAGACAACACGTGGTTCTCCAGAGAGAGAAGAAGCTCGTTAGAAAAAGTGTTTGGGTAAGTGGTTGAGCCAGGAGATCACGGTTCCATTCCCAGTCAGGATCAATGATTCTCTCTCATCATTGATGTTTCTATCTCTCCCTTCCTCTCTGAATCAATAAAAATGTTTTTAAAAGATAAATAAAAAGTGTTTGGGGACAGTCAGGTTTGCAGGTTGGAGGGGCAGGGGACAGGGAAGGGATTGGCAGACTGGCGAGGGAAGAAGCAGATTCATTCTTTTGGAATGGTTTTCCAGGAGGATGCTCAGTTCTTTACAGGGGACTGCTGGGCACAGGGAAGGGGGTGGGATCCCCGTTTCTCAGTGAAGTGGTTTGAGGCTATCCACAGCTCTGCCTCTACTTTCCCATGAGCCACTCACAGAGGAGACCTTGAGGTTTAAGCAAATCAAGCTCAGAAAATGCCAAATCTGAAATTGATCTAGAACCAGTTCTAGACCTCATCTGCTTGAGTGACAGCCAGAACTAACAGGACATGTGCCTACTTCTTTTCTGAAGGGGGTCCCAGACCATCTCAAGTGAAAAAGCATAGAAGCTACTTGATAAACAGCAGCTATTATTACTTCCTTTAGGATAAAACTGGGTCCTTGGATCAACCCTCCACTTCAGCATCTCTCCAACTAAAATCCTACATATACTCTGTCCTTCTCCCTTTCCTCCCTCATAGGACACTGCCCCATGGCCTTGGTGGCTACCAGGTCCCCCTCTGCCACACTTGCCTAATTCCCTGGTGAGAAGACTCACTCACCTGGCCAGCCTGAGAGTCACCTGGGAAGGAAATGTGAGAACATGAGCTCAGGGAGGGTAGTCTGGCCGCCTTCTCCCCTCCACCCATAGCCAGGGCTGCTTCCATCTGTGACCTCCTGACCTTGTCCCCAGAGGTCAGCAGTGGAGAGAGCTCAAACTCTTATGCCTGCCTCTGCCCCTCCTGCCCCACTGGGACTGGCCATCACAGACCCCAGAATCCCAGATCTGGAGTGTCTACAAGGTGTGTCACTTGGTGGGAGGAAACCTCCTACTTCCCTCCAAGGCCTCCTGTGATGGGAGTCCCACCCGACCTGGGCCAGTCCACCCTGTGGTCCTAGCTGTAACCCTCCTCCCTCCCCAGCCTGCCAGTCACACTAGGTCACTCTTCCCCTCCCTCTCACCAGGGGAACAGTTCTAGGGAGGAGAGGAGTTGTTCCTCCCTAGTCAGGGTCCAGTTCCCATGATGACTAGGGCTCTGTCCTGACTTCCCTCTCTCCTGGAGAAATTTTGGCCATCACATAGTTCTCCTGGTCCTACTATAACCCTGGCCTCCTGCACTCTGTGTTACCAGTAACTTGGGCATGCCTTCTGCCTGGTTTCCCAGGGCACCTGCCAGGGGTGCCTCAAGCCCAGTCTCCTCCCAGTCCCTTGCCTCCTGGGCCCAAGACAGTTGAGCTGGAGTTCGTGCTTTGACTCTGAGGCTAGGGTTGGGTATTGAGAGCACCCAGACTCCCCAGGATCCACCCCCCAGCTCTTCAGGCCTTGAAGCCAGCACCAGCCTCAGAAGCTGCATGGCCAGGGGCAGGGGATGGAAAGACTGAGGAGCTGGGGCAGGGGCTGCTGTTGACCTCTCCCACCTCCACCAGCAACTCCTTGGGATGTGGGCACCTCTTGACCCCATAGGGGAGAGGAAGTGGGTGAGGACTTCCTGTCATGCCAGGCCAGGAGAGCAGGGTCCCAGGGCTAGGTGCTGCTGCTCCAAAGTCCCTTTCCTAAGACTCCAGAGATGGATGCCACGCATCCAGGATAAACTCCCAGTGCTCTTTAAGGTGCTGTAACCCAAGTGGAAGGGGAGCCCCTCAGGCATCTCCCCCAACCCAGATACCCTTGTCAGGAATGGTCCCGGCCTCCAGCCAGGTGCTGGTGGCCGCCCGGAGTGGCTGCCTCTCTGCTGGTCTGGACATGGTCCCACTGGTCTTCTGCCCTTGCTCCCTCGAGGGCCTGGCCAGTTCCTCCTCCTCGGCTTTCCTCATGGTCAGGCGGATGTCTGAGCTCGAGTAGGTGTAGCCATGGCCGGCGGGGCAGATCTCCCTGAAGGCCTCTACAAAGTCAATGGTCAGAGACACACTGAAGATGCTGTTCCTGCAGGGACCCAGGATCCTCCCTCCCCTCCCTTTGGGAGACAAGGCTATTGCAGCAGCAAGGAGGGAGGGGCCCTAGGGGCCCTAGTTGAGCAGGCAGGAAGACTAAGGTCTTCTGGCTTAAGGTTAGGTCCAAGTGGGGGAAAATGGCTACTGCTTATAGGAAGCTTGAGAGGGGGACAGAGGGTTACCTGTGCCAGGCAGGGGGCATTTCTCACACTTGCTGCCCCATGCTTTGCCCACTCGGCTGCAGCAGCATATCTGCTTGGTGATCCTCTGGGTCAGAGGCAGGGTGCAGGTGCCTGGCCCCAGGGACCGGTAGCACAGCCCCTGCTGCATGGAGACAGCCTTGTCCGCTGAAACAGACATAGCAGGTGGGGATGGGCAGGTGGCCGGGGGAGAGAAAGCACAGGCAAGAGGGCAGAGGATGGAGGAGTGGCTGGTCGTGCACTCGGATTGGCTTGGCCTGCGTCAGTCTGGGAGTTTGGGGTCCTGAAAATGCTCACAAGAATGTTAGGAAGAATAGCTGTGGTGGAATGCTTCAGCGCCTCCTCATGTTACCTGTTTGAGGGGACCCTGACGCCTAACCACATGGAGAACCTGTTTACAAGTGCTGAGTTACAAGTGTTTATCCAAGTCCAACATGGGCCTGGGGTTGAGTGGGGAGCAGTGTGCTCTGAGGGCCATAGACGAGGTGAGAACCAAAGGCCTGAGGGGAGCTTTCAGGGCAGGGACACTGTCATCTTTGTAATCAAGCACCCTGCACAGCATCTGATGGGTTGATGGATGGCTAGATCCATGAATCAATCCGGTGGGCCACAGTGAGGGTGAGCTAGGCTGGGTTTCAATAATAACCATGCCACTACCATTGTCCCCTTGCTTGTACTTTTTAAAATATATATATTTTTTATTGATTTTAGAGAGGAAAGGAGAGGGAGAGAGAGACAGAAACATCAATGATCAGAGAGAATCATCGATCAGTCGCCTCCTGCACACCCCCGACCGGGGATCGAGCCCATAACCCAGGCATGTGCCCTGACTGACAATCAAATCATGACCTCCTGGTTCATAGGTTGATATTCAACCACTGAGCATACCGGCCAGGCTCCTTGATTGTACTTTGATAGTAAATATTATAGACTATTCTCTTATAAATTACCTCAAAGGAAGATGAGGAGCCATGCCTCATTGGAAGAGACTGAAATCTTCAGAGGGACGAATAAAGAGAAGGGGTGGGGTGAAAAGGGCAATACTCAAAGTTGAGGAATTGATGATTCTGGGAGTCCTGTCAGGACTCTACAGCCCAAGTTCAATTCCCTGCCCCACCATGAGCTACATGACCTCCTGGGTCTTATCTCCTTCATACTAAGGGCGATGAGTGGTGGATGCATGTATTTCTGCCTGTCGCTCATACTCTGGTAACAGCATCCTGGTTTTCCTGTGGATCCACCCTTTATCCCCTCAGTCTTGGTCCCCCACTTCCTGGTTGAAGGAGTATAGTCCATATCCTTCTCACAGTGATTGCATCAGGGATGGGCACTTGATAAGTAGGCCCATGATGTGAATTAGCTTTGGGACTCTTCCTGGATTATTAGAAAAGAGATGCTTTTTATGTTCCTATTTGTTGTTGTTGTTGAGTTTCAAGGGTGGGAGGTTATAGGCCTAGAGTGTCTGGTGGGTACCTTTGAAGGAATAAGAAATCAACACCTGCCAAAAACCGGTTTGGCCCAGTGGATGGAGCGTCGGCCTGTGGACTGAGGGGTCCCAGGTTCGATTCCGGTCAGGGGCACGTAACTTGGTTGCGGGCACATCCCCGGTGGGGGGTGTGCAGGAGGCAGCTGATCGATGTTTCTCTCTCATCGATGTTTCTAACTCTCTATCCCTCTTCCTTCCTCTCTGTAAGAAATCAATAAAATATATTTAAAAAAAAAAAAAAAGCTCAGAAAAATAAGTGGTACATAGCTTACATTTAAAAAAAAAAAAAAAAAAGAAATCAACACCGAAGGAAGAGAGCAAGAGACATCCTAATGACACTGTGGGTGCTTGGATCCAGCCAAGCCTGAGGCACACCTACCTCTGGACCTCCTAGTTGTGTGGACCAATGAATCATTTTTGCTTACAGTGGTTTGAGTTGGGTTTCTGTCACTTGCAACCCAAAGACTCCTGACCAATAAACCTTCACAGTGATATATGAGAAAGGGTCCTGTCCAAGTCATGTGCTATACACATGTCAGTTATTAGTCATGAGCCATGGTCTCCAGGTTCAGTCTCTGCCTCCAGCAGCCACTTCCCTGGGGCTACCGTAGGGAAGGGCTTGGTCCCTTCGAGGTGACACAGCTGGGAATATGAGGAGGCTGCCCAGCCCAGAGGGCCCTTGTAGCTGTTCTACTAGCCCTGGTCAGCTGCCAGGAAGGGGGGCAAAGCTCAGAAATGAAGGGAAGAGAAACTTAGTGCTTCCTCCTGCCCCCCTTCATGGATATGAGTCATCAGAGGAGGCTGGATGGGGTAACACTAAGGAGGGGAGATGGAGAACACTCAAGGGCCACTTCTGCTTCCCTGCATTAAGGCTCTCTTTCTGGCACTAATATGTCACCTCCGACATTAAATACACCTGCCTAATAAAAGTACGGGTGGGGTGGGGTGGGGTGGGGAGGAGAAGAGCTGTATGCCCCTCAAGGCCTTGATTGCCTGTCTCTGTCACCATGAGGTCTTCTGAGAGCGTCCTGACATATCCTCCCACCCTGGGCCCCTCACACTCCCTGGGTGTCCCCTCTCAAGGCTTTGACTGTCTGCTCTCCCTGTGGAGACACACACTGGGCTGAGTCCGCCCTTCACACGGGCGCTCCCTCTGGGTGGCGCTGGAGTCGTGTTCATTCTGTGGTCTCCTCAGACCCAGTGCCTGGCCGTTTGCAGACTGAGGGCTTAGCCAGCTACAGGGAGCTCGGCTGAGTGGGGTGGCCGACCTGACCTGGGCGGTCACTTGGCAGAGGCCAGTCAGTACTGGTTTTATTCAGCTCTGGTCAGGCCTCCCTGCCCCAGGAAAGCCCCGTCTGGACCGTGGCGTCAGCTCTGCCATCTGAGAGGGATTGTCAGCCTGGGCCTCACCCCTCTGGAAACCACAGAGGTCACTGGAAACAGCTGCCCGGGTGTACACACACGCACACACGGACACGATGCCAATATGACTCGTGACACGTATGTGTTCACGGATGCAGAGACACATGCAGAGCCAAGGGGAATCACAGGATTGTGGAAAGGCCTGGGGCTGGCAGCAGTGGCATTCATGCTGCAGACAGGCCCCTTCAGGCGCCGAAGAGGCAGCCTCTGCTCAGCCAGATGTTAGAACAGAGGCAACACACATCACCCAAAGTAAATGAGGCCAAAGACGGAATAGAAATGATTAGAGAAAAAACAGCAGTAGAAAATCCCAAACTACAAAGTCCCAAGAAATGCCTAAAGCCCAAAGTGGAGTAGCAGCTGTCTGTCCCAGCAGGAGGGGACGGACCCGTTTTTGTACACTGGGCCCAATTCCAGGTTGAGTAGCAGCCACTGGGCCTTGGGAAGGGGCCTGGGGGAAACTTTTGCTCTGGGCCTGGCCCGTGAACCCCAAGGGTCCCATCTTGCCTCCTAGTGGCCCCCACCCCTGTTCCCCACCTGCACTCACACACGCAGCGGCTCCTGGACGGATCCAGCATGAGGCCGGGCCTGCAGGTGCACAGGTAGCTGCCCCTGGTGTTCACGCACTCCGAGTCCTTGCACAGGCCCAGGGTCAGGCACTCGTTGATATCTGCAGGGTTGGAGGAGATGACCATGGACCCGCCTCGTGAGGTCTGATGGAGGGAAGGGCTGGGGCAGAGATCTTCAAATACTTTCTCCAAGTAAAGGGGCAACAATAAGAGAGCTGCCCTTTATTAAGTTGATCCCTCTCTCTGTGCCTCACTTTCCCATCTGTAAAATGGGGTTAATAAGAGTAACTACCAAATGGTCTCACATAGGAGGACAAAACAAATTAAAAATGGCAAATCACTTGGTCCTGGAACTAGTAATAATGATCATGATATTAAGCTAATGTTTACCGCGAGTCTCTTATGTGCCCGGTGCTTTCCATGTGGTACCTCATTTAATTTCACAAACAATTTCACCAAATAGGACCACATGTACTCATTTTATAGGTGGGGAAATGGCGGCTCTGGGAATAACTTGCCCAAATCCACTCAGCTAGTACGTGGCATGCTGGGATGCAAACAGGGGAAGCGGAGAAGGCGACAGCTGGGGTTGAAGGGCGGAGAAAGGGTTTCCCGGTCCCTCCCGGTCAGGCTTCCTTGAGAGACCCAGAAACAGCTCGCAGGCCCAAGTCTGGGGAACAGATACGCAGCAAGCTGCAGGGTGGAGGCACCGACCAGGGTGAGGCGGCAGGTGCTGTGCAATCGCTTAGGTGTCTGTCTCCACCTGGGCAGCAGCCATGTCTAAGCCATCCCTGTGCACTAGCGCCTGGCACAATGTATGCAGCTCAGAGTAACACCCCAAAATTACCCCGTGGGAGTAGTAGAGAAGGATGGAGAGAGAGCGGAGCTGGCACACGTGGGTGCAGAGTTGGGTGGGTCCCTTCGCAGACATGGAGACCACCACCCCAGACTCAGGAACGGGGAGGTTCCTGGGGAGAGCCCCTGAGCATCCTGTACCCCGGGGCTCAGTGGCTGGAGAGCAGAGCTCAGCTGAGATTCTGGAAATAACTTTACCTTCCCCGGCTGGGAAACCGCTGGACACCATTTAGGTATGAACAGCCTTACCGCACCCTCCAAGGACAAAATCAAGACATCTCCACACCACAGTCCACCAGGCCCTCAGCCCACTGCCCCTGAGGAAGACGGGCCCTGGGCTGGGCTGGGCTGGGTCAGACGTCTGCCCTTTTGCCTGGTGCAAGCACCTTTTCTTATCCACAGGCCAGAAATCGCCTCTGGGGCCTGGCATCCCACAGACAGTTAACCCAGCCACCCTGGGGTGTCCTCAGGCTCCACCCCCCTGAAGCAGCCTCCAGGGGGAAGGTACCTAGGAGGCCACCTAGGTCAAGCCCTGGTCTCTAACCCAGCTTCACCCAAAGTAGCCATACAGACAGCGGTACGTGCAAGGCAGCCTCCCCTTTGGGAAGCTTAGCTCCTCGCTGACCTCCGCCAGCCCCAGAAGCCTCTCACGGCTGAAAGGCCTGCTCCTGTCATACCTATTGCCAGGCCCACAGCCGGCAGGGCTCCTCACTCAGAGCCTGAGCTGCTGAGTGGCAGCGGCCTCCCTAGTGAAGCCTCTGGAGCCCTCCGTCCCGGTCCTACTGCCCACCCCGCTGGAATCCCCTGCAGAAGCCATCGCTGAGTCCCCTTCCCACCCTTTGTCCCAAGGGGCCCCTGGGCCTGGCTGCTCTGGGGCTTTCTAATGCAGAGCACTCTGGGCCTCCACTGGCCTTACAGATCCTGCCAGCCAGGCCAGCCCAGCAAGGCCAGGGGTGTGCTTCATGGTCCCCTCTCCTCCATCTGTGCCTCCTCCCCACCCCTACCCACACCCCCGCCCGGCCGTGGGTTGAGGCAGGGGAAACCCTGAAGGTGCTTGCTGGGCAAAGTCCACAGAGGTCTCTGCTAAATCAGGCTGACCTGGTCTCCCACCCTGGAGTCCAAAGTCCTCCCATCAGGGAGGTCAGCCCGGGAGGTGAGTGGATGTTTGGGAAGTGGGGTGGCACCCTCAGATACGGCATCACACATTCCTAGAGAGGCACCTGGCCCAGGTCTGAGAGTGGGTGGGAAGAGATGGGGAGGAAGGGATGGGCTTGGCTGCAGGTCCTTCCTCAGGTTGATCTATCCCATCCCCTGACTTCCTTAGGCCTCTGGAACCAGCAAACCCCAAAGCTTCCCCAAGCTGGGGTCTAGAGATCCCCAGTGGAGACCACGCAGGCAGTGTCCACCGATGATGCAGGGTGGGTAGAGGTATTCCTGCATCATCAGGCCTCCATCATTTCCCTTCCCCAAGCCCAGCCATGCCCTGGTCATCCTTACCTTGGCAGTGAGTGAGGTTGAGTCTCTTGTACCCCTGGGGACACTCTAGCTGGCCATTTTCAATCACTGGAGAGGCTGAGGAGTGAAGGTACAGACATGTCTCAATGAGGGCCATTGGGTTCCTCTGTCACCCACACTGGGAAGTGGGGTGCAGTCTGGATGTCCAGCTGTGTCTCCTTAGCTGAAATCCCTGCCCTGGCTCCCACCAGGCTACTCTCAGTCCACCTTGCTCTTAATAAAAATGATACTAAGTCACTATATATTTTGCATATGATTATATTACATACCATATATATTACTCTGTATCAATGTAATACAATATCACATATGATTGAACACGTTTATTACTTTTTTAAAATGTTTTGTTATAGGTTTGCAGGAAGTTGCAAGAAAAATAGTCCCTGAGTATCCATCACCCAATTTCTCCTAATGGTTACATCTTACATAACTAGAGTTGTTTTACTGATGTTTTTTAAAAATATTTTTTATTGATTTTTAGAGAGAGAAGAAGGGAGAGGGAGAGAGAGGAACATCAATGTGAGAGAGAAACATTGATCCTGCATGCCCCCTACCGGGGAACGAATCCAAAATCTAGGCATGTACCCTGACCAGGAATCGAACCAACAACCTTTCAGTGCGCGGGACAACACCCAACCAACTGAGCCACACCAGCCAGGGCTGTTTTACTATTTTTTAAACATCTGGATACAATTCACACCCTGGCTAAGTTCAGTCTATTTTGATACTTGATTTAGCTGACAAAGTATCCTAGATCAAGAGGGAAGAAACTCATTAGTGATTGCCCTTATAAAACCATGACATTTATTTTTCACTCACATTTACCAATTATGCGATGCTGTTGAAATCTGACTAGTAAAATTCCATCTTCCCGTAGGGAGGTCAGTTAGTTGTTCTTACAAATTAAATTCTAAGTTAGAAAATTCCAGCTTTCAAGTTTTTCAAGTGTGCAAATGGAGATGGTTTACAGCATCCCATAATAAGGAAATAATTCTCAGTGTTTCAGTGTTGGTACATCTCCTGCCTTGATTTCACAACATTGCCCTTTACTTTATAGAGAAATTAAAAATTTTTTAATTAAAAAAAAATAAAACACAGGGAAAAGTCTCCATTACTTTGGAGGGACAGACTGGTATGTCGACCTTGCTGAAAAGCTCTAGCAGGTAGCATACTACTGCCAGCCATCTGTCATCACAGAAAAAGGCAGCAAATATAGAATATCAATCTTTTTGTTTTTTAACAAAGAGTAGCTCATCTTTAAGTTTGACAATTCCTCTGCCAAGAAAGACATAGCCAGTAATTCTCAAAGGGCTCAAGGGATTTTCACAGACACTATTCCAACACAAAGTTCCATAAAGATACCATCAGACTTTAAAGGTCTTGTTTTGTAAAGTTAACTGCGTGATGACTTCCGGTAGCAATTTATCTTCCGGCTTTGACTTGTTTACAGCCATAGCTGGCCCATGAAGCCTGCAGTGGAGGAATTTGACATCCAGTCCTCTCCATCGCTGTTACCTTACTAGTCACAACATCAGTGGGTGACCTGCCAGAGCTGTTCAGTAAAGCTTATTTTTACTCAAGAAGTCATTTACTGTCGAGATTATATGTCCTCTGGTTCATCCTTTCTTTAATGGCTTACACAAGGATAGTTCTGCAACTGGCCGGGTGGCTCTGTTGGTTGGAGTGTCATCCATGCACCTAAAGGTTGTGGGTTCAATTTCCGGTCAGGGCACATACCTAGGTGTGGGTTCAGTCCTCAGTTGGGGTGCATACCAGAGGCAACCAATCTATTTCTCTCTCACATAGATTTCTCTCTCTCTCGCTCTCTCTCTCTCTCAAAAAATCAGTAGACATATTCTCTGGTGAAGATTGAAAAAAGATAGTTCTTTATATATTTTATTGTTGAAATGAATCCTTGCAAATACCAAGAGATGAGTACACCTATAGAGCAAAGTTTGAGTGGCTTGTTTTTAAATGTTTTTTAAATCAAGACAGTTTGACTCCTGTCATTAGCTGCTATCTCTGGGCACATTATACACTCATGGCAAGGTCAGAAGAGCTAATTAGATGCTGGGTAAATTTGCCACAATGTATATATCACTAAAGTGCCATGGCCATCTTCATCATTTGGATCCCGGGCTCCACTTGGTGAGGGTTGCTGGTTAAAAGTAGACGACATAATTGAAACACCCCATGAGCCCAGCATTGCTGTATGCTGTGTGTTGTGATATGCCAGACAAACACGAGCGCACCACCTTTTCTGGGAACCCCACTCTTCCCTGCACTGTGTGTGCCAAACATGACTGCTGACCGTCTGATATATGGATCAAGTGAGGACATAAATGAGTAAAGCTTCATTTTTTAAGATAAAAGGGATGTGGATATAGGTTGTAATCTTTGTGCCTGCCATGGAAGGCCTTGCTCAGGGTTTGCATGTTGCTCCACCGTGGGGGCTAGGCTCAGCCTAAAGCGCTTGAGCTGTCTGATTCATAGTGAGCAGGGAGGGCAGATATCACCACCCCTGACACCCGCCCCTGGCACCCGCTCCAGGCACGCCTCTCGAATGCTCCCAACACACACAGGCCTTCCCTTGTCATAGCACTTAACACGATGAGCTGTTTGCTTGCCTATCTCCTCCCATAAAGTGTAAGCTCGTAAGGACAAGGTCCTTATCTTCTTCATTGTTGCTATGTCTCTGGAGCCAAGTGCAGCAGATGGGATAGTATGGCACTCAATCACAGTGGAATGAATAATCATAGCAAACACTAAAACAGAGCTCACTAGGGGCCAGGCCCTGTTATGAAGGCTTTTCATATATTAACTTATTTAATCCTTGTAACAGCTCTGGAGGTACTTACTATTATTATCCCCATTTTATAGATGAGCAAACCGAGGCACAGAGGGGTTAGGAAACATGCCCTCTGTCACCCAGCAGGTGGCTGGAGCTGGGATTATGATCCCTGGCATCTGCCTCCAGAGGATAAATTCTGAATCATTCCTCTCTACTGCTTCCAAATAAATAAATGATTGACTTCACGGCAAGCCTTAGGAGGTGTCTAAAGCTGAGAATCCTAGGGTCTGGAGGTCACAGGAAGATGCCTGCTAGCAGGAAGGGTATCACCCTTTCTGGGAACCCTCCCTCTTCCTTGACCCCCCCCACCCCCTTTTTTTTTTTTTAACAAGGGATCAAAAAGGAGGAGGTCAGAGGAACTAATTAGATGCTGGGCAAATGCTCCACAGTGTATATAACCGAAGTGCTATGCAGGATCAATAAAGGAAATGGTGAAGAACCTGTGCTGCCCTCACGGCCTCTCAGCTCAAGGATCAGAGAGTAGACAGCGAGGGATTTGTGATATCTGGACAGAGAGAGAGTGCCTGGTAACCCATGATTTCCACGGAGACACTTGGAAGCTGCAGGTGACCTTGCATTTGGGACTTTTAGACCCAAGGAGGCCAAAGCAGCTCCTGAGGGGTTAGTTGGGATCACCCTGAACTCCAAGGAGTCTGAACATCACAAAATGCCCGGGAATCATGTAGGGCAGACATATGTGAGGAAACCGGGACATGTGGGCCTGGAACTCAGGTCTTCTGGCCTCTGACCCAGGCCCTGTCCATTCACTGCTGCACCTCAGCCTGGGTACACACCGGGAAGGAAGCAGAGGGCCGCTGGCTGCAGCCTGCCCTGCAAATTCTCCCCCTTGGCTGACGGGACTCCCAGGAAGGCCTCAGCAAGAGCAAACCAATGGCTGGGGACAGTTTTGGCCCTGACTCCATGACAGAGCTCAGGGAGGAGGAGGTGGAGACATAAGTCTGGCCACAGGGTTTTTACAAGCCATGCCGATCTCAGCTGTGATGACAGATGGTCTGCCATACATCCCTCTGCCCAGAGAACACACACGCATGCACGCACACAAGCACGCACAGATGAGGCTGAGCTCGATGTGTAGGGGCACGTGATGAGGCTGGAGCTGAAACCCCCAATTTGTAAAACTCAGGCAGGTAAGCTGGAGAGAAACTTTCACGTTCCAGAGTGGGTGAAAGAGGGTGGGTGCTGGGGCAGCCGGACCTGCATTCAATTCCTGGCTCCAGTCTGAAGAGCTATATGACCTGAGGCACATTGCTTATCCTCTTTCAGTCTTAATTTTTCTCATCTGTAGAAGTGTGGACAGACACTCAGTTGGTGGGTTGTTGTGATGATTAACTTGACTGAAACAATCAATGGCAGACTGAGCTAGCACGCTGCCTGCCACAGCCTGTAGGCGCTCCCCAAGGATTCCTTCCTCCCTCCCTCCCTCCCTCTGACCCTCCATCCCTCCCTTCCTTCCTTCCTTCCTTCCTTCCTTCCTTCCTTCCTTCCTTCCTTCCTTCCTCCCTCCCTCCCTCCCTCCCTCCCTCCCTCCCTCCCTCCCTCCCTTCCTTCCTTCCTTCCTTCCTTCCTTCCTTCCTTCCTTCCTTCCTTCCACACAATCTGAAGGATAGCAAGCTAGCCTGCTGCCTGTCACTGGCTGGAGAGACTTGGGCAAATTCTCAACTTCTCTGAGCCTTAATTTTTTTTTATCAGTAAAATGGGGATGAAAATTCCTCCTTTGGTGGGGGTTGGGGGGTATTGTGAACACTGAACAAGTATGTAAAACTCTGAGCACGATTCTTGTCACATGTTGGTAATTATCATAATATTCATTGTTCCAGATTTTCCTCCTAATGAATCCTCCCAATCATTATAGAAGTTCTGCCCAAAGATGGGCTCTGACCGCTTCCTTGGGGTGGCACTGGAGCCAAAGTGGGCATCTTAGTCACCACAAGCAGTGAGGTGGAGAGAGGTCTGGTCAGAACCCTGGCTCAGACAGTCCCATCAAGCCACCCTACCCCATCCCGTCCTGGAGCTCCAGGCCAGAGCCGCCATGTGTCAGGGACACTCCCACTTGTGTAGGGAGGTGCTAACATGATCCCAGGCTTAGTTCCCAGGATGCTCCAAGTTCCTTGGAGAAGCTCTCAGAAAATCCCCAAGCCAAAGAAATAGTTTTGGTTGGTTTTTTTTTTCAGCCCAGTAACTGAAATTCTGACAACCCCATTTTCAAAGAGCAGGAAACTGGACATCTCATCCAGAGTCCCAGAGAAGAGGAACCCCACCCCAGCACAGCTGTCCCCCAAGCTAGGTACTCTAACTGAATGTTGTTAATATATTTTTTTTTATTGATTTCAGAGAGGAAGGGAGAGGGAAATAGAAACATCAATGATGAGAGAGAATCATTGATCAGCTGCCTCCTGCACATCCCCTACTGGGGATCGAGCCCGCACCCTGGCATGTGCCCTGACCAGGAATCGAACTGTGACCTCCTGGTTCATAGGTTAATGCCCAGCCACTGAGTCACACCGGCTGAGTAAGCTCAGTCCTCTAGCAAATGCCAAGAACACAAGAAGCAGCATGGACAGGAGGCAGATTAGAGAGCGGTTAGAAGCAGAGGTCTGAGGTGTTATAGACCTGAGGTTTCAGGTTCAATTTCCTCATTTGTAAAATGAAGATAGTGAGACTGGAAACTCCTAGAGATATTGTTAGAATACAACCAAATGAGGGAGCACTGAGCATGGAGCCAGGCACTTATGAGATGCTCCGAATAACGACGACGGTGACCATAATGACGTTGCTGCTGTGACCGGACCCATAGTTTCTCTGCTCCAACCTGGCATCATGCCCAAATCACCCTCACACGTCCACCCCCACGGGGCTGGTGTCACAGACAGTGCCTGCCACACTCCTCGTGGGCAAGGGTCCTGACAAAACCAAGTCAAACCCAAGCTTTCTTTATATTGAGTGTTTCAAAGAAATTTTCAGATGTATACACTGAGTGGCCAGATTATGATGATCTCTGAACACATAATAATCTGGCCACTCAGTGTATTTGTATCTCAAATGGGTACCAAAAGTATTCTAGACTTTGGCTGGAGATCAACCACCTATTTGCCCTGAGCTTTCTATCAGCCAGTGCAAAGGGGAAAACTGATCAGGTGCACGATTTATAGTATCTTTGATAGCAAATAAATGAGGTACTCAAGAGAAGTACACTGAGTGGCCAGATTATTATGCGTTCAGAGATCATAATAATCTGGCTACTCAGTGTATATAAACTTCCATTCCCTCAAAAATCAATTTCCTTCCCCAACTCCTACAAACCTTACTAAGGTAAGCACACTCCTCGTGGCGGGGAGCTCAGTACTTCCGGGCACACCCCATTATATTGCTGGGCAGTTGCAGTTTTTTTTAAAAAAATTCAGTCTCCATGTGGCTTCTTCTTTTTACCCTCAGTTATAGGAGTTCCATTTGGCTCATCTTCAGGTGGTTCTGCAAGGTGATTGTTCTAGTTTAGTTGTGACTTTGATGTGGTCGTGGGAGAAGTGAGCACAGCATTTACCTGCTCCACTGTCTGGACCAGAAGTCCCAGCTGCAGTTGTTAATACGCTGTGGCTTGCGCTCAGTTTTGAGTTGAGCTCTGCTTACCAGAAACATCCACACATCGGCCTTCGCCCTCCTGAACCGCATGGAACGAGCCTCCTCACTTCTCCCTGCGACGCTTCTCCGAGCGTCTCAGTCAAAGCTTAGGCCTGGGCTGCAGGTTGCTGCCCCGCCTGTCTGTTCAACCCCAATCTTCTTGAGGGACGTTGTCCTTTGTGCACACATAACTCATGAAACAATCCCAGGGAGCATCCTCCTGTCTGTGAAATTATGGTTTGGGGTCCTGATTTTTGTTGTCTTCAGGCAGGCCCAGGCCTCCCCAGAAGAGGTAGGGAGACCTTGGTCAGCTGAGAACCAGGCACGCTGTGGGGTGTGAACCCTAGCTGCACTTGTCCTGAGTGTGTGGCCTTGGACAAGTGCCCCAGCCTTCTCTGAACTTCATTTCCTCACCTGCCAGGTGGGATAAAGAGCCTGAGCTTGCAGGTGGTGGTAACAATTCAATGAGATCATGCCGGTGGTGAGCCCAGCGTGGTGTGAATGTTCGGAAATGGGTGGTTGTGGTTGTTTTGAAGAGGCGAAGCTGCAGAGCAAGAGCCAGCTCTCCCTGGAGATGCAGGGAGGGGCCCGGGTTCCGAGGTGAACTCATCCCATGCCAAGCAGATGGAGAGACGATCTCGTGGCAAACAGCTGGAGCCACCAATGCAAACCTCAAGCTGTGAGCCAGCCCTGCTGCCCCAGCAAATGGGCCTTGGGGTGGACACAGCCAGTGCCAAGACAAATGGGGCAGCGGCCAGCTTTTCAGTCAACCCAGATGTCTGTCTTAGATGAAAACTCAGAAATGTGGCTTCAATCAAAGTGGCTTTTAAGGGCCAGGTGCTCTCCAGACCCTGGCAGGGGGACTTCGGAAGTTCTGAGTGGGGGCCTTTGATAACTCCCATGGGGTCAGGAGGGTCAGCTGTATCTGTCATTCAGTGAAGGGAGAAGGGGGACCATAGGCTAGCCTGGATCCACTGAGTCATCCCCCCGAAAAAGAGGGCCCTGGGGAATGTTTCTGGAAGAAAGGGGATTTGTCTGTGCCATGTAACTGAGACTTGAAGGCAGTCCTTTTTCTGTGACAGAAATAGCAGCATTCTGACATCAGTGATGAGAGAGAATCATTGCTCGGCTGTCTCCTGCACGCCCCCACTGGGGATCGAACCTACAACTCAGGCATGTGCCTGGACCGGGAATTGAACCGTGATCTCCTGGTTCATAGGTTGTTGCTCAACCACTGAGTCATGCCGGTCAGGCATTGATTTTAATTCCTAAGTGTTTCTTAAATTAGCCCTACTCTTCTATTTCCCACTATGCCACTCTGATCTTTACTTTTACTTTTTTTTTTGAATTTTCATAAGAGTGTATTTGAGCGAAACTGACAATTGCTGGGAAGCAAGATCTCAAATGCTTCCTGATCTCTACTTTTAATACAGACAGCTACATTACTAGGGAGTGGAGAAGGAGAAGGAGAAGGAGAAGGAGAAGGAGAAGAAACAGTATTCTGCAGGGACGTTCCCACAGTCCAGCACAGAGCCTCAGAAGCCAGGTGATTTAGGGAAGCAACAAAATCACACGGCTCGCTGGCTGCAGGCTGTATCACTCCCCCACCCCCATCCTGCTAGACCGCCTCGTTGAGGATGACAAAGTCCTTCTCTGAAATGCAAAGCCTTATTTTATCAGAGAAATAGAGGCTCAGAGGGGCAAAGCCACCAGGGCTGAGAATGTTCTAGAACCCAGAAGTTTTGCCCACTATTCCCAATGCCACCCCGGCCGCTGGCCTTTCTCCTTCCCACTCTTGCACAGTAGCTTGCTTGTCATGCCTCCTTAAAGAAACATCCCCAGTCTGGCCCTGGGCTTGGGCACGGAGCTAGGTGTGTGGCACTCTGTCAACACAAACAAGGCTCCCTGCTCTTGCCCCTTCTCTGTACAATGCCCAGTTGCACTTTAATGTGTTTTAAATGCTTACATTGCCCTGGTCCTTATTATTATGTTCTTTGGTGTGCTAGAATGCTTGCCATTTCAGGGTCTGCACCCTGGTGCCTAGCTTGCTGAGTGTGCTGAACACAGTGGGGGTTGGAGGATGTGGTACCTGGGACAGGGAGGGGGTGAGGGCTCAGCCTTGGGTGTGCTGCGTTCCAGGAAATGTTGCTCACTCTCTTGGTCTCACCTGCATATGCAATTTCCTCTGCTCGGTAAGCAGTTCCCCATGTCTTTGACTGGGTTACTCTGATAAACCTTTGGATCTCATCCTGAATGTCACCTCCTCTAAGAAGCTTTCCCTGATTCACCAGTTTGAGCTAGGACTTCCTGCCCACAGTGTACAGATGTACAGGTTGTGCACTGCACAAAAGCACCACATTAAGGGGATCATTGGCATCCTAGATCTGTATGTTTATACAGACTGTTTGGACCAATGGAAGGCAGACTTTCTCTAATTTGCACAGAGGTGCTGCAGGACCTAACAGTCTCTGGATCTGCTGTCTGTTCCCACTGCATCTGGCACTGTCTAGTCTCTGCACTAGCATTCTTTTTCTCTTTCTGATGCCCATTACCTGTCTTCGCCCCCCTCCTCTTCTCCCCCACTCGGCTGCAGGCTTGGAGACAGGAAGCAATGGGCACTGCTTTTGTGGAATTCTCCACGGCCTGTCCAGGGCTTGCACACTAGGGCCACTTTAAACTTACTAATTGTTGACTGAGTGGAATGTGGAATATGGAAATCTCAAGGGTCTGGACCAGAAGGGAAAAGGAAAAACAAGGAAAAAAGAAAAGTGGCACAAACATCTTTGGCCTGCAGGGGGCGATGCTGAGTAGCCTCTTCCATGTGAGGCAGTGGGTCCATTCCCTTTTCCCTTTTTGGAGAGATCTTTCTAATAATACTATTAACAGCTACCATTTATGGACCTAACACTAAGCACATGCATCATCTCATACTCTCCACGGCAGCCCTGCGAGGCTGGCACTGTGACTGTCTGCCTGCCTTTGTAGATCAGAGACAGAGCAGAGAGAGGTCAGGCAGCAGGCAGAGCTGGGACTGACACCAGCTATGTGCTGGGTGTTCAAGCCTGGGAGCTTCATACAATCTTTTGGTGCTTCACCAACAATTCTATTACCCGGTGAAACCGTCACACTTATTTTTAGTTAGGAAAATATGGTCACTGCTCCAAAGCCGGGTCTGAAGTTAAGAACAGCCCTGCCCCTCCCACCTTTGGGCTCCAGTCCAGGCCCCCCACAAAGCCAACTCACTGAGTCGACTGCTGACAGGCCAAAGAAATACATGGCAGGACTGGGCCCAGGGGTGAGGCCTGGAGGGGCAGACAGGCTGCGTGGGCAGAAGCCATACTCAAGGCACAGGCACCTTGACACAGCCTCCCGGCTGCAAGATCAATGCCCGTGAGAGCAGCGTTTTGCTCACTCCTGAATTCTCAGAGCTTGGCACGCACGAGGTACCCAGCAAGTATTTGCTGAGTGAGTGAATGAATGAATAAATGAATAAAAATATGTTAGGTTTTTCCACTATCCAAAAGAGGGCAGGGAACTGGATTTTCCATACCCAAGGCTGAGGACATTCTGGGACACACACCCAATTCCTGATTCAAAGACTGGAGGCAGAAAACAGGAGGTGAGGAGAAGGCCTGGGGGCCCCTCCAGGGAGAGAACGAGGGAGACACCCAGTCACCAAATCAAGACCCCTGGGCCCCTGGTACCTGGGCAGGGGGAATATGGAAAGGGGCGCAGGGGTAGAAGAGGGACCAACATGGGATGGGATCCCTAAAATCTGAGCAAGAACACTGGCAAGAGGGAGGGACCTTCCCAGGCACTCAGATGGAGCAGGCAGGCCAGGCTGCACTGGGCAGAGGGGCTGAGCTGTCTGAGCCCTCAGCAGCCTCAGCCACCAGCCAGAGGCAGCCCCGAAGCAGATGTGGAAAGGCTGTCCAGTCTATCAGCATGTTCTACCTGCCTGGCTCCTGAGACCCTGGTAGGAGATGGGTGGCGGGTAAAGCAGAGGCCAGGCCCTGGGAGAGCTTCCCACACAACCCTGGACCCTGGCACCCAGCACTCACCTGGTCTGGGCGGGCAGGGGGCACACAAAGTCACCCCCCAGAAGGCCCCCACACTGCCACAGCAGTCTTCTTGGGTAGTCAGCTCCAGCAGGGGGTTGGCACACTGAAAAAAAGGCCATGGCATGTGTCACCTCTTCCCTCCCCTGCTGTGCACAGGGATGGCCCAGGGGAGCCTGAGACAAGTGCTCCCTCCCCCCACACCTTGCCAGAGGATATCCCCACCCCAGGGAGGGTAGGAAAGAGTCAACTGATGTTCCAGAAGGAAGCTGACAACCCTGCAGTCCACTCAGCAGACCCTAAACTTGAGGGGTGGGACACACCCCAGGCAGGATAAGCTCTTCTTTATGAGGTCTGCAAACTGCCTCCTACATGCCTCAGCCCTTCGATGGGGGACCCCAAAGGATGGGCTTTCCTCTGTCCAACTCCATGATCACCCACGGTGCCAACCTTCCCCATGGGGATGGCCCAGGCTCAGGGACACCACAAGCTGAGAGGCCAGGGAGGGTCTGGGGACTCAGAGTCCCTATCCCTTGGTTACTGCCGACCTCCTCCAGTCCCCTAAAATCAGGAGGGATTTCTAGAAACACCAAACTGCAACCCCAAGAAAAACCATCCTGGGTCTGGCTTAGCTTCTGTGCTTAGGTGCCTGGGCTCAGAAAACCTCATCGGATGTCCCATCACTGACTGTGGTTGCTTCCAGATGGGTGTAAGGTATCTCTCATCATTGTACCCCCAAGGCTTTGGGGTTTAACCTGCATTTGTTAATTCCTAATCTCTGTGACCCCACTCTCAGCTGAATACCAAACTCTCGCCAGATTTAAGGGCCCCACTGTCCTTGCACCAGGGGCCCCTGGACTCAGCTCCAGGAGAGCCCAGGATTTACCGGGGCCGAGGACACTGGTGCCCTGCTCTGCATGCACTGACAGGTGCCTCGTGGAGCCAAGGAAGGAGGCCAGCCTGTCTGCACTCAGCAATTGCAGGTCTAGTTTTCTCACCTGGGAGATGGGAGAATCTGCAGACACTTACGTTCCATAAGAATGAGGAAGAGAGAGAAGGAGAAGGAGCAGAGTGGGGGCTTGGCAATCACTGTTCTGGAAGCTTCCAGGGCTTTCTCACCTGGCCATTCACACTGCTCAGGTAACACCGGCCCAGCAGCCCCTGAGGCCTGGGTGCCGCCGGGGGCAGTGGCCGAGGGGCCTCTCCATGCCGAGTGGGGATGCTGTTGCTGTCCCAGTGGCTGTGGCCAGGGCGGGCAGGGAGCCGGGGCACAGGTCTGGTCTCCACGCTGTTCTCCTCCAGGGCCTCCTCGGCCTCACCCCGCACCCGAGCCACCTGGTGCACCTGCACGGAGGCCTCGGGCGGGTGGTGAATGTGCACCTTCACCAAGGAGGGGTTCACAGAGGCTGGGCACAGGGGCTGGGGTCAGAGTTGGGAAAACAGGGCCCCACCCTCTGAAGAGTGTCCTCTAGCCCTGGGCCAGGCAGGCCGCTGGCCGTGAGTGGCCTCCCAATCCTCCCTCATTTCTTCAGTCTCTACCCAAACTTCAGCACAATTCCCCAGTGAGGGGGGAACAGGATGAAGGACAAACTCCACGCCTTGCCTTTCAACAAATGACCTTCGTTATCAACTTCTAAGCTTCCTTCCTGACTCCACCTTCCCCATGGTCCTGTGCACCCCTGAGCTCCAGCGCACTGAGCCCGCGTGGTTCCACCTCCATGCCTTTGCTCATGCCAGTTCCTCCACAGAGGGACCCCTCCCCTCCTCTCTGCGTAACCAAAGGTACCCATTGTTTAAGGCCTAACCGAAGTCTACCTCCTCCATGCAGCCTTCCCTGAACACCCTGGGCTTAGGGGGCTCTCCATCTCCTGACCTCCTATATTTTTGTACCCTTAATTTGGCACCTAGTAATGGAAGGCAGGGGAAATGAAGTGTTCTATAAAGCTATCTCTTTCCTGTCCATCCTCCTCTGTTGTCCAGGTTCATGGGTTCCTTGAAGGCAGGACCTTGACCTCATACTCTTTTGTCTCATGCATAGCACTCATATGGGGTAAGGGCAAATACATTGCTGAATTCACATGGGAGGGCAAAGAGCAGTTTAGGGAATAAAACTGAGGCCTCAGGGTGGAGGAGAAGGAGGGAGGTTTGACTGTGAAGAAAGGCCTGGAGGCCAGTCCCCTCCACCACAGTGCCACTCCCACCCTCCCGGGTATCCCAGTGCGCCCAGCCCCACGTCCCAGCGCTGCACTCACCCAGCTGGTTGGAGAGCGGCAGTGTGAAGGTGGACTGCCTCAAGGGGCCCTCCAGCAGGGCCTTGCGGTGGGAGCCCCTCTCCGCAAGCTCCCTGTTCAGCTTTGGGGTGGGCAAGTGACAGAACTTCCCGGTGGAGTTGGAGGGGCACCAGCACTCGTCCCTGCCGATGCAGCGGCCTCCATTCAGGCAGGGGATCTGGCAGAAATCTACAACATGGACCTCAAGGTGACCGACGGTGGAAGAACGTAGCAGCACCCCCCATGTCGCAGTGGGTGACAACGAAGTAGGGCACAGTAGTGCTCCAAATCTGCATGGCGTCGCCTGAAATGCAGAGACTTTCCAGGAGGCCCCGGGGGTGGGGCGAGGGGAGATAAGAACCAGCCCTTGCCTTTTTAGAGAGCCCTTTCATGCCTTTCCTCGACCCCCCAATAACTTGGGAGACAGGGCCAGCCAGGAACCG
This sequence comes from Plecotus auritus, assembly GCF_963455305.1. Classification (NCBI taxonomy): domain Eukaryota; kingdom Metazoa; phylum Chordata; class Mammalia; order Chiroptera; family Vespertilionidae; genus Plecotus; species Plecotus auritus. Next base: position 26,359,405 of record NC_137770.1, on the reverse strand, counting down.
TTGTCTGAGGGCAGAAGGGACTCACAGATGCGAAAGCCAGACTTGGGGTCATGCCCATGACCGCCCTGGCTGTACAGGGTGGTGGTGTCGCCACGCTCACAGCTGTTGGCACAGTGCCCATAGGCACAGGTCTGCTTGCAGATGGTAGGAGTGAAGATGATCTTGATCTTCTTGATTTTCTCCGTGAGGTTCAGCCCTGCAGAGAGAGGGCTTGGGTCCAAGGGGCAGGGCTGAGAGGCACAGCTGTGACCTCCAGAGGCTGGTTGGAAAGGCCCTGGGACCAGGGGTGAGTCCATCCCAAGGGCATTTGCTAAGTACCCACTGGATACAAGGTCCCATCGTTGGGGCAGGTAACACCTGTGAGAAGCTCCCAGACAAGCATTTATTGAGGGACGTCAATGTGCAGCCAATAAGCTCATGCTTTATGCACATTACTCCAGTCTTATTTTAGGTTGGACCATTAGAAGATGCCACTTTTGTAGGTTAGGATGGTTGAATATTGGCAGTGTTCCTACATCCAAGCTAATATTTCCACTTCACAGGCTCGGAGAAGATTGGGTTGCAAGTGGTGCTGCTGGGCTTTGAAGCAAAGGGCACAGAACAGAATGTAGCTCAGACCTGCCGGAGTGCAGAGTTTTCTAGAAGTTGAGGAAGATAAAGCCTGAAAGAACGATTGGAGACAGGTTTGGGGGTGGGAGGAGACTGGTTGTCAGAACAAGGGTTGGTACTTTATTTGGTGGATAGTAGGAAGTCACTGAAAATTCCAGTAAGAGATCAAAGAGGAAATGTGGGGGACGAATGTCCTCCCAGCTGGTGTGCAGGTGGAGGGGAGTCAGGTGACCAGGGGGGAAGTCACGCAGCGGTGTGAGCTGAGGTTGCTTCACTTAGGGGTGGTAGCAGTGGACATTCAAAGGAGGGGTGTTCATTTGGTGTGGGGAACGCAGAGAGGGAAGCGGCAAGGCAGAGGGGTTGAGGAGGGAAAGTGTGAAAAGTCTATGTGGTCACCCGGTCAAGAAGCTTGACTGATGGGAGAGGAGGGAGAGAAAGCCAGAGAAAAGTGGAGAGATAAGTCTGTGTGTACCTGGTATAAGCTGCCAGGAAAGGTACAGGCTAGGAGAGGTACAGGTTGAAGGGGAGGACAGAGGGGGTAAGGGGAGGACCTGTGAGGCCTAGCTTTCCAGAGCAATCAAGAAAGGAGGTGTGACCCATGGACACAGACAATAGGATGGTGAAGGCCTAGGGTGGAGCGCGGGGGAGGGCTAGAAGAGGTCAATTGGGGGGGGAACATATGTAATACTTTCAGCAATAAAGGTTTTAAAAACAAAACAACAAAAAAAGTAAGGAGGTGTGTGTGCCTTAGACAAGAAGAAGGACACCCCCTTTTCAAGATGACGAGAAAGGAGGTCATCTTGAAAACATTATATTAACTGAAAGAGGCAGCCATAAAAGGCCACATTTTGTATAATTCCATTCATATGAAATGTCCAGAACGTGCAAATCTCTAGAGACAGAAAGTAGATCAGTGGGGCCAGGGGCTGGGGGAATGGGGGAATAGGGGGTGACTGCTTAATGCCTATGGGGGATTTGGGGTTGTTGTTTTTTTTTTAGACTGATGACAATGTTCTAGAATTAGTTAATAGTGGCAGTTGCATCAAATTGTGAATATACTGAAAACCACTGACGTGTACACTTTAAAATGTTATGTGAATTATACCTCAATTTTCAAAATGGAACAAAAAAATGAAATCAGCATGGTCAGGGGTTGAGGTGAAGGGGGCACTGTGCTTGTGGTGGGCAGGAAGGGAGGAAGGTAGGAGCTCTCCTGGTGGTGCAGGCATGTCCATGTGCCTAAGGGTTGGGACCTGGGAAAGTGGGAGCAGTTGGAGTAGCTGCTCTGGGGAATGGGAGAGAGTGTCCAGGCACACAGGGAAGGATTGTTAGGCGGTGACCAATCATGTGCGGAGGTGTGAATCCACAGGGACCGCCGGTGGTCTCCTCTGGGAAGCAGAGGACCAGTTATAGCTGCTAAGGAAGCAACTGGTTGGGTTGGTCCATGAGGTTTATAGGAAGGATGAGTTGGAAGGGCCAGGGCCATGGAGGTGAGGTTCATAGCCGGACATGAAGGAAGTGAAGACAGGACAGGTGACAGATGGGGCAGAGATGGAGCAATCAAAGTCTAAGGGTCTCAAAGGGACAAAGCCCCAATCAGCTAGTTTGGGACCCCTGGGGCCTGGCACTGGACAATTGTTTATTGACTGGCTGAGAGGACGAGGGACAGGTGACAACTCAGCCCTTCAGTGAGAATGGAGGAGATAAGCAAGATGGGGAGAAGAAAACCAAAGCTTTAAATGCCCTGCTCTTCTAGGGCCCAAAGACAGGGCATCCTTACCCCAGGGGGATGACAGGTGGTCCAGATATGCTGCCTGCTGGGCACCATCCCTCCGCTCAAGGCCTGGTCCTGCGGGCAGGGCATTGGAAGTCAGCTGGCCATTGGCTGTGGTGGCCGGGTAAAGTCTGACGGTCCGGGACAGCCCCACGCGCTGCTGGGAGGGGCGGGTCTGGCTGAGCTCACTCAGGCTCCTGTGGAGACAACCAAGGCACAGGGGTTTGCATTGAAGAGCAGTGTCGGTGAGCAATCCCTGCTCAGGATGCCCACCCTCACCTGCACCAGAAGAGTGCTCTCTCTTTGGCTGCCAAGAAAATGAAGGTGCCCTAGCAGAGGACTGCACTAAGCCAGCCAGCTAGGTCAGTGGGAGTGCCTACCCATATGTGGAATAGCCAGGCTTTGGCTGGGTATTCTGGGCAAGTCACTTAGCCTCTCTGGGCCTCAGTTCCCTCGGCTGTAAAATGAAGGTGTTAGACTGGTCCCATGTAGCTCTAACATTCTGAGTCTTTGAGACGCTATGGACCAGCCCCTGCCTCCAAACCAAGTCATGTGTCTACCCACTGCCAGTTCTTTTTTTTTTTCTTTATCCTCACCCAAGGATATGTTTTGAGAGAGAGAGAGAGAGAAGAATATTGATGACGTGAGAACATCCATCAGTTGCCTCCCTCAAATGCCCTGACCAGGGATTGATGTATGGAACAACACTCCAACCAACTGAGCCACCTGGCCAGGGCCCTCTGCCCTTTTTTTTTTTTTTTTCCTTTTTTTTTTTTTTTTTTTTTTAAATCCTCACCTGAGGATATTTCTTCAATGATTTCTAGAGAGAATGGGAGGGAAGGAGGAGGGGGAGAAATAGAGATAGAAACATCGATGTGAGAGAGACACATCAATTGGTTGCCTCCTGCATGTACTCCCACCAGGGCTGGAGAACCTGCAAGTGAGGTATGAACACTTGACTTGGAATCAGACCATGACCTCTTGGTTTATAGGTTGATGCTCAACCGCTGAGCCATGCCAGCCCTCTGCTACTTCTTCTTTTTTAAATATATTTTATTGATATTTCACAGAGAGGAAGGGAGAGGGTAGAGAGCTAGAAACATCAATGAGAGAGAAACATCGATCAGCTGCCTCCTGCACACCTCCCACTGAGAATGTGCCCGCAACCAAGGTACATGCCCTTGACCGGAATCAAACCCGGGACCTTTCAGTCCACAGGCTGACGCTCTATCCACTGAGCCAAACCGGTTTTGGCTCTGCTACTTCTTAATGCAACCTTTCCAGCACACCTGTGTCATAGGTGCCCAACATATACACATTCACAGATTGATTCAGGGCCAGAACTTAGAATATCCCTTTCATTTATTTTATTGCAAAAATAATATAACAGCAATATTCAAGGAGAAAAAAAATGAATTAATCACCCCCACCCCAAAAGACCAAATAATTTTGCATATTTCTTTTCAACCTTTGCTCAAGTATATGTTCTTAACTATTGTCATCACCTATAGATTTTTCACTTAACATGCTGTCTCTGGTTTCTCTCATTGGAACCCCACGCTAATGGCCCCAAGATTCCTGAGCTCAAATCCCTTAAGGGCCAGCTAAAGACCAGCAGGGTAACCACAAGCTTGCCTGGACAGTACATCCCCATAATGATGTCACTTAGTTAAATGTGATGTGCCTACACCCTGCCCAACACTCTCAGGTGTTCAAGGCAATGGGAAAACAAGTGGGTAAGGGGCTCTGTGCCCTTCCCCCACCCACCTTCACCCTCACTGGTGATTCCACCCTATCCTATATAATAAAGAGGTGATATGCAAATTGACCATCACTCCAACACACAAGATGGCCACCTCCATGTGGTCAAAGATGGCCACCCCCATGTGGACACAAGATGGCTGCCACAAGATGGCCAGCAGGGGAGGGCAGTTGGGGGAAACCAGGCCTGCAGGGGAGGGCAGTTGGGGGTGACCAGGGCCACAGGGGCGGACAGTTAAGGGCGACCAGGCTGGCAAGGGAGGGCAGTTAGGGGTGACCAGGCCAGCAGGGGAGGGCAGTTGGGGGCAACCAGGCTGGCAAGGGAGGGCAGTTAGGGGTGACTGGGCCAGTAGGGGAGGGCAATTGGGGGCGACCAGACCTGCAGGGGAGGACAATTAGGGGTGACCAGGCCTACAGGGGAGGGCAGTTAGGGGTGACTGGGCCTGCAGGGGAGGGCAGTTAGGGGCAATCGGGCCAGCAGGGGAGCAGTTAGGCGTCGTTCAAGCTGGCAGGGGAGGGTAAGGGGGTGATCAGGCTGGCAGGCAGAAGCGGTTAGGGGCAACCAGGCAGGCAGGCAGGCGAGCAGTTTAGAGCCAGTAGTCCTGGATTGTGAGAGGGATGTCCAAATGCCCATTTAGGCCCGATCCCACTGGGCAGTCAGACATCCCTCGAGGGGTCCCAGATTGGAGAGGGTGCAGGCTGGGCTGAAGAACACCCCCCCGCCCCCGTGCATGAATTTCATGCACCAGGCCTCTAGTCTCATTTATAAATGGACTTTCATATGCGATTTTGCTTGAAAAGTACTCTGCTGCCAAAAGAACATTTAAAAACATCACTGTCAGGTGGATAGGACAGTTATAGCTACCATTCATTGAGCACTGATTCAATGCATCATCTTATTCATGTTATTTTATTGAATAATAAAAAAAGTAAGTTGCAGAACAATGTGGATAGTATGCTTCCAGTTTTGTGTTTTAAGAAAACTTCTCTCTCTTCCCTTCATCCCCCTAAAAACATTTACACAGGCATCGGAAAGGTCTGGAAGGACCTGTGAACAGTGGCTGCCTCTGGGGAATGCGGGTGCCTGTGTATGTCTAACTATTGTTCTAAACGTTATATGTTTCTATATCTGTGGAATTTTTTCAGTACAATTTTTTATAGAAAACATGCATCTCTATTTCTCCCAGCAACTCCATTTTATAGATAAGACAACTGGAGCTCGGGAAAGCATGGCAAATGTGTGTCAATAACGAGGATCCACGGTGGATTAGGATGGCTAATAGAGGCGTAGGAATTCAGATGTAAGAAAGACTGACACTTGAACTACCCATTCAAGAGATGGTTAGGAATTTTACAGTCAAAAGTGAGGAGCAAGACATAAGAAAATGTATGGAGGTGGGAAGCATGGGCCATATTTAAGGAAGAATAATGAACACTGTTAGATAAAGCACAGAACTGAGGAGAGGGGAAGGGAGATAACATCCATGCAGGGCCTATCAGGCAGTGGCCTGGTGTGTTTTACGTAATATATTATCTACTTGTCCAAACAACCCTATGATCAAAACCCTAGACTTGGCCAAAACCACCTTCAACAAAGTAAAATGACAAAATGAGAAAAATATGCGCAACTCACGTATAGAAAAAAGACCACTTTCCATAAAATATAAAGAGCTCTTACAAAAAAAAAAAAAAAAAGACAGACCAATAGCTTAAAAAAAAAAAAATCAGCAAAGGAATAGGAACAGCTCACAGAAAAAAATACAAGTTTTCCTAAACACATGAAAATTGCTCAATCTTTCTCATTCTAAGAGATGTGCAAATGGAAACTGCTCTGAGATGGCATTCTGTAATCCATCAGATCCGCAAAAATCCAAAAGTGTAATAATAAACTGATTTGATGAGATCATAGATTATGCCGAAACAGGCACGCTCAGGTGTTGTTGGTAAGGATGTAAATTGGTACAGCCCTTATGGACAGCAATTTGGCAAAGTCTACCCACAGCGCAGTGCGTCTATGCTTTGCCCCTCCAGTTACACCTCTGAGACTGTGCTGCAGATAAACCTGCTGTGGTGGATGCTGCAGGTGCCCAGCCCAGGTCCCCATGGCTTCTTCTGAGTCCTGCTCTAGGCTGATGGCAGCCACTTGACAGGCTCGGCTCACTATCATGACCACTAAGCCAATGACTGCTTGAACCAGAAGCTCCAAAGCCCCACCCCCTTGCCTCACGATGGGACCACTCTGCACGCTCCACCCTTAATCAGGCCTTGGCTTGATTTCTCCAGGACCAATTCCCACTTGGCTCTCCCCACCTGCCCATTCTTTTCTTTTTTTTAAATTTAACTTTATTGTTGAAGGTATTACAGATATCCCCTTTTCTCCACCCATTGATCCCTTCTAGCCCACCCCCGGCCCTGCCCCAGGCCTTCACCACATATTGTCTGTGTCCATGGGTAATGCATATATACATATAAATTCTTCGGTTAATCTCTTCCCACCCACTCACCCATGCCTTCCCTCTGAGATTTGACAGACTGTTCCATGCGTCTATGTCTCTGGATCTAGTTTGTTCATCTGTTTATTTTGTTCGTTAGATTCCACATATGAGTGAGATCATGTGATACTTCCACCTATCCATTCTGCTTCCCTCCCTCCCTTAGCTCTCCCCCAGTAAATCACTAGAATCCATTTCCCAGCTGCACCTCCAGGGGAATCTGACCTAAGACACTTGCAAATGTCAAAAATGGTGGATGGACGAGATTATTCATAACAGCGCTATTTTGTAATAATAATATTTTGTAAAGAATAGAAACAACGTAAGTGCCCTGCCCTAGGGGATTAGTCAACAAACTAGGCTACCTCCACAGGATGGAGTCATCCACCCTCAAAGCAGAAAGAAGCAGCCCCTTTATACCGTAGGAAAGGTCTCCGAGATGCAGTGGAAAGTGGAAGAACAGCCCCAGATCTGGCCCTCTCACTGTGTTTGTACAGACAGTGAAACAACAGTCACCTTTTCACATTTTTAAATGGTTGAAAAAAAAATCAAAAGAAGAAGAAGGATATTTCATGAGAAAGTGATATGAAAATCAAACTTAAGTTTCCATAAATAAAGTTAATTGGAACACAGCCTCACTCATTGTCAGAGGCTGCTTTCCCTCAGTGATGGCAGAGCTGAGGAATCGCAGAAACCATCTGCTGTTCAAAGCCTCAAATATTTACTAGCTGGCCTTTTATGGAGAAAAATCTGCTGACTCCCCGTGTGGGACATGTAAACTTTGGGGTAAAAATAGAGAAAATAAGGACACCTGTTGCATTTATTTGCATATTCTTAAAGCAACCTTGGAGGGATGCCCTGGGAAGTAGTAACAGTGGGAAGTGGGTGGATGGGGAATAAGCTAGTGTTACAGTGTAATGAATACTCTCTCTGCGCCAGCCTCTGTACCAGCCTCTGTGCCAGCAATGCACATCGCATGCATCATCTCATGTGGGCCTCTCCATACCGCTAAGAGTTACTCATTATCCCCATTTTACAGTCAAGAAAACAGGGGAGGGGTTTTCTACGCCTTGCTGAAGGTTGCAGAACTCCCAGGTACAGAAGTGAGGTGACTAAACCAGGTAAGTTCATCCTTAACCCACCCCAGAACTTTTGATTTCTTCATCACTGTTTTACAGATGAGGACATTGAGGAGTTAAGAAGACTAAGTCTGGTACATATGGGGGAGAGCCTGAAATGTGGGGGAGGGGTGCCTGGGCTGTACTGGATGAGTAAGGGGTTCGGGGAGAGGGGGAGATCCCTGGAGACTTTGGAGCAGCGCAGCCTCTTTCACTCATTCAAGAAGCACCTACTGAGTGCCTTCACATGCTAGGCACTGAGATCCAGGGATGGCAAAGACCGTCTTACTCTGCTTCAATGGAGGCTTGGCAAAGGAACCGGCATCCCGGCAAAGGTGTGGGGGCACAGTGGAAGCCACATATTAGCTGTGAGATATTCGTGGTCTTTAAGAAGGTCTAGGATATGATAGGATGGGCCTTTTAAAATGATGGTTACTCTAGTGAAAGATTACCTGGTGGTGGATGGATCAGATCAGGGAGGACTGAAGGCTCTGGTCTAGGCTACAAGGACCAAGGGTGGTACCCAGAGGAAAGCATAGATTCAAAGGATATTTAAGTCCTAGAGAATTCCCAGCTGTGGCTTAGACAAATGGGCAGATGTGGGGGTGGGGGGAGAGGGGGAGAAGGGGGGTCCAGGAGCCAAGATCCCAATGTAAGAGATCCAAGAAATGGCTCCATTTTTGACATGATGCATGTTAAGTGTCTCAAGATAGATCTGCAGATGGGAACACCCAGGAAGAGCCACTCAGGAGAGAGATGGGGCTGGTGGGGGCGGGAGAGTCAAGTGCAGAGGTGGTGGTTACAGAGTAAAGGAGGAGTGATTTCACTCAGGGAAAGTATGCAGAACAAACCACACTTCAGAGTTCCTTCCACTGTTGGACTGAGGCATTAACTCTGCGAACACATCCCAATTTCAAGGGAGAAACGTGTCAATGAACCAACTGGTCTCAGTTCTGAGTTACGTTCCCATTCATCCGTCTCTAACCTTTGGTACTTGCTGCCACTCGTCTGCTAGCACGCGATAAAACACACGAACAGGCCGTAAGTGAATATTAGCGGAAAACGTGGCAACAGCCCACCGCACTTCACTTGACAGCTTATTCTACTCGTGTATGCCCTTAGCCAGGTCTTTTCTTTTGCACACACAGACGACCGTCATAGTTTCTGCTAATAAAACTGTTCCCAGCTCTGATCATGGAATTAATTACATTGATCGTTTATGGTATTTCTTATGACTTCCAGGTGCTCTGACACCTAAACACTGAGAAATATAGGAGTAGAGAGAGTAAAGAACGGGGCGGGGAATCCTGGGAGCCCCCACACTAAAGGGGCAGGCAGAGCAAGAGGCTGTGAAGGTGCTGAGAGAGCAGGCAGAGAGGAAGGAGGGGAACAGGAAGAGAGCTGTTCCCAGCATTCCATCTCTGCTTCTGGCTGAAGGGGCAGAGCTCTCCTTCCCGGGACTGCTGGCAAACATGCCCTGGTGCCTCCCCGGTAGCACAGTCTCCCCTGAGAATCTGGGCACTAGCAAGAGAAGGGGGAGCCCTCACTTCTGTCCTCCTGGCTGGCCAGGCAGGCCTCACGCCCAGGCCACGGTCCGTGCCAAATCCCCAGGCACCCACAATGGTATAGCCACACATCCTGCCCCAGCCCCTACCACAGCCCTGCCCTGCCCCAGCAGGGAACAAGTGGGCACCCAGGCATGGTGGGGGAGGGGGAGGGGACACTGTGGCCTTGGCACAGAGCCAGGAGCCTGCTGGTTCTGGGCGAGGCAGAGCTTGAGGGCTGAGCAGGTGAGACCCAGCCGTAGCCATTGCTCTCCAGCCTCTGGGTATCACAGGTACCAGCTTGGTGGGTTCCCTGTGGGGAGGGGAGGGGAGAACTTGAACCCTGCCCCACTTGTCCTAGACAACAATAATGGACATTTACTGAGCACTAATTCTGTGCTGTGTGTTATATGCCTTATGTTATCTAACCTTCACAACCACCTTAGGGGCTTGGGACTGTTATTAACCCCATTTTTCATAAAAGAAAACTGAGGCACAGAGAGGTTAAGGAACTTGTCCAAGGTCATGTACCTAGATCTACATTCCAGTGGAACTTTATGTGTTGATGAAATGCTTGCTAGTCTGTGGTATCCAATCTGCTAAGCACTAGCTGCTTGTGACTTTAAAAAAAATAATAATATATATATACTAGGAGCCTGGTGCATGAGATTCGTGCACTAGGGGGTGGTCCCTCAGCCTGGCCTGCACTCTCTCACAGTCTGGGACCCCTTGGGGGATGTCTGGCTGCCGGCTTAGGGATCGGGCCTAAGCCGGCAGCCAGACATCCCTCTCGCAGTCCGGGACCCCGCGCCCTTTACTGGCAGCCTGCAGCAGAGGCGGGAAAGGCTCCCGCCACCACCACTGTGCTCGCCAGCCGTGAGTCCGGCTTCTGGCTGAGCAGCGCTCACCCTGTGGGAGCGTACTGACCACCAGAGGGCAGCTCCTGAATTGAGCATCTGCTCCCTGGTGGTCAGTGCAAGTCATAGTGATTGGTCGTTCTGCCGTTTGGTCGATTTGCATATTAGGGTTTTATTACATAGGATTGTTTTATTGATTTCAGAGAGGAAGGGAGAGGGAGAAAGAGATAGAAATATCAATGATGAGAGAGAATCATTGATCGGCTGCCTCCTGCAGGCCCCACACTGGAGATCAAGCCCGCAACCAGGGCATGTGCCCTGACTGGGAATCAAACCGTGACCTCCTGGTTCATAGGTTGATGCTCAACCACTGAGCCACACTGGCTGTGCCGCTTGTGACTTTTGGGTACTTGGAAGTGCAGCTTGTGAGACTGAGCAACTGAGTTTTACATTAAATTAAATTTAAATAGCTCCATGTGGCGGGGGGCCACCGAACTGGACAGCACAGTAGAGAAAATGGAGGAGCTGGGATCTGAACCCCGGAAGTCTACCTCGGCCTATAACTATTGGGCTAGAAGGTTCCCCTGACTGCCCTCACTGCATGCTTGGTGCTTGGGAAGCTTCACTCATACCCAGGCGCTTGGGTTCCCTGCTTTCCCACTCCAGGGGACCCAGCACCCTCCCAGCCTTGCTGTCCGGCCCCCAAACTGCGCTATCTGCCAGCAGATGTCAGCGGGGCTGTGGCAGAAAAGAGACTGGGTTCCCGAGGACAGGCCCAGCGCCATGTCACAGGGAGCAGGGTTCAGCCCAGTGTGAGGAAAGTCTTCTAAAGAGCCAGAGCTGACCAGTGACAGGGCGGCCCCGGAGAGGCAGGAACCCCAGGTCCTGGAATCATGGGCCTGTGTCCCTGTGTGCCACAGAGGGAGCCACAGACAGTCCTGCTTGGGGCAGGGCTGCAGACTGACAACTTCTGAGAGACCGGTGGGGTGGATGCTCAGTGGGCAGTACCCGGGGGACCCACCCCGCCTGCTGCCTGACACGCTGATGCAACAGCATCAACACCAGCACCATCACTCCCTGGCACCCTCCTGGAAGGGCCGGAGCCAGCCTCCCCCAAGTGTCTCCAGACCTCTCCGGCACTGATCCCGCTGTGTCCACTCCTCCAACCCCCCTGGCCTCACTGGTCAGCCAAGGCCCCATCCCGCCCGACCGCCTGTGAGTCACATCCCCCTGCTCTGAGATCCAGCTCTTCCTGCAGCCACACCCAGGTCTGAGGAGTCTGAGCTCCTGCACACAGGTCCCAGGGGATTCTCCAGGCAGGTGGGGAGGGGTGGAACCCTGGGAGAGTGTCTCCTGCCTGGACCACATCCTGCTGCTCAGGGGGGAACACAGCATCCCTGTTTCCTTGCAGTAAATAAGGCAGAGGTGGGCAGGAACTGTGCATATCTGGGGGACTCTTTGGGGGGCCCTGAGGCCTGGCCTGGGGCCTGATCCCCGCCTCAGAGCAGTCCTGAAGCAGGGGTGCCTCAGTCTTCCAAGGGTCCAGAAGCCCCTCTGAGCCTCATCACCAAGTGAGTTACAAAGAGGCACATGATAAATGGCGATGATTCCCCATCCTGATCAAACAAGGTGGTGGGAGGGCTGAAGCCATTGAACAGAATGAAAACCCAAGTCTGGGCCTATGGACACATGACAAGGGTTCTAGGAGATCAGAGGAGGAGGAGGAAGGAGAGGAGAGGCCTTTAGGCTGAGGGGATAGAGCTAGGATCACGTCCCAAAGCCAGGGAGAGCTTGGTATATGGGCATCTCACTACCACCAAACTGGCATGAGATGCCCACCTCCTGAACCCTTGAGTTCCCAGCTCATGGCCTTTGGTACCCCTCTACCTCAATAATATGCCCCCCACACACACATGCGCGCCCCCTCCACCCCCCCCCCCCCGGCCCCCCCCGCCCCCTCCCCCCCCCCCCCCCCCACACACACAGAGCTGAACAGGCCTGCATGATTGGATAGAAAACACCAGCCTGTGACTTCAGATGAGTTTAGCACCCTCATCAGGACAAGCCCATGTAGACAAAGGCAGCGAGGGGCCTGGCTCAAGGGTACGCTCTCGGGGGCTGGCATGCTCCTTCAGGAGCTGAAACTCAGGCCCCAGCATCACAAACAAAAGGAGATTTCTACGAGAACTGGGACTCAACCTGAGAAGCCTTCACTCAGTAACACAGCAGCTCAACGCTACCAACTAAGCATATGCCAGACGTCAGCGACAGGCCTTTTCATTTTGTATTTTTGTTAAGCCCTTTACACTTGATGCCTCACTTGATGAAAGCAGCAACTCTCTGCTATAGGGACTATCGCCCCCCATTTTTCAGAAGAGAAACTAAAGCACAAAGAGGCTGTTACCCTGCCCGGGGTCCGCATCCGTCTGCCTTTGGGGATGACATTCCCCACCCTGATGCTCGCCCTTGGCCATGACAGGAAACCTCGCCAGGGCCAGAAATAACCTTCAAGTGTTCTGGGCAAACTCAGAGTTCCTATTTACCACTGCTGCTTTTTGATGGAAACAAAGGCTCAGATAACCCCAAAGTCTAGGGACAAATAAGGGTGGGTGCGCTCATGGCACCTGTAAAAGGTGTCAGATGTATTTATGTATTTTAGTAAATCCTCCTGACTATTCTAGAAAGTCGTGATGTCATCCCCTCTTGCAGATGAGGAAACTGAGGCTTGTGAGGTTAAACCACTTACTCTAGGCAGCGTAGCTGTTAAGTGGTAGAGCTGAGCACCAAAGCCAGACTTGTCTAACTGTAAGACATAAATGATTTCACAATTCCTCCCTCACACACTACTGCCTGCGGTAGAGGCTCTGACCTTGACCCAAGAACCTCAAAGACAGAACCAAATGTGGAATCAATTTGTTTCCCAAGAGTGTGGCTTGGCTGAGGTCTCAGAAAGACACCCCCGCTTCCTCTGAGGACCAGATTCCCTCGAGAGGCCTCTGATGCAAACCCCCGCCGCCATTGGGTGCACCTGTGGGTGGACATGTTAGTCAGCAGGCAGGGCTGAGGCTGGGAGGAAAATGCAGAGGGGGTGACCAGCTGGGAGGAGAGATGTGGTAGCTCCAGAGGTTTTGATTTGCAGTCTTCGTTTTGCAAGGAATGGGGATTTTTCTTTTCTAAGCACTGGACTTCCTTGAATTTTAGACCTTTCACAAATATTTTTTTAGGAGAAAAAAGAAGAAAAAAAAAAACACACCACAAAATGCCTGTCACAGCTACTCACTTCCACAGTGACTCATGGACACAAAACCACAGCAATGTGCCTAACAAACGAACTATGTGTTTTCACATCTTGTTATTGGAAATCATTTAGCAATAGTCACTATGTCATCTGCAGACAGACAGACAGACGTGCATACACACCCCTCTGGGTCCTAAGCAGCCAATCTTACAACCATGGTCATCAGATGATTTTGCATTTAACCATTTTCCTTTTCTGGGAAATTATCTTGTAAGACTTAAACCTTCCTCCTTAGCCCCCCACCAGGGGTGGGGTGTGTGTATGTGCGTGCGCATGCGTGCACACAGGTGAGCTGGTGATTGGGGGAGGATAAGGAGGAATGCTGACATGTTGACTCAGCTCGACAAATGGAAACAAGTATACATTTCAGAGTCCCCTACTGTTACCATAATACAGCCCTGCCTCCGTATTCATGGTAGATTGATTCATGGGTTACAGGACCCCTCCTCACACATGCCAAAATCCATGGATGCACAAGTCCCTTGTATAATATTGTGTAGTATTTGCATATAATTTACACATATTATCCCATATACTTTAAAATCATCTCTAGATTACTTATACCTACTACAATGTAAACGGCATGTAAATGGTTGTTATACTGTTTTGTTTAGGGAATGATGACCAAAAAAACAAAAAGTCTGTACATGTTCAGTACTGACTCTTAGGCCTGTCATCGACAATGTAAATTTTTTTCTGACTATTTTCTGTCCGTGGTTGGTTGAATCTGTGGATGTGGAACCCGGGGATACAGAGGGCTGACTGTACCTCTTTATTTTGGTAAAGTAATTTTCACCCAGGAAACGTACAGTTCCTTTTCTGATGGTGGCAAATTAGTTAAGTGGTGGCAGATTTAAACATTGCGTAACTGGAAAAACTACTGGAAACATGCATCTGAAACTTCCTCCTCATTGTGAACAAGGGGTGAAACCTGATATATATTCGAAAACCTTGAGCTTAAAAGGAAAATTCACAGGGCCTGAAAAAACTCCATCGTGATTTTTGAGCCATGATCTCTCAGCACAGCTTTTCACCCACACCCCCACGTCTCTCTCTCTCTCTCTCTCATACAACCCTCCCCCTCCCCCCCCCCCCACCACCACCAACCAACCCAGAGGTGGCACTGACTGAGCAGCCATGGTCTGCACAAAGCCACCGGATGGGACAGACATTCCCTGAGGCATCTGAGAATGAGTATTAACTGTCTTTCCATTCCCTCCTTGCTTCATCTCTCCCTAACTCTTTCTTTTCAAACAAAAATCCTAGAGGATTAGGTCAGTCGAATGCTATGAGTACAGCCACAAGCTTGAAATGTTTGTTGTTACTATTTTTTTCAAGCTGGATGCTGGAAATTGCATACATTAATGTTTTAATGACCCAGCAAGCTCCCCACACATGGCCGTGGGGGATGCTGCTCCAGGCTCTGGCCAACATTCCACCGTTTCCTGAAAAAGACACTGGATGCCATGCCGGCCCCAGTCCTCTGCAGCTCCCACCCCAGGCTTGCAGGTCTGCACCTGTCTCAGCTCACCTGCGCTAGGGGCTGCTTAGCAAAATGACTGCACACATGGGTTCCAGAGTCTTGAGCAGAGCTGGGCTGCCTCACCCTGTCTCAGGTTCCCCATTGTGGAGTGGGGGCAGTAGGAGTCTCCTCCTCACCAGGTCACTGTGGGGCCTGGCCAATGTGCTGGAGATCTCCTACCTGCCCCAGCCCACCTGGGACCCAGCAAGGAGCGGAGGTATGGATCCCCCGGCTTTCTCCTGAGGGCCACTGCGGGTGGGCAGAGGTGTGTTCCTCTACCAGTCGTGGCCCAATGGCTGGAGCCACTCTGGGTGTCAGTAGCCCCTGCTCCCTGTCCCCTTTAGACCTGGAGGGTTAAGCAAGGGCTTCCTTACACAGCTACCCCTGGGTACCCCATCCTTTGTTGTTTCCCCTAATCCTGTCTGTGCCCTTGCAGATAGGCCCTTTATCAAACTGTCCCCACTGAGGGTGTCATCTCTTTCCTGCTGGAACTCCTGATAGAAAGGGTATCAGCTATCAAGTATTGAGCACTTAGCTATGTGGCTTAACACTTTATCTACGATATTTTCTTTTACTCTGACTGCAACCCTGTATTTTATGTTATTCTGTCCAGTATTCGTATCATCAGTGTATACTGAGACTCAGGGAGGTGAAGAAACTCGGATATAGGGTGCCCTTCCAAAATGTATACACGCACTTGGAATGATTATAAAGGCAGTGTTTACTAAAATGCACTTCATTTTCAAAATTGAGCTATGAGCTGCTACAGGGTGTATACATATTTTTGGGGACACCCTGGTGTATCAAACAGCTAAGCAGCAACAGAATCAGATGAAACTGAGGTCTGACTCATGACCCATGCTCTTAACCACGATGCTGTATTATTCCCAACATTAAATTAGGTGGAGCCTGTTAAGTGCTTCGCGTAGTAGGCCAGCTGACTCAATAATGCTCATAAATGATAGGTTAAAATAACAACCCTACCATGCTGAAAAACCCACAGTCCTCCGTTCTCCTGTGACATAACCCCAACCACAACCCTCGGGTTATAACCTCATTCTAACACCACACCAAAGTTACCCTAACCACCACCCTGTTGTGACATAGAAAGACACCTCAACCATAACCTTAGTCCCACGCAGTCCTGGCCCAAACATTCACCACTGTAGCCACAATTCTAGGCGCCCATTAGGCTGAGGCTAGGT
Organism: Plecotus auritus; assembly: GCF_963455305.1. Classification (NCBI taxonomy): domain Eukaryota; kingdom Metazoa; phylum Chordata; class Mammalia; order Chiroptera; family Vespertilionidae; genus Plecotus; species Plecotus auritus. The sequence goes on along the minus strand of NC_137770.1, from coordinate 26,343,225 downwards.
CAGGGCTGTGGTGAGCACCGGGAGGCTCCCTGCCCCTCTGGTCCTGGGTGCCTGCCCCCATCCCAGTGGCAGGTGGAGCCCCACACCCACTCCATGTATATGCCATACTTGGGCTCAACATAATTGGCCACAAGACATTTGTGTAACATCCATTTCCAGGATGTCCCTGAGCTGATGACTGTGGTGTGGGGAGGAGAGGAAAAGAAAGGAAAGAGAAGGGCGGAACATCAATTACAGTGCCTGAAACCCAGAGCAGAGTGCAACGAGCCCTGTGGATGGTGAGGAGGAGGAAGGGGAAGTAGAAGAGGAAGAGGAGTGTAGCTTTCTCCATCACTTGGCTGCAGCTGTGGGCAGATAGGAGGCCAACAACTCCTGTGTCAGAGACTGTAGGGCTGAGGCCAGGGCTGGGCTGGGAGGAAGCCCCCCTCTGGCACCTCACCGAGGGAAGCATCCTGATAATCCTCAGCTCTGGGAGAGTCCTGAAAAAGGGGGTCATGCAGTCTTCATCAGAGATTTGGGGATTGTCCCGGGCCATCTAGGCCAGATGTCCATGTTCAAGCTTAGAGAGGGAAGAAGGCAAGTATGCAGGAAGCAGATACTACTTCCTTTGAATCTGCCCACTTGCTTTGTTGGGGGGAGCAAGAAGGCCTGGGTCCCCTTCTCCCCTGAGCACCCAGAAGCCTGAGCCTGGCATCTTCTCCAGCCCGGAGGTGAGTGCCCTGGGCAGAGCATGGCAGAAGGAGGAGGCTTCCAGGCTCTGCTGCACAGAGAGGCACCTTGGCCCCACCTTCCTCATGACCTAAGGGCCAGATTGCGTGCCCAGCTGCCTCTGCCCAGAGCCCATGTCTTCTTGCTATTCACGCAGGTACCTTACAGCCAGCTATGCCCTGCCCGGGCCCTCAGTGCCATGGGTCTCAGGTTTTGTTTTTGGGGTTTTTTTGCGGGGGAGGGGTTGGCGATGCACACATTAACACTCTAAACAGTCCCAGAGGCCACCTTCCTTTTAGAGAAACCTGGAAGGGGCCTCTGCAGCTAAACCCAGCCGGAGAAGATGGCCTGGGAGCAATGTGCTTTGTGGGGGACATGGGGGACATTCCCTTTGGGAAGAAGCCGGGTCCAGGGTCCCCACATACAGGTGCACAGGCTGTGTAGCGCACAGTCTGTCACAGAGACTATGGAGTGGTCGTTGTCTCCTGCTATCATGTCCAGTGACTAAAAGGTCCAGCACAGAACAGCCTGCCTTCCCCTCTCCCTGCGGGAATGGGGTGCTTCGGATGCACCCAGTTACTCCCAGAGATGAGCACAGTGGGCAGAGATTGAGCGCCAAGGGACCCTGCATAAACCCTCACGTGGCCCGTCTCCACTTCCAGAATTCTCCGCAAACCCAGGGTGCCTGCCCGTCCCGTGGGCAGTGAAGGAAGTTCTCACGGAGGCACAGGCCCTCTGCTCTTTCTAAAGCAGCAGCAGGGCTTCCGTGACTTCAGACCCGGGGCAGCAGCGCCCTTTCCGTTTGTTCTGGCTGGAGGCCCAGCATGAGCATCTCCCTCTGACTACTCCCTCCTGAGCCCCCCTCTGCTCCCTTCTGAGCCCCCCTCTGCCAAACCCGCAGCCCCAGAGAAGGGGCTCATGGGACGCCCAGAGATGCCACAGCCCCGCCCCAGACTCCCAGCACTCCGAAGGGTCTGCCAAGCCCTGCTCTGGCTGCCCTGCAGTCACTCTTAGGAGAAAAGTATGACCCCCGACCCCTACCCCCACCCCCCCTCAAGCCAATAGACACAGGGTGGGCGGGCACCCACCGGTTGGGGGCGTTGGGAGAGCCCCTTCCTGATCAGTGGCATGCGAGGGGGTGGGCTGAGTGCAAGCTCAGAAGGGAACGGACCCGAGACCACCGTCTCTGCTCCAGGCAGCAGCTGGGAATGCACTGCGACAGGGTGTTCATTCAGTGGCTACTTATTAAGTGCTTACTCTACGTCAGGCGCTGCTCTGGGAGCCCGGGATGTAGCTGAACAAAACAACGATCCCTGCCCCTGAGGAGCTCATACTGTAGTTGGGGAAAAACAGACAAAAAACATAATTAGTACATCATGTCATGTTAGAAAGTGGACAATAAAAAGAGAGCCAAACGGGGACTCTCAAGCCGGAGGTTTACAATATTGGATAACAGGAAAATGGGCGACAGCTCCCTCCGGGAAGGGGCCAGCTCGAGGGTCACCACGTACAGCCGCACGGGCTGGGCCCTGCACAACTGTTGGGTACCCGTCCCAGAGACTGTGACCTGAGGCACAGCTCCTGGTGTCTACAGTGGCTAAGGTTAGCCCTGAGGTTAAAACTTTACAGAGAGGAAGAGAGAGGGATAGAGAGTTAGAAACATCGATGAGAGAGAAACATCGATCAGCTGCCTCCTGCACACCTCCCACTGGGGATGTGCCCGCAACCAAGGCACATGCCCTTGACCGGAATCGAACCCGGGACCCTTCAGTCCGCAGGCCGACGCTCTATCCACTGAGCCAAACCAGTCAGGGCCTGAGGTTAAAACTTTAAAAAGAGGGCCAGGCAGGGCCTTGGTGAGAAGTTTCTCCTGAAAGTAATCCACTCGTGTATCTGAAGTGTAAGCAGATGCCTCAGCCCACTGTCAGGCCTGCTGAAGAATTACAATAATTCACAAACTTTTCACCCACACCATTTCAGTTCATCCTCACAACCTCCCAGTGAGGAAAGAATTATCCTTCGCATTTTACAGACAGAGACATTAAGGTTTAGGGAATGAAGTCCCCACGGTCACTGTGCTAGTTAGTAGCCCAGCCAGAAGCAAGATTGGGTCCCCTAATTCTAAGTCTTTTCAAAGTGTAGTCAAGGTCCTAAGGATTGGGAAATTCCAGAAAAACTCCAGGGGGCAAGCTTGGGGCTCAGAGTTATAAAAACAATCATAAAATAAAAATAAAAATAAAAACAATCAGAAAAAAAGACCAAAAAAAAAAAAAAAAAAAAAGACTAAGAAAAGAAAAAAAAAGACAAGAAAAAGGAAGGAAAGCAATCAACTCCCGGAGTCCCAAATCCAAAAGCTTGACTCAGTCCGGATTATAGGGTTGAGTCAACGCTGCAGGGAGGCACCACTCAGTGGCCCCAGGAATGTGTGACACAGCACCAAAGATGCGGCTGCTTAACCCATCGCAGCCTTGCCAGGGAGGACTTGAGGCCACACTGTCAGGGACAGCCAAGGTCTGCCCTGGTGAAAGGCATCTCATGTCCTTGTCACGACCTTGGAAGCGGTAAAGGGGGAATAAGCACATTTTCCCATGGGGGACACTGAATAGCCAAACTGGAGGCCACCAGCTGAGGTCATTAACTCTTTGTCCCTTCTGTGCCCAGCTGCCCTCTCCCCAGGGACCTCGTTTCTGATTTTGGGTCATCAATCTCCTAGGAATATCCCTTGTCATTCTGTCGGGTCAGGGTGCCTGGGTCCCCCTGGTAGAGCCTCCAGGTGTCACTGAGAAGGAAAGACCAGAGGGGAGGAAGCAAGCCATGTGTGTTGGAGCAAGTGCTTGACGTGGGTTGAATTGTGTCTGCCAAAAAGATATGTTGAAGTCCTAGCCCCCAACCTGTTAAGGTGACCTTATTTGGAAATAGGGTTTTAGCAGATGTAATTACTTAGGTTTAGAGGTAGTTATACTGCATTAGGGTAGATCCTAAATCCAATGACTGGTGCCCTTATAAGGACATCACACACACAGGACGCTGTGACAACAGAAGCAGAGATTAGAGTGATGCAGCTATAAGCTAAGGGACACCATGGATTGCCGGGAGCCAACAGATGCTAGGAGAGAGGCATGGAACTGATTCTCCCTCTGAGCTTCTGCCAACACCTTGATTTCGGACTTCTGGCCTCTCAACTGTGAGAGAATACGTTCCTGGTGTAGTAAGCCACTCAGTCTGTGGTAATTGGTTATGACAGACCTAGGACACTAACAGTGTTCCAGGGGGACACAGCAAGTGCACAGGCCCTGAGGTGAAAGCATGTCTGGCAACCAGTTGGCTGGTGTGGCAGCAACAGGGTGAGAGAGGAGAGCAAGTGGTGAGAATTGATGTCAGATCATGTAGGGCCACCCTTGTGGCAAGCCCTTGACAATGGAGCTGTCACACTTCAGACAGAGGGTCCCAGCTGGAATGGGCTGCAGTGGGTGGGTGTGCCTGGCCCCTATGATCTTTGTCCCCTGGTGTTATAGCTTTGAACATGTTGCACGAAATGGCAAAAGGAAATTAAGATTGCAGGTGGAATTTGGGTTTCTAATCAGCTGACCTTAAATAGGGAGATTAAATTGGGTTATTCAGGTGGGCCCAATGTAATCACATAGGCCCTTAAAGTGGAAAAAACAAGAGTCTGTGAGAGAGATTCAGAGGAAGCAGGGGGGATTCAAAACATAAAGAGTTCGTCTGCCATTGCTTAGCTTTGAAGATAGGAAGGTGGCCACAAGTCCAGGAATGTGGGCAGCTTGTAGATGCTACCACAAAGGAACAGGGACCTCAGTCCTACAACTGTAAGGAACTGAATTCTGCTAACAACCTGAATGAACAGGAATCAGATTCTCCCCTACAGCCTCGGTGACACCTTAACTTTAGCCTGATCAGACCAGTATCAGATGTTTGAACTATAGAATGGTGGCAAATTGTTATCTCAGCCCTAGAAAATTAATCCAGGGGATATAAAGAGAAGAGCTGGCTTCTGGAGAAGCAGCCCACTGAGAGCCATCACCACGGGGTCCACAACGTTCCAGATACCTCCCCACCATCCCGTTTGCTTTGCTCAGCACTGTCTTCCAGGCCCGTATTGCCCAAGTACTGACTAAATAGGCTGAGATGTCCCCAGGGGTCAACCTCTAAGTCCTGGCTGACTTAGGTCAGGCTAAGGAGCAAACCCAGTGGAAGTCCTTCCCATTCTGAGAAATGTCGTTAAACCTCACCTTGACCCCATCTGCCATAAAGCCGATGAGACTGGTCCTTATGGAACAACCAAGTTGGCACAAAGCCACCACTGGTGCTACTGCTGCATCTGCTAGTAGGTCTGCACACACATACACACGTGCATATACACGCACACACATGCACGGCCATATGTATGCACCCTGGCTTTCTATCTGCTCTTTGCCACAGTCTTCTATCCACTCAAGTCCCCAAGGCAAAGAGAACCAGCCAGCTGATGGTTAACGGGCATTGAACACGAACTCAAATCAGGCACCATATGATGTGCTCTACCCATATGACCTCATATAATCCTCTCTGCAATCCTATCAGGTAGAGACTAATGACTCAGAGTGGTTAGGATGCTTGCCTAATATCACTCAGCTGATGAATAGTAAGTAAATCCCAGGACTGGGACCCAGGATGGTCCAAAAGCCCAGGCTAGGACCCTCACTACTCCAGGTGAGGTATACGGACCAGCAGCAGCAGCATCACCTGAGACCTGACACTCACCCAGACCTGCTGAATCAGAAGCTGCATGTTAACAAGTTCCCAGGCGATTCACTCCCCTTTGCAGAGCTGAGAAGCACTGAGAAGCACTGTTTTCCCACGTCTGCTGGTTTCAGGTTGTTGTAACCATGCCCTTCCCCAATCTCTTAAGGCCCTTCCTCAGCTGCCTGGCTCTTGCTCCCCAGGTAGGGAGCCCTCTGCCCAGACTTGGGGAACAAGCCTGTACCCAGAGCTCAGGAGCAGTCAGCTCAAGCCACAGCTGGACAACATCTAGCCATGTCTGGCTCTCGTAGGGTGTGCTGCCTTCTGCCTCAGACTCTCCTGGCCCCTCCTTCTCATCTTCTTTCTGGGACACAAGTCTTTTGGCCTCCATCTAATTCCCTCTTAAAGAGGGCCTCTGGCTGTCACCAACCCCTGCAGTGGCTCCCCCTCTTGGACATTTGTACCCCTCTCTTGCTCCTAGAATGCCCCTGAGTCATGTCACTTCCTCTAGCTGGACACCGAGGGCCTGTCCAAGTTGCTACCAGGAGAGAGGCAAGCGGCTGCTTGGGAAACCTGGCTATGCTCATAGGAAATGTCTGACACCACAAGGCAAGCAGGATTTGGCCTCCCAAAGCAAAACACAGCTGGGCCGACAGCGGGCCACTCGGACTTTCCCAGATTTCATGGCACTGAGGTCCCAGAGCAGAGAGAGACTGCTGGCCTGGAGGCTGCAGCTCATTAAAAACATCACAGTAGCCCCTGGCCAGGGAGCCTGTGAAGCTCAAAGAGGGTGGCCCTGCTGTGGGCCACGGACCTCACCCTGGGCCTTTGCCCCCCCAGCACCGCTTGCTCATGTGAAACCTTCGCTGGGAGATCAGGGGCTCCCTAGCTCATCCTCCTTTCTTCCCAGCTTCCTCCTCTCCCCAGCATCAAGCCTCATTCATTTATTCATTCAACTTCTGTTGATTGAGCACCTGCCGTGTTAGGTACCAGGGCCACATTCATAAATGAGCAGAACACAGTCCCTTGCTCTCAGGAGCTCCTGGTCCAGTGAGCAAATAAACAGACCACCCCAAGGCAGAGTGAAAAACGCTACACAGGGAGGCAGGGTCCTTCCCTCCTCCTGCACTCTGAGCCAGGCCCTCAGTTCCAGGCACAGAGTGAAGGTTCAATGCCAAGTCTTCAGTTTGGACCAAGTGATAGAGTACAAATGCAGACTGAGTGCTTTCTATAAGCTAGGACCATGGGAGGAGCTGTGAGGAAACCCAGGGTGTGAGACGGAGTTCCTGCCTTCCAGGGCACAGGCCACACAGTCTGATTGCAGACACAGGGCACAGACCCACAGAGATGCATGCCAAGTGTGTGCTGCAGGAAGGCAGGCATCTGGGTAGAAGTGACTGGGAAGGGGAGGTTTGGAGAAAGCAGGAATGGGCCTTGAAGAATGCAAGGAGCAGCGTGGGCTGGCAAGATGGGGCAGGGGATGTCACAGCTCTAACTCAAGGGTGTGAGTGGAGAACGACCACCATCCAACACTTGCATGCACGCACCACTCACACACACACACACACACACACACACACACACACACACTCACACACACACACACACACACACACACAGAAGATCAGTGCAGCAGAGTCCTTTCAGCTGAGCTTCCCCCACACAAGCCAAAAGAAAGCTTGCTGGGGGAAGCTCAGCTGAAAGGACTCTGCTCCCACCCTGCCCCTGGTTGGCCCTGGAGCTGGTACCACTAGGGCTCCCTCAAGTGCCTTCCCACCACCTGGGACCCTCAGCTGGGACTAATCTGAACAAGGCTCAGGCCCTGCCCACCTGCCCCTGTGTTGTCCACCTAACTCTGCCCCTCTCTCTGCCCAGCATCCCTGGGCCTGGGCCTAAGGGTTTGGCTCTTCTGGTTTTGACCTTGGAGCTCCCTAGGCTTGGACCTGAGTTCATCCTTCAGCCCTTTCTGCTCCTGGCTGCCTTTGGAAACCACGTGCTCGGATGGTTGGGCCTTGGAATACCACCTTACCAAGACCCTGGTACGCCCGGCCCCTCTTCACAGTTGCTAGACAATCTCAAGCTCCTTTCCTTTCTCTCCCGAGCTTTCCACTGGGGACCCAACCTCCCCATCAGCCTTCTCTCCCTGGTTCTCCTGGCCTCCAAAGGGCAAACCCCCTTTTTCCCCTTAGTTCAGCAAGACAAGGTTGCAACATTTCACAAAGAACTTAACTAAGTAGAAAACGAATGGAAAAATTAACCTGAGAAACCAAAAGGAAAACACAGCTCTCTAGAAATGGACCAGTTTACAAAGTTCAGATTTCCTGTCCTGAGCTAGAAGAAGTCTAGCCAGTTTAGCTGGCAAGCAGGCCAGGGAACCCTGCCCGTGAACACTCCCTTTGCCCACTTTTTCTTTTACTCCCTTCCCCCACATGCTCCTGCTTGGCCCCTCCAAGGAGAAAGGTTAGTGTTGGGTGGTGAGTCCTTCCTGCATCAGAGAGACCACAGGTGGAGAAGGGGGAGGAGAAGGCAAGACATTTATAAAGAGTTTACTATGTGCCAGGCCCTGTTCTAAGCCCTTTCCTTGTGTTGACTAATCTAATCTTACAGCAACTCCATGATTATGGTTATCATCATTGTCTCACCCCACTGAGGAGGAATCAGAGAGGTAACTTGCCCGAGGTCACCCACCTAGGAAGTGGCAATGCCAGGATTGGAAACAAGAGAGCCTGGTCCCAGGAACATGCTCTTCCTCAGCTTTCTTCTACCTCCCACCTCCCCTGTCCACCTCAACCTGGCAAAGCCTATGCCAGCCCCAACCCCAACCCCTGCTCTCCTGCTCTCCACACCACTGGTGGGGGCAGGGAGAGGGGAAGGAAGGGCAGCTCGGCCTTCTCTGAGACTGTCACCAAATGGTCCTAAGGAAGAAGCCCCAGGCCCCACATCCCCCTGAGGAGGTGACTTACCTGGCTGGTGGCAGCTGTGGTGTCAGTGGCCGTGTTCTGGCTGCTGTGCTTTCTCTGGCTGCGCTGCTCCTGCGCAAGTTGTGTGAACCCTCGGCTGAGCGTCGGGGAGCTGGCCTCGAGTTCTGGGGGTCAAATTCCTCCTCAGGGATGACCTCCTCGCACCGGGCTCCGCGGAAGCCAGAGCGACACACACAGAGCTGGGGCCGGCTGCAGGAGCCCCTGTTCTGGCACGGCGGCTGGCACACAGCTAGGGAGACAGGGAGAGGGGTGAGGGCAGGGGCAGGGGGCCTGACACCCACTGGTCAGAAGGGCCCCTTGCCTTGTGCTGCTTGGCCTCCTCCACTCAGACAGGAAGCCATCTGCTGGCCTCCCATGGCTCCCTGGCCCCATTTCTCTCTCCCCGCCACCCACAGGCTTCCGGGGGAGGTTTGCCTGTCATCTTTGTACAACCAAAGAGGGAATGACCAGAGGTGTGGAGGCGCTCACACCGCCACCTCCAGCAGAATCTCCTGACATTGTGCTATGCACTCAAGAGCCCACTTTTTGTTGTCTCTTTACCATGAAGGCAGAGTTCAGATGTTTTGTTTTGTTCCCTCTGGTAGTTCAAGAACTCGGAATAGACTGTCACAGAGTAGACTCTCAATTAATACTGAATGAACGAATGAAGAGTCTGTTTCATGGGAAAGGGCTCAACACTGGCCTGAAAGTTGGGGGTTTGAGTTGTTGGTCTTCCACGAGTCATGTGTTCTTGACCTCACTGAATCTCAGTTTCTCACGAATCACATGAGGATGGGCTAAGGAGGCTGGGGGATACTGAGAGTCTTCAGCGTGACAGTCCCTCCTCTTCTTCCTCTTTTGAAATCATCTGCTCTGAAGCTCCCACCCTGCTTAGCAAGCGCCAGTACTCCTGACTGGGAGCTGGAAGGATTCTATCTCCTAGGCCCTGGGTCCAGCCTGGGGATAAAGTGGGGCTGACCTGGACCCCTTTCTCCAAGCCAACACTGTGCAGCAGCCACTGGCCACAGGGGCCATGACTTCTCTTCACTGCCCTTCATCGCCTTGCAACATCAGAGTCACCCCCAGTGACCAGTAACCAAGGGAGAGTCATATACAAGCACACACTGGAGTGCTGGGCCCTGCTCATCTCTCCCAGGACCTCCCCTGGGAACAGGTGGGAACCCAGGAGAGCACAGAGGCTCATGCTGGATCCTCTAAACCCAGCGTCTCCTCCGTCTGTCACTCATTCATTCAACAAATATTTGCTGAGCCCCTACTGTGTGCTAGGCACTACAGACAAAGTCTTTGCCTACATGGAGATTGCAGTGGAGTGAGGACAACCAAAAAGAAACAAGAAAACAGTAGCATAATGTTGTTTCAGGCAGTATCCCAGGTCTGTGTCCAATCAGGCGCTTTAGATGGAGTGGTCAGAGGAAGCTGCTCTGAAGAGTGAGATGTGACTGGTGCAAAAGAGGTGGACGGGCAAAAATATGGACAGACTCTTTCAGGCAGAGGGATAGGCAAGTGCAAAGCTCTGGAGGCTGCAAGGAACATGGAATGTTCTAGGAGTTGTTCACGGCCCAGGGAGGCTGGGGTCTGGCGACAGAGTGGGAGGGTATTCAGTGAGGGAAGCAGAGGCAGATTTTGCAGCCCCCACCTAACTATCTGCCAGGTCCCTGTCACTCCCCCCACTCCCTGGAGACCAGCTCCACGGCCAAGCCAGGGTCAGCAAACACTGCAGAAGGAGGTATGTCCAGGCCAGGTCTCTGCCTGGTTTAGGGAGGGAGTAGAAAGGGAAGGCCTGAGTGATTTTATGTGGACCACAAATGCTGCATCACTCCTAGTCCCTCAAAGCCACCCCTCTCTGCTGACTAAGACTCAAAGCCTGGTGTGGGTGAGAGGAGGTTATGCAGCAATCCCCAGTCTAGGTGTTGCTTCCTCCTTTGAGTGGGTGGTCCCTGCCTTTAAGATGGCCTTTCAAAACCAATTTAGCTTCCTCCCTTCCCTTCCTGGGCTCTGAGGACAGCCCATTCTTGACTTTAACATCTTCCATTCTCTAAAACCCAAGGCCCCATATTCCTGACTCACGGTGACTCGCTTTTTTCTGGTTCTGCCTTACTTGCCAATACATTCTGCAAACAGTTAGCAAGCACCCTCTTGGTCATAGTGGGTGCTGGGGATGCAAAGACAAGACTGGTCCTGCGTGGAGGAAGCTCTGCCCTGTGGTGGGTTCTCATAACGACGGAAGCCCCTTGCCATGCAGGGAGTTAGGTCCTCAGGCAGAGCAGGGTTGGCACGCTTCGCTTGGTACAACGAACAGCTCATGGAAAATGGGTAGTTGGTGGGGAGGGACTATAAACATGGCATTTAATATGTATATAACATTGTGGTAAATAAAAATCCTAAAAGGGTTCCAAACCAGCCGGTTTGTTGGCGGAAAAACCTCCTTGGGAAGATAACCTTTCTGGATCAGATCTTCTAAGAAAGATTTTCCAGCAAGTTTCAAGTTTGCAGAGGTGCTGAGCCAGCCCTCCCGGACTTCATTTGCATCTGCACTTGAGTTGTTTTCATAAGTCTCAGCAAGAACTGACTTCCACACTAAAGTAAACACTTTAGTTTGGGTCTGAGCTGAGCCTCTGCATTAGGAGATTGGAGCATAAACTCCTCTCCTCTCTCTCCATTCCCCACAAATCACCTCAAAATGGCCCCAAATGGTGGCTCCAAGTGCCTATGAAAGGGTACATTCTTATGACAGTTTTTACTGGTCTACCATGAAATAAGGGAAATAAAAACAGTTTCCTGAGCTCTTTGTAATGCCTTTCCCCCCATTTAAAAATGTCTTTTATTTTGAAATTATATATTTTCTTCCTCTTCTTCTTCTTCATCTTCGTCTTCTTCTTTTGGTTTAGTTAAAATGTTCTTCTTTAATTAAAGATGGATGGCAAGTGGTAGTTTGTTTTCCTAACACCCTCCAAGTGGAAAGCTGGCTACTGTACTTTGGTGCTGAAGATGTTTCTGGATATTTGACTGGTGCTTGAAATCCAAAAGTTAGGGACACTGGGAAGGAGGGGGCAATAGTGGTCACGTATCCTTTTGTTTAAAGGAGACTAGAGCAAAACATTCCTCTGTCAAGTGAGCACCTATTTCAAAACTGAAGGATCTGAAAGAAATCAGCCAACTCAGAATGGCCTACGGCAGCGGCTGCTGCTGAAAGCAAGTAAGGGAACGCCGAGGCCCGGGAGAGACAGTTCCATGCGGCACTGTGGGGATTTTAAGAGGGAAAACTCCCAAACACAGTGGGCCCAGAAGTCTTTATGTTTTACTTTTAGAGCCTCATCACTTTTATTTTTCCTCAAGAGCAGAGATTGTGCCTTACACTTGAGAAATTGCCCCAGGATGGGGGATGTGGCTTGAGTGAGTCTTCATTGATTGATTATTGGTGCAATGTTGGGAAGCAGGAAGCCACGATGTCCATGCTTGATTGACTATTGGTGAATGGTTATCAAGCATGATGCCACGATGTCCATGTTTAGCCATCAAGGACACACCCTGGCCCCTCCCTGTTGAAAGCCCGCATCCTCAGAGAACTGAAAGGTGATGGATGCTGTTACCAGCCTCCCTGTGCCCAATCGCCCATGCCAGGCCTTGGCCATTCATAATTTGGACTCCTCCATAGCCCCCTGGCACTCTCTTCCTCACTGAGGATTGGGCATGTGGAAAGTTTCAGCTTTGGGAGTTCAGCTCTATGGAGTTAGCACGATGCCAAAAACAAAAGGGGGAACAAAAAGAAACTCTCAAAATTGCTTTGAAAGTAAGAAATAGAAGGCATTGCTCCTCCAACCCCCCACCTTCTGGCTGTGCCCCTTCTACCTTCACTCTGCTCCAAAACAACCAAGCAGAGGTTTGCTCAGATTTTCCACACAAAACCCCCACCTTTGGGAGGAGACCAAATTTGGAATGGGCAGGCCTGGGGAAAGTTCTGGAAAGAGCTCCCACCATGTGGGCTGCTCCTACCATTCGCTGAGAGCCTCTGCGATCAACCACTTAGTAGCAGTAAGAACACAGGGTTGGGAGTCAGTGGGATCTAGTTTGACTCCTGCTCAGCCACATCCCAGCTGCGTGACCTTGGGCACATCTCATCTCATTGAGATTCTCCAACTGGTGCCTCAGTTGTCTCATCCATAAAGTAGGTCTGATAATTCCTGCCTCAAGGAGTTGTTGTGAAACTCAATAGAGATCATGGATGTGAAAGTACTTCGTACTCTTAAAAGCTGTGCTGTCCAATATTGTGTAACGCTGCAGCCATGAGCTGCATGTGGCTCTTTAAGATGAAATTGGTTAAAATTAAATAACATTCAAAATTCAGCTCAGTTGCACTAGCCACATTTCAAGGGCTCAATGGCCACATGTGGCTCATGGCCACCGTGTTGAACAGAGGATAGCACATGCCCATCATCGCAGAAAGTTCTATTGGACAGCACTGCAAAGCTTTAAAAAAAACACCATAACCCCAATGGGAGCAGCAAGGGGGCTTCTGAACTTCTCTGCTATGACCCTTTTCCCAGAGAAAGGCAATGTCAATGCAGGCTCTGGTTAGAGAGCTAGACCAAGCCCTGTGGTCCAGAAGGCAGGGCTAAACAGCCCAAGTGTTAAATTCAGCCAGTCCCCTCTCCATACCCGCTACCACCTACCAAGGAAGGCTTTTGTCATCAGCTCTCTCTCCTGGGCCCAGGGACACCTCCTCCCTCCATCTATAACCCCTTAGGGGAGGCACTGACTTCAGAGTGGTCCCCTCAGGCCTGTGGCCTCCTCCAAGGCCTCCAATGCCACCCCCTCTTGTCTGGAAAATGAACCTCCACTCCAGATCAGACTCTGGGCCCAGACCACCCCTCCCACCCACACCTGAAGCTCAGCTGCTCCCCCATTAAACCTCCATCTCCTCTAAAATTTGTGTCAGTGCGCCACTTAGGACCTACTCACAGAGCTACCCTATTCCTCCCTCACAGAAAGGAGACCCAGATGTCAGAGGTGCCCAAGGCCATCCTTGTCTGGCTCCCACACCTTAGAATCCACCTGGGGATGCGTCCTCTACACTCCCAAGCTCTGCCCAGGGTCTGTGTCCTCAGGCCCTGACCTCAGCCCCAAGCCCCCAGGCAGTGGGAGAAGTCAGGCCCTGAAGGACGCACCCTGCTCCCACCACAGCTGCGCTGGGGCCGCAGCACAGGATGGCTGGAACAGCACTGGGGCTCAGGGGCCAGCCAAGCGCCCGGCTCCAAAATAGCAGTTGTGTTCACATAAAAGCCTCTAATGAGAGAAAGATGCCGTTCTTGGCCCCTCGCGCGCTCTCTGCAGACGCTGTCTGGCAGGCTGAGCGGGCCTCTACCGTTTGGCAGAGAGAGGGGAGGAAAGGGAGGTGTGAGTCAGACCTTGGCCCCCAGCCCCTCTGCATGGACCGCCCTGCTAATTGCATTAACAAATGCCTCGAGGCTGGGCCAGTTGGAGGCCAGCGCCAGGGAGCAGCCCCAATTCCCACGGGCTCTAGCAGGCATGAGGAGGGGGACCACAGGCAGGGCTGTGGCCCAGGGCTGAGGCATGGGTTGGCCTCCAGCTCCTGCTCCAAAGCAGAAGAGTGACTGTCCACCCTGTCACAGCCCCAAGGGCCTTGTCTGGAAGGAGACCATAGTTCCAGAGCAGTCCGGTAGATGAGAGAAGGATGGGGTGGGGTGCTGGGACAGCCCCCATCAGGGACAAGCCTGGGGACAGTCTTTTCCAGGGGAGCAGCTCCAGGGCATGAAAGAGAGTTGTGTGCAGACAGGGAGCCATCCAAGCCCTTCTACAGCAGCACCAGCTCCGTGCCCAGGAAGGTCGGAGGGTAGAACACTATCCCCACTTACAGCACAGCCCAGGCCAGGGCAGAGTGTGTAGGAGAGAGTGGCCTTGCTTGCATTTGAATTCCAACTGTGTGACCTTGGGCACGTTTCTTCACTCCTGTGAGCCTCAGCATCCTCATCTAGAAAATGGTTGTGCATCTGATATTTACTATTTGCCTAAGATGGTAAGCAAGACAGACACTGTCCTCTTCTTTATGGACCTTTCAACTTAGAGAGACTGTCACAGGACAAGTGAACAAACAAGCAGAACAGAAATCTGGTGGAAACAGTGCTGGGGAGGGGGGTGAGATCCAGAATAATGGGGCGGGTGGGGGGAAGCTCTAGACTGAATGGTGAGGAGGGGAGCTTGAGATGGAGCCTGGAAAGATGGCAAGGAGGCCGCCTCATAGAGAGCAGAGGAAAAGCAAGCCAAGAGAGCGGCATGTGCAACAGCCCGGAGGTAGCACATTCCATCCAGGAGCCCAGGCTGGATTCTGCGAGTGGGAATGGGGGAGGGGGGGTGAGTGCTGAGAGACCAGGCTAGCTACACCATAGCAGGAAGGTTCAGAGAGGGATGTTTTATGATCTAATTTATGGAGAAAGAGCCGGAGGGTAAGGTGGGCAGGAGGTAAGCAGTCAACCGGAGGCTGCCATCACCCAGAAGAGGGTGCTGGACTAGAGGGCCCTGGACTAGAGAGGCAGCAGCGGAGGCAGAGAGAAGCAGGCAGGTTCCCCGGAGATTTAGGAAGTAAAACAAACAGGGCTCACGACAGACTGGCTATAAAGCTTGAAGGAGAGGACGGTGTCTCAGAGGACCCCCAGGTGTCTGGCTTGAGCGTTCAGGTAGAGGGCGATGCCTTTCAACAGGGTGGGTAAGACCTGCCAGGGGAGCTGGCTTAAAGGGAGGGGAGCCACGAGTTCGTTTTGGACAAGTTGGGGTGGGGATGTCTGGGAGGCATCAAGAGCAGATGTGGAGTAAGCAGCGGGACGAAGGAGTCTGGAGGTCAGAGGAGAGGTCTGGCTGGAGATATATATAAAGCTGGGCGTCATCAGCCCGGAGACGATGTTTACATCCATGGGAATGCATTAGATCATTCTGGGAGCAGTGCAGCAAGAGAGCAACGGAGAGGACCCAGGACTCGGCTCTGGGAAGCCACGTTTAGTTGTTGGGTAGAGACACAGCAGCAGGGACACAGGAGGGGCAGGACAGAGAGTGACCTGATGGCCACTCACAGAGTGAAAGGGATTGAAGTGTTCAGTGTGGTCCCTGGCACAGAGAGTTTTGCACTGTCATTGTTGCATGCTAATTATGTGGCATAGTCCCTACGGGTGGTCAGTAGTGGAGAGCAAATAATGCTGGCTGGGCTCCCATGGCCCCCTCTTTGTGTGGGGGGGACTTGGAAGGTCTGGGGAAAGTCCTGGGGTGGCCCAACATTAAGATGCTGGATAAGGAGACATAGCACCCAGCTTCAGGAGGCCCCTGGGTAAGAACATCTTCTAAGTGAGATCTTCAGGAGCTGCACCTGCTCACCAGGACGATCTAAGGTGCCTATAGGTGGTTGGGGGAGAGATGGATGATGCTCTTGCTGGGACTGCACCCTTCGTGTTAGCTGGATCTCACTGAGGTCATGTGATTATTCCCTGGAGCCACCTCCTCCCTTCCTCTCCACCACCCTGGCTCCTGGTGGCTGGTAACCAGTCAGTGAAGAACCTGCCAATCACACCCCTGCTCTGGCCCTTTTCCCGAATGTTTGTTCAGCACTTACCATTATGAGGCCCTGGGCTGATTTCTTTACCTGCATCTCTTTTCTTCCTTCTTATAACTGCTGTAAGTACTGTTCTCATCCCCATTTAACATATGGGGAAACCAAGGATGAGGGTGGCCAGGCAGTTGCCTGAGATCACCATGCTAGTAAGGGATGAAGCAAAAGTTTGAACTCAAGAAGTCTGGCTCCAAAGTTGGGGTTTTAAACTGTTGGGTTGAGGTCATTATAGGGCTGGGATAGGTGGGCTAAGGAAGCTCCCCCAGTGAAGTCAAGGTGAAGCCCAGATCAGGAGGGTTGGAGTCCTTATAGCACTGAGATGTGGACCAGAATGAAAGCCATGCAGAGGCTATGAACCAAGGAGGCAGGAGCAAATGTCCAGGCCACTCCGGGATCTCCCGAGGGACTCCTGAGCACCGTGGGGAGTGCTCTGGAAGGGCTGATAGACCTGGGCTGCAGAAGGGCTAGAACAGCCCCAGCACAGACCCAGGCTAGGCCCTATTATTCAGTACATACTTACTGAGCTTTTACTTTGTGTCCAGTGAACACTTGCTACTGAGTGGCATGCTGGGGGCAAGGAGACACAGTCCTGTTCTCAATATCAAGGCCAAATGTGGATAGAGCACATAGAACAGGCCGGGCCTTGAACTGAACATTCGGCGTGAGTTACCTCATTCGTTCCTTACAACTATGTGAGGCAGAGACTGATATTAATCGCATTATACAGGGGAGAAAACGGAGGCACAGAGACCTTAAGCATCTTGCCTGTAGTCACGTAGCTAAGTAAACCCAGACCAGCAGCACAGTCTCCCGGATCCAGAAGAAGACAACGGCTAAACTTCCAGGCTCTGCTGATTCCCAGCTGCAAGACTGGGACAAATAGCTAACCTCAAAGGTAAATGGGAATAAAGATCAAATCTAGTTTATAAGGTTGTTGTGAGGATTAAAAATTAATAACATAAAGTCCTGGCCCACAGTAAGAGCTACAGAGCTATAATAATTATTATTATTATTACTATTAATAATCTCCCCAAAACAACTCCATATAGGTTACTATACCCATTGTATGGATGAGGCTCCTTGGCAAAAGAGGGCCAGTCACTTGCCTGAGGACACAGAGCTGGGATTGAAACCCACCACTCTTTGGATCTGGCATCAGAATTCAAAGCTCATGCTCTTCATATTAAACCTGGGGTTTGGAAGGAGTGATCCACCTAGGCCCCTCCTCAACAACAGGGACTCCCTCTGCCTCCCCACCCCTAGAACAGCCCCTGCCCCTGGGCAGCTAGGCTGAGATAAATGAGAATTTAAAGATTTCTTCAAATCCTCTTCTGTGTGTGTGTGTGTGTGTGTGTGTGTGTGTGTGTGTTGGGGTTGTGATGAAAACTGGACAATCTTCCAAAAGCCCTAATTACACACAGGACCCACTTACCCCACAATCTACAGTCCTTCCCCTCAGTGGTATGGGCCAGGCAGGCCCCAGTCCTCACCCTCCACAAATGCATAAATACATAAACCGCATGGCAGAGCTGGCAAAGCCACAGAAGGACAGGAAGATACCAAGGTGAGAGGAGGCGAGAGGACTCCACCAAGGTGAAGGGAATAGCTGTGGCTCCAGCAATGGCCACCTACATATACAGGGGCTCCCCGAAGTCCAGTGACTGGGCAGGGCTGATGGAAGGGGCCCCCCAGGGAGGTGATCTGGTACGTTACAGCAACTTCAGATTCTGTGAGAGGAGACAAGAGGCAGCAGGGAGTGGCCCCAGGGGCTCAGGCCATCATCCCCTGTGTGTAGGCAGTAGTTGGACCCACAGATATCTGGGAAACACCAGAGGACAGACTGAGTCTCCACACGGTTTGGGGGCTGGCAGGATGTCACACACCCGTCCTTGTCAGCCCTCCCACCTGCTGTCCAAGGAGTCACCGCACATGTGTGAAACTTCTAGGACAGTCATGAGCATTCCCCGACGGCATCCGATGGCATCCGCAATCTCTGCTCGAGCCAGAGGGGCAGCTGTGGGGAGGGGAGAGGGAGCCGGCAAACCGTTGGGGAGGGTAGGAGAGCCAGCTGACAGGGTGTGCAGCCAAGAGCCCTACATTCTACAGAGCTCAGGATCCAGTCCTCGAGAGCCAACGCCCATTGTCCACGTGGTTCTCGTTAGGCTCATTAGCAGAGAAACAGCAACAAGCAAGCAGCACAGGGCCCAGCTAATTAGCACACAGACCTTCAGTGGACAAGCCGACTTCAAGTAGGGAAGGCTGACGCCCACTGGCAATTCCTCCGGGAGAAGTGCCAGCCTGTGCGCGTGGGTCAGGGGATGGCCAGGGAGCTGCAGGATGGGAGGGCCCGGGAGGGAAGTAACAGGAGCTGAGGACCCCCAGCGGGGAGTGGGGCTTGGCAGCATTCTGGGGCAGCCCCCTGCTGGGGCACGAGGGTGTACACACACGTTGGTTCTGACAATCTGCAGACTCACCCAACTTCGAGTTTCCAATGTCGAAACTCCAGTTTGGCAGAGACGAATGCTGGAAAATCACGTGCAAGTCAGGAAACTGAGAACTCCGGGGACTGGAGGGCAGAGCAAGGCCCATGCCCAGACCTCTCGGGTAGCTGGTGAGAAGCCCACCCCCTCTAAAGCCACTCTGCTCCAACTTCACCTCAAACCTCAGCAACACTCTCTGCAAAGCTGGCTAAAGCTTTCCAGCCCTCCTCCCAACTCCGACCCCAGTCCCTTCCAAGGCCTCCCGAGTCTCCCAAGGCCCAGCTACTCAAAGTGTGGTCTCTGGACCAGCAGCAGCAGCATCCCCTGGGAAATGTTAGAAGCACAGACTCTCAGCCCTGCCTGATGTGCTGAATCAGGATCTTCACTTTAATAAGATCCCAGAGGATTCAGGGAAACAATCAAATTTGAGTTGCCCCCCCCAACCCCCCTGCCGCCAAGGCAGATATTCCTATGAGTAACCCCAAACTCTCAGTGTCTTCGGCTCTGGCTCAAATAACCTAGGGTGCTTTAAAAAAAAAAAATCAGAGCTTCTGCTGAGCATAAAACTACCTGCTACAGCAGCTACATACATCTCTTGCTTCTCTGCCCAGGGAAGGCACTGATTTTGAGTCTCAGATCCTCCTCTAATGAGGTGTATGCCCTTGAGCTAGTCATCACTTCTCTGCATCTCACTGTCTTCATCTTTAAAATTATGAGGTACCCCTCTCCCCCCAGCCACAGACAGCCTGTCCTCTGAGAGCCCACACTAATCCAAGGTCTTTGAAAGGCAGGAATTTCCAGGAAGACAATGTGTCTTGCTGCTTGTTTTTGAATTTGGGGTTTTGATTTCTTTATCTGCAGATCCTTAGAGAGGCCCAAGATTCTGCCTGAGCATCATTGTCTGACTGGGAGAGGTCAAGGCCATGAGGTTGGAGACAGAACCAAGAGCTTGGCCAGCCAGCATCCCCATCCCCACAGGGTGGAAGCAGCCCCATCTTGTCCCTGTCTCATCCCTACTTTGGGGGAGGGCGCATCAGAACCAGAGATGAGGGCCTCCATCAGGCCTGGAAACACCATAAGTTTTGTCAGGCACCTGGATACCCTCACACTGCAAAGGGCCCAGGGGTTTGTCGTTGGGCAGGAAGGGGTGCTGGTGAGACTGAGGCCTTGCAGTCAGGTTTAGGGCCTGCTGGTGGCAGCTCCAGGCGGGACAGTTGTGGGGAGATCCTGGAAATTCCATACAGACGTGGGGAGCTGATGAAAGCTTAAGAGGGGCCCTGGGTGTGAGAGAGAAAGATCCCAGGGGCTTCCTGAAACCCACACATCTGTCATTATATGTGGGGATTCCAAACTCCAGAAGGCCCCAGCCTCAGTTGGTGTTTAGAGGGAACAAAATCTCGTAAAGAAGAGTGTAGGGTTTTGGAGTCGGACTGCCTGGATCCAGCCCTCGCTCCAGCACTTGGGGTAGAATATCCTTGGCCATGTTTCCCAACTAATTGAGCGGCTTAACTAAAATAATGTATGTGAAGAGCTTAGCACAGTGTTGGGAACATAGTAAATCCCAAGCTATTAGCTAGTAGTGTAGTAGTAGTAGCAGCAGGAGTGGTAGCAGTTGTGATAGTAATAGTGGTAGTAGTGGTAGTAGTGGTCGTAATAGCAGCAGTGATGGTGGTGGTAGTGGTAGTAATGGCAGTAGTAGTTCATTGTCTTCCCCACACAGATATAGAAAGTGAGGCCCAGAAAGTAAGATATTTTGCCAGGAGGGTGTAGTGATTAAGAAAAGGGACCCTGGCCTGGCTGGCATGGCTCAGTGGTTGATTGTGGACCTAGAAACCATAAGGTCATGGTTCAATTCTCGGTCAGGGCACATGCTCAGGTTGCTGGCTCAATCCCCACAATGGGGCATGCAGTAGGCAGCTGATCAATAATTCTCTTTCATCATCGATGTTTCTCTCTCTCTCTCTTCTCTCTACCTCTCCCTTCCTCTTTGAAATCAATAAAAATAATTATTTTTTTAAGAAAAGTGACCCTGGAGTCAAGTCACCTGAGTTCAAATCCTACCATTTCCAGGTCATGTGACCTTAAGCAAGTGACCTGTCTATGCCTCAGTTTTCTCATCTGCCTACCCCAGGGGAATGTGACTGCACCATGCACAAAGTGAGTACTGCCTGGGTATTGGTTCTTGCCCTTGCTACTGCCTCTGACAGCATCAGTGGAGGCTTGGGTGCAGACCGCCTGGCTCCTCCTGCCTCGCTCCCTGGTTCCCACCTAACCAAGAAGACTGTTCTCTTTTCTGTTCTTTCACCTGGGCCAGCCTGCCGGGCTTCAGAGCAGTCCAAAGGAAGGCTGCTCCAGACACGGGATCAGAGCCACATCAGACCATCCTGGCAGGATGCCGGACAGAGGCCAGGACCAGAGGGTGGATTCCCATAGGACACAGCGTGAATGGTGCCCGGGAAATGTGCAATGCAGAGGCTCTGGGGCCAGCCACATCCTACAACCACAGTGGGGTGGGCGCTTAAGGAACCCTGCGGGCACTGCAAGTGAGGCACCCACACAGTGGGACAGCAGGAAGGGAATGTAGGAAACATAAGTGGGGCTTTTATTTGAGAAGTTGTTTTCAGCATGAGGCATTTTATAATCTCCTCCCTTCCAGGACATGTTGTCTCTACTCCAGAGAGGAACTCTACTGGGGAAGACACTCCAGGTTTGGAGCCCCCACGCTTGGAGGAGAGAAAGGAGAAGGGTAGGTGGGGAGGAGGCACTCACGTTTGATACAGTGGTTGGTGCTGTTTGCTGTTGTCCATCCCGGGCAGCACTTTCCCCCGCAGACATTCCTCCTGTGGAGTTACCAAAACGGGGTCAGGTATAAGGATGCTCAGAGAGGGATTATTCACACAGCCCCTCTATTGGTCCTGCCCTCTGCAGATCACTATCAGGCTGTGCAGACTGTCCCCCTTACCTAGGGAGGCCGGCTGGCCTGGGGCAAGCACTTTGGGATCCTGCAGATCTAATATTAAATCCTGACTGTCGTTCCCTGCATGACTCTGGGGACCCTCACTCTCTCTATCTGTACAATCCAGAGCCCACTGGGTCAATAATGACAGTGATCATGACGATGACCAAAAAGCAAGTCCAGAGAGGTTCAGTCACCTGCCAGGGCTAAACAATAAGTGAGAGCCAGAGCCAGATTCAAACCTGAGTTGGCCCAACTCTAAGTCATGCTCCAACTTCACATTGCCTCTCACCAAAAAATAAGCACCACAGTCCTTGCCCAACAAATGCTGACAACCCAAGGGGAGCAGGAAGACACACATAAAACTGTCTGAAGGACATACATATGCATCACCTGCCCACAAATGCACACTGGGAGGAGCCTTGGCCCGCCGGCAGGCTTACACAGTAAGACTGAGCCCTGGGCCCTAGCATTTCTATTTCAGCAGGGCTTGTGAGGGGGCCTGCTGCTAGGAAGGTGGGGTTGGGGACTTGGGTTAAGCAGCCTCTGCTTAAGGAGCACTCTGTTTTAACTTGGGCAGGCCGATGGAACTTACTTTATGGGACACCGTCCTTCTCCCAGCTCCTCTTTGGTGCTGGCCCTGGGGCCACCCATAGGAAACACTGGCCTGCACTAACCACTGGGGAACTCACCCAACTCACCCGAGCTTTGCTTTCAGTAAAGGCCCCCTGCAGCACCAGCAGGTGTCACCAGCCCTGACTCTCCATCTAAAGACCCAAATGTCTGGACCTGGGTGATTTCCCTAGAGGGGCTCTTCCTGGAGAAAACCTCTGTGAGCCTGACTCCTTGGCTCAGGCTGGGCCTGGGCCTGGCTTTCTGGACCCCATCATTAGCATCAGAAATCGTCTACCAAGCACTCACTGAAACTCAGGGTGAGTGTGGTGGCCGAGGCACAGAGCCGGAGAGTCAAGGCGAGGGACCGAGCAGGGGGCCGTCCCTGTGACCTCTGTGGCCAGCATGGTGAGCATCTGCTCCCACTTAGGAATTTGTTTGACATTTGAGTGGAACCCAAGGCTTATGTGGTTTTGGAACCTTCCAAAACATTCAAAATAAATTCCTACAGCTTGGAAAAGCTGAGGTTCTTTCCTGGCCCTTTGGCCCAACCTCCAGGAGCTCCCAGAATGTCCCCCCAGCCAAGGGCTGTGCCATTCCTGCCACCTCGAAGCCTTCAGCAGCTTCCTGGCTCCATGATGGCCTCCTCCCCATCAGGGCCCAGGCACCGGGTTCTGGGGAGGGGGCTAGTTCTCACACCCAGGGTTTCTGAATGTGTACCCTGGTAGAAGCGGGCAACTACCTACCAATTTGTAAGTCATCACCCCTTGTTGGGCAATGGTGCTGCATATTGGGCTAATGTGCCATTAGCAGCTTTGATAAAGGCCCAGGAAGTCTCCAAAAGGAAACAGACTGCATTCCCTGGGAATTTTCTTAGAACTAGGGCCTCTGGGAGCCCAGATAGCATGAACTGAGGGGCCTGCCTGGCTGGGCGGTCATGGCATGGAGCCCTGACCAAGGAGGCCCCCTGAGCCAGCTGTCACCTCAGGATGGCTTCTCAGCTGACTGTGGGAGGGCAGCAGTGGAGCCTCCCTTGCCTGCCCATGGTGGAACCCTCAGGGCCATCAGGAGGGTTCCAGAATCAAAGGCTGCCAGGCAGTGGGGATGGGAGGAGCAGTTTGAGACTGGAAAGGTACTCAAGAGGGATTCGGGTTCTCCATGAGGGCCTCTGAGGTCCTTTATAGGCCAGTATTAGAGTCTTGAGTAGAGGCCCAGGGAGGTGGCCATTCAGTGGGCTCTGCCCAGCTAGTGAAAGCAAAGGAGCCTGACTAGCTGGGGCATATAACGCAGTGGTCTGACTTCCCGGGAAGTCCCCCTTAGCGATCATAAGAGCCCAACCTTCCAGGTGACACCACTCAGCAAACATTAGCCCAATATGCAGCATCATTGCTCAACACGTGGGGACACTTCTGGCTAACAGCTTGGGGCAGTTGCTGTTCCACCTGGAACAAATCTGACCAGACTAATCCTTTGTTAAAAACCTCCATAGTTCTCTATTGGCCTCTACAAAGCTAACCAGGCCCCCACCTGCCTCTGCAGTCTAATTGTCTCCATCACTTCTCCCTTGTCTCCATGACATCCATAACCAAGGCTGTGATCCTCCAAGGACATAAAGACATCTGCCAATTTCACTCTCTATGGTCATATTTTGATGCCTTTGCTTAAGCTGCTCTCTGCCTAGAATGCCTTCCTTCTCTCCTTGGGCAATTAAAATCCTTTGCACTCCAAGACTTCCAAATCAAATGTTACCTCCTTTGTGTAAAACCTCCCTTGCCATCTACCCAGCCTTCCCCATTCTCCATTTCCTGTGCTCTTTCAGTACTGATTGTCTCAGGATGTTGGTTTTATTTGACTACCTTGAGGGCTCTTTCTTATTCCTCTTTGTGCTTCTAGAGTCTAACACAGTGCCTGACACGTGTGATACATTTAATACTTCTTTGTTTCACTTCACCTAGTGTTTCCCAAAAAGCAGATGAGTAACACTGAGGGCAGGGAAGTGAGTTTCAGGTTTCCACAATCACAGCATTCAACAATTCTGAGTCACATGGTGAGAAAGTGATTCCCATTTCATTGATTTTCTAGTCTGCCTGAGGCTGAGTCCTTCCCCCAACACTTGCCTGTCCCTCTTTTAACAGGGAAAACACACCACAGGGTTGAGCTTCTTAAGATAATGATGTCTGACTAGAATATGAGAACATTTTATTTTCATTTCAATTTTCCTACAGTTATCTTCTCTTCATGACGAGTGGTACTATTTTCAACTTATGATAGTGATACCAAGTTTCCTTGAAAATGAATTTATTTATGTAGAAAAATGAGTCAAGCACTGTTTGTAATAGCAAAAAAAAAAAAAAAAAAGTGTAACTCATCTAAATGTCCCAAAAACAGGAGAATGGATAAATAAACTGTGGTATATTCAGACAGTGGAATAATATACAACAGTTCAAATGAATATAAACTTGGGTCAATTATATTAACATGTTTAAATCTCAAAACTCTAAGGAGGAGGAGGGAAGCAACTTGTAGAAGGATGATACAGCATGGCATCACTTATCTATGTTTAAAATGTGCAAAAGAAATTGTTATTTTGTGGATGCTTGCATCTGCAGTAATAGTATAAAAACATACATTGGAATCATAAATAAATTTAGGGTAGAGCTAGAGGCAAATTTATAGAAGAAAAGTCAACTAAAAAAAATCAGAAGCAAACTGTGCCAAAATATTAAGGTTTGATAAAGCTGGGTTGTGAGTTATATTATATCTAACACCTTTTTGTGTGTTTGTACAAAACTTCATAATATAAAACACTTTAAAATAAGTAAAACACAAAATCCTGTTATTTTAACAGTCTATAAATTTAAAGAAAAATGATAGAGCAAGAGATAAAAGAGGAAAATATTATGAAGGCATTATGCCTTGAGGCTAGTTCAAGAAACTCTGAATGTTAAGAAACAATGGCTTCAAAAATCCCCTGTAGACTGTAAATTTCATTAGTGCAGGAATTGTGTCTGCCCTGCCTTGTTGTGGCAATAAATCCTCACTACATTGCAAGTTCCATGAAGACAAAGGCTTTATTGGCCATTGCTGTATCCCCACCATCCAGCACAGTGCCTAGGATATAGGAGGCCTTCCAAATATTTGTTGAATGAATGAGTGAATGAATGAATGAATGAATGATCCCCAGCAGTAGTGAAGTTATTCCAATCTTCACCAGCAGGTGGCACTTAATCCTTGGCCCTAAGGAGCCCACAAGAAATTGCCAGAGAGGTCAGCCTGGCCAGGAGCCATTAACCAGAATAGACCTGGGTAGAGAAAGCCCATTAACAAGACTGCCACTCAACCAACTCCACCCCCCAACTGACTTGGAGTGGCTGGCTGGAGTGCCAGAAGAACTCACCCTTTATCAAAGCTGCAGAAAATAATCTGGGGAAGGAGCCAAACCCAGCATGTGATATCCTGTCTCCATCTGCATACAGCAGGTGCTTGTGGGTGGCACCCAGCCCATGTTCTTACACACCTGTGCACATCTGTGCACAGCCTTATTGCGGTGACAATCTGCTTTGCTCATCACTACCTCATTTCATGACTTCTAATAGTTCACCCTCCCGCCCCTACCCTCTGCTACCCCACTTTCCCAATAACCCTCACCTAAATGCCTGCAGTATAAGCTCCTCCATGATCTGGCCTAACCTATGCTCCCAGCCTCACCCATGGCTCCACTGCAGTCTTGCCTCTAGGCCGATGCCAACAGTGAGAAGCCCTTGTCCTTGGGCAGGGCTTCACCTTTAGGCCCCACTCCTGCCACCTCCCCTCCGCCTCCCCACACACTGCCCATTGAGCACCAGGGACTCCAGCTCACAGGGTCTCCTTGTCCTCTGAGCTCCTCAGCCACAACTGTCCCATTCCTTTATACTTAGCATGAAGCTTCTGGTACTAAAAAGCACATTCCTGGTACATATCTGTTCATTTCTCCAACTGATGATAAGTAATTGAGTTGCTCTCCCAGCAGGAACAATGCCTTTTTCTCTGGAACCCATCCCCTATCCCATGCTCCCCACACTTGCTTTTAGGCAGCAAGCCTTCACTTGCACGGGTCAGGAAAGGAAAAAAAACAACGGGAACACGGTAGGTGCTTCATTAACAATCGTTGACTGATTCTGTGTGTAAGTGACTTGGCAGTCATGGGTCTACGGCCCGCCTGCTTTAAACTTGGCCTTCCATGGGCAGCAGGGAGTTCATTCACTCATTCAACGGGTACTTAATGAGCACCACATATACCCAGCACGCTTCTAGGCAATGGCAACGCGGCGATGAACCAAACAAAGCCTGTTTTCATAGAACTTACATTGGCATGAAACACAAACAGATACATAATATGTCACATGAGAATACGTGCTATGAAGAAACATAAAGCAGGGTGAAGGGAGAGAGGGGGGGGCAGGAGTAGAGCAGAGATCTGAAAGAAGCAAGGGAGTCCTGCTGAAGCGTGGGAGAAGAGTGTGCAGCCAAGGAAAACAGCCAGTGCCAAGGCCCTCAGAAAGTCCTGGGGATAGAACTGGGGGTACACGCCCTTCCTGCTGTGCACCAGGACTAAACCAATTGGTCCGTCGGACGCAGGCCAAAAGGGCTGCCAGGGTTCTTCCTCACCAGCCCTGCGTTGCCCAAGGCTTTCTGCCCTCCGTTCTGGAGACACCTGATATACCCAGGCAAGGCCCAGCGCCTGGCAGCCAGGATGACCCCCGACTGAGGAGCCGCCCTACGCTGCGAGGGCGCCCCCGGCGGGCAGTGGGTGGTGCCTGGAGAGAGGGGGAAATGTAAATCGCTGCGATGGGAAGAACCTTAGCCCTGCAAAGTGACTGAGTGGCGCTGACACTTAGCCGCAGAGGCAGATACACAGACCCGTTCCCCCAGGTAACCCCTGTGCCGCAGCCACACCGGGCGGGTTTCCTAGCCAAAGTGCCCCCGATCCAATGCCCATTCCCACGTCCAACCATCCGTGTACCCAGGCCAACCTGCGCCCAACCCAAACATGTGTCCCCATGCACAGGTTTCGCTGCCAGCCCCCCTCGCAGAGATGCATCTGTCTTCACACTCTGGAGCCCCCCCCCCGTTCCCCGCCCCCGCCCCATATCCTCCACCCACCTGCGCTCTGTGCCCGCTCAACCCCCCTGGATCTGAAGCACCTGGAACGCCCACTCTGCTTCTCCTGCCCAGTTCCTTCTCGGACCCCAGCAGCACAGGTTAGCTGAGGGCGGGCCAATGAAGAGGCGCATTAGGAAAAGATTTAACGTCGGGCGAGGTGGTACGAAAGAGTGAGGATGGTGTTTCTCTTTCCCCACAACTTTTTGAAAGTGGGTCAGATCTCCAGGGCCCGGCTCGTGCTGGTTCCCCGCAGCACTGAGGTCAGAGGGACGGGGAGCAGAGCCCGGCACCCTCTCCTCTCGCCTGCACATCCCTCCAGGAATGAGCGCACAGCCCCAGCCCTCGTCCCCCAGCCCCCCACGCTTTCTTCTCTAGTGCTCACCCCGTGAGCCGCCCTCGTGGCGGGGTTGGGGGCGCAGCCCGGGGCCGCTGCAGGGTCCCGAAGCGCGGGAGAGCTGAGGCCGCCCTTGCCCGGGGGGCGGGCTGCTGCTGGCCCCAGCGACTGCTTCTCCAGGTCTGCGCAGGTGGCCGGACTCGCGGCGGCTGCTGCGCTCGGGGCGGCCTCCTGGCCTCGGTCTCGGCGGGCCTCCAGGGGCTCCCCCAGCCGGATTGGGCCCGCTCCGCGGGCGGTGAGCCCGGGACCGGCGCGTCCTGCTCCCGGAACAGACTGTACACCTTGGCTGCAGCCGCTGCGTGGTGGTTGCCCCCCGGGCGCCACAGACGACTCGCGTCCCTGCCAACCGGCTCGAATCGTCCCACCGGGTCCCTCTGAGCACGGCCCATGCCCACGAAGAGAGCCAGGGTGAGCGGCAGGAAGCTCCTCCAGGGGTTCCACCGGGTGCGCACGGGGCAGGGCGCTGGGGCCGGCGGCCTCATGGCGCCGGGGGCCACCGGAGAGCGGTGTGAGCGGGGCGAGTCCGGGGCTGGCAGTCGGTTACCCGGGCCGCCGGCGGGCTGCGCTCGGGTCCCCTTGGGGCGGCCCGCTTCTCTTCGTCTGGGGGGCCCCGAGGGCTGGGCGGGAGAGCGGCCCGGGCTGCGCGCCCTGCGCCCGACGTCCGCGCTGGGTCCCCAGCTAGAAGCGCACGGCTGCTGCACCTTCGCGCCTTCTCCCTCTTGCTGTAGCCTTCCGAAGGGGAACTGGAAGGTTTTTATTTTTGGAAACCTCTCACTGATTTTTCGACTCTTTTATCCACACCATGCCCCCTCCTCGGAGGGACAGCTCAGCCCCCCTCATTACGGGAGAGGAAGAGAGGAATTCCAGCAACACCCACTTTGGCACCGCGAAGCGAGCGGGCGGCGAGGGGGGTTAACCCCTGAGTAGCTGGGGGTGGCTCAGGGCTGACCCGAGGGCTGGTACGGGAGGTGCCGCCTGCAGTGACAGCGGCACCGGAGCTACCTTTCTCCTGTCCTGGGCAAGCTCGAGCTGCTGACCTTTCCCGAATTTACCTCTCGCCCCTGCCCTCAGAGACAAACTCTGGGTTGGATGACCAAGGCTGCAGCCTCGAAGGCCTGAAGGAGACCGGGAGAGGTACCAAGAACGGCGTGACAGAATCAGGACCGTAGGGACCGACGTCCGGGCCCTTCGCTTCTCGCCCCGGCCACTGGGGGCGTCCGCCGGGGTGCAGGCTAGAGCTGGGACAACGCGGGAGAGCGCTGGAAGGTCGCCTGGGGAGGCGCGCGCCCTCTAGTGGAGTTGGCCGCGTCCTTGGCCATCCTGCAGCTTATAGAGTGACCTGCCACTGCCAGACACCTTCGCTCCCTGTTCTTGTCCCCTTTCTGTTGAGTCAAGGTCAAGCCTGATGGCAGGTCCTAGAAGAAGTGTTCTCTTTTTCACAGAGGGTAGACATGAAAGATCTGGAATAAGGTCATTCAAGAAGACAGCGTGTGTCCAAGGAGGGAATGAAACCCTGGCTTCCTGCCTGGGCTCAGAAGTCCATCCCTCGCTCAGGAATTTCACCCAAGGGGGATTTAATTTGCCTCTGATTGATCTGGTGCTCACATCATCTTGCACTGGCAGTGAGGGGACAGGGATGCAAGAATGCCAATTGCCACCCATCTGAGTACCTCCAACAATCAGCTCATCACTCACACCCCTGGCCCCTTGTCTTAAAGCCTAAAGGCCTGGCAGCCATGACTGCCCCTGGTGCATTTCTGTAGCCTACTATTTCCTAGAGAGACAGAGGAGTCAGGAGGGCACCGGTTTGCAACTTCCCACACGACACAAGGGACAGGCACAGTTGCTACCCAATGTTGGAATAGGCCCTCCACTCCTGCAGCCTACAAAGACCTGTACGACTGGCCCCCTATCTGATCTGTCTCACCTCTTGCAGGGGCGCTCACCACTGCATTGCAGCTGCATTGGCCTCCTCTCTGCTCCTTGAACAAGCCAAGTGAATGCCCACTTCCCTGTCCCTGGAACCCTCTTCTCCAAGATGTTTACAGGAAGCTCCTCATCACTTCTCTCAGCTCAAACATCCCCTCCTAGAGTGGCCATCCCTGGCGTGTTCCCCCCCTCCCCCCCCCCCCCCCCCCCCCGCTAGAGCAGCCCTCCCATTCCCAAGTCATCACTTTCTAACACATCACCATTTCACTTTCATGGCTCTAATGATGAGCTGAAATGATCTCATTTATTCCTTTCCTTGGATAACTGGCTTATAGGATGGGCTGAACCTGAAGACATCGGGTCTTAAGGATAATCAGGAAACAGCTATAGTATTTTTCTCCCCTCATTGCCTTCAGCCATGTTATGGTGAATTTCCTTTCCCCACCCTTAATCTCAGAGTTTTTGGCTTGACCTTCCCTATCAGGCACAAGAATAGTTTTATTTCTATAATTAAGACCAATTTTTCAGGCACTAAAAACTCTGGTCCTGTCCAAATAAAAAAATCCTTATCCAATTTAATCAATCAAGAATCCAATTCAATACTCCTCCCTGCCCCCCCACGGGACTGTCCCCTGGCTCGAGATCCGATAGTGGAGAGAGTAGAGTGTGATCTGTTTTTCTGACCATCCTTTTTCGGTGGTGGCTCCTCTGTGTCAGGGTCAGGGGAGAGGTATTAGAGGAAACGTGGCAAAGTCTTACTAGTATGTGACAGGTGCCCTTGGCTGGCAGGTGCCACATGCTGGCTCTTTCATAGGCACATTTGTGGATTCTTGGGAGGCCCCCTGCAAGTCTTCCACCCTGCACTGCTGTAACAAAACACTCTCTGGCCAACCTCTTGCAGATCCCTGTATCCTCTGCCTCTTGCGGACTTTCTGTTCCAGGCCAATAAACCAGTGGCGAGTTGGCTGCTCCTCCCTCTGCCATAGAAGCCACTCCAGCCAGGCTCCACAGTCTGAACTCTCCAGACAGGAAGTATCTACAAGTCTCTTCATTTACATTCCTCCCCAAATCCTAAAGACACATGTTGGGTTCTCCCAACAACTTTCTTGCTGTGCTTTGGTGCCTCAGGGTGCTGGCAGATTCCAGCAACTCAGCCAGCATCAGTGGAGGGAGAGTTATGGGAGTCGTGCTGGTTTCCTCTTCTTGAAGGCCCCCAAATTCTGCAACTGGTTCTCTTGGAGCCCCTTTTACTTGGTTTCCATTGGGGAGTGCCCTCAAGGGAAATCTCAGCCCTGCCTACCAATGCAACAGTTCTCTACCTCAACACTAAAAAAAATAGATTTGTATTGATTTCAGAGAGGAAGTGAGAGGGAGAGATAGAAACATCCATGATGAGAGAGAATCATTGATTAGCTGCCTCCTGCATGCCCCACACTGGGGGATCAACCCGGGCGTGTGCAGAAATCGAACCATGACCTCCTGGTTCATATACATCGACACTCAACCACTGAGCCAAACCAGCCAGGCTCTATGTCAACACCTTTTTCAATCCCTTTCATTCATAGACTGAGGGATATGGCTTGATAGTTGTTGAACTTGTTCTGCTGTTACTAAAATGTGTAGGATTTCTCTTTGGAATGTGAGGATATTTAGTCCTTATTATTCTACCCTTGTGGCTTCAGCAAAAATTCAAGACCACAGGAAAAAGCCTGCTCAACAACTGAAAAAAATCATTATTGCCTGACTTCCCAAGCCACAATGGTAGCTCTAAAGGAATTTAGATATCTTGTCTCCTCAACTCAGCACTGTTTCCCCAGAACCTAGAACAGTGCTTGACTTTAATAAACAGCCAAGAAATATGGATTCAATGGATGGCTAACTGAATGAATGACAGAATAATCCCATGAAGTAAGGAGGGCTGGTATCATTAGACCCACTTTAAGAGGAAAAACTGAGTTCCTGGCAGTATTACTGGTCCAAGTTCATGTGCTTACTGCCTTGAGGTATGGCCTTATCTGCTTAAATTCTGTGTCTTGTGTTTTGGGATGAATGCCATCTTGATTTCCAGAATGCTCAGTTCTCTCCGGAAGACATTTCTCCTTCCCTATTAACCACCCAACTCTTTAGTTCCTGACTCCTTTCCTCCCCCCACTACCTGCCAGTTCCTTCAGGAGCTCTCCTCTTCATCCCTCAGTGCTCACCTCAGATCCCCATGAGCCTCCCAAGGCCAGAAACCTTGGCGTCATCTTCGTCCCTGAGTTATTTTTTCCTCCCGTGTGTCCAAGTCATTATTACTGCTCCGTCTCCTCCGTCTGCACTTCTGGAAGTCTGCCGCCCATTCAGCCTCTCACCGCTTGGCCCCAGCCAAAACCCTCAGGCAGACACACTTCCCACTCCGCTAGGCGCCCCTCCTACTCCTTGGTGAGTACAAATGGTCCTTGGAAATTCCCACCCTATTCTCCTAGGAGCCCACAACCTGGCTAATCTCCCCTAAAGACTGGCATCTCCTACTCCTCCCATCCCAGTGCCACCCTCCTGTCCTGTCTCCCACTTACTGCCCATCACTCCCTTCCCCTGTAACTATTGGGATCTGTTGATGCAACTCTTCAAAATCTCCAATCCCATACATGCTTGAGGTTTTTCTTCCTTTTTTTAAGCTGCCAAAATTTATAGTCTACTAGGGTTCAAGCACTGCATTAAGCATGCTACATAAATTTACCCGTTTAGCCAGATAAAGGAGGCATCGTGATTTCTGCCTATACAAAGGAGGAAACTGAGGCTAGAAATAGCTACTGTTTTACACAGCTGGTAAGTAGCCGACGCAGCAGTGCAAGCTTTTAAGATTGCACCATCTTGCCTCCCCCGTAGGCTTGTGACTCTGTAACCCTCCTCACATTGGAGTGGTATCTTCCCCAGCCGCCTCTGCCTAAGTACCTCCACCGCACATCCCTCCAATGCCCTCTTCCCTGCCTGCTCAAGTCCCTGGGGACGTGGAGTTATAAGAACTTTCTGTCCCCCTCTACCCGCCCTGCCCAGTAAAGGAAGAGGGGCTAAATGTTTCCAGCATGGCCCCTGGCTCACCATGTGTCACTTCCTTACCCCTGATCCCAGCTTCCCCCCAATGAGGCGCCAAATGCTGCTAACCCTACTCACCCATCTCTTGGGTCTGGGGAGGGAAATCACCTCTGGAAAGCCCTGCAGAGAGTCCCAAGGGCTTGATAAGAAGGTTCCAGTGGGGAAAGGGTTGCCAGGACATGTACACCACGAGTGAGGATGCTGGACACCCAGGGCAACCTAATTGCTTTCCCATGTCTTGCTGGAATAATGCTGGCAGCCAGAAAGCTACCAGAACCTGAACTAATTTGGTAAACAAGGACCAAAAGCAAGGACCACATTTCTGCTCCCTTTGCTGAGACCCAGACTCCCAACAGAATTCCAGGGATTTTTTCCTCCTTGGAAGTGACTGGACCTCCAGCCCTGAATTCCTCTCCCCAGGAGAGCTTGTTACCCTGCTCAGAACAAATAACACATTTCCTAGTTAATCAGTGGGCAGAACAGCTGAAAAGGAAGGTTGATTGGGCCCCAGCTTTCCAGATGGGAGCAGCTCAGGGGCTGGGATGCCCTTGTCCAGATACTGGGCAGCTGGGACCCCTGCCCTGTGCAGCCTCTCCTCCAGTTTGGAAGACACAGGCTGTGTGAAGAGGCCCCAGCTCCCTCCTGCACGAGGTTTTCAAGGCCCACAGAGGCTGCCAAGACCACTCCACCTCAGACACCGTGGCCTGGCATCGCCCCCACAACTCACAGCCACCCTGCCCTGGACCGCCTGGGCTGTCTCCTCCCATGAGCACGAATGTTTCTGTCTTCTGCAAACTGAGCTCAGTTCTCAGCTACGCTTGGCTTCTATTTTCTTATCTGAAGATAGAGATAATGATGCTCTTCTTGCCACACCACCTTCAGGGCAAAGTAGATAACCAGCCCCATCTACACTGTGATGGGAGGGGATCAATTACTGCTACTCCATTTGCCAGTGGATATTTCTCGAGTGCTTAAAATGTACCAGGCACTGTGCTTAGTGTTTTGTAGACATTTTCTCTTTTAGTCTTATGGAGGAAGTAGCCGATGAGGAAGTGATTGCTCACAATTGCAAAGCTAGTAAGTGGCTACACTCGGATTCCCCCCGGGTTTGTCTGGTTCCAGACACGAAGCCGATGCCAGGGTCTAGAGGAGCCTTTCTGTGGAAATGCAGCTCCAGCTGCCTTTCTCTGAAATAGAAGCATTCACAGCTGTTCGTGGTGTGGTCAGGGGTCCTGGTGGCCACATAGAACTGCTGTCACGAGTTGGCCCCCCTCGCACCTATTTACAACTAGCAGTCCACTTTGGGTCAAGGGCAGACCAAAGTCATCATGGTGCGTTTCCGTGAATCTGACTCCCACTCACCAAGGAGAAGGAAAGAAATCAAGTTTGCCCCACATCAAATCGTTTTCAGTTGCTGAGAAAGGCTCATCTTAACCCTCAGCCGTTCTCTTTGGATGAGAGAAGTGGCATGAACAAACATGTGGCCCTGTGTGGTGGGCATTGTAATCCCCATTTCACAAACGCAGAAGGGTGAAGGCTCTCACTCAAGGTCGTACAGCTAGGAGTCGAGCCAGTGTTCAACGAAAAAGTCCGACCAGCTCCAAGGTCCGTGCTGTTTTCACTACAGTGCACTGTACTCGCTCCAGGATGTCCTGCAGGGATGTGAAGTGGGCAGCCCTTCAAATAGCTGATTTTACTTGTTTCCCTTCATTTCCAGTCCCTGATACAGGGCTGGGCTGATCTGAAAGTTCTGTGCATTTAGCTCAAAGCTCAAACAACATTTTCTACTTACCTGCATGAATTCCTTCAGCCTCTGGCTGAAGTGGAATCTTCTAGAGCTCCTGGGGGCTGTAGCATTACTTCTCCCCAAGTAGAGACCTGAAGGCCTAAGCAGGAAGACAATGTGAGCCAGCAGGCCAGAGGCCTCCTTCTCTTAATTCCCCCCAGTAAGACCAGAGGTTCTCAACTGGGCTAGGGGCCGCATAAATGGGATGGGGTCACACACTGTATTATCCTTTCAGAATCTCCAGGGAGAAAGTCCTATGGGCTGAAGGGCTGTGCAGATCTACCCCGGATTCTGGGATGACAGGCAGGAATTTCAGGACAAGGGGAGCAGGAAGCAACTTCCCTTGGCTGTCATTGGGGTCTCCCAGCCTTTCCCCACCTTGGTTTCCAGCCAGGACACAGTGACAGCCCAATTAATAGAGGTTGTGGGGACAGCGATAGGGGCTGCTATGGGGTTGTTCCTAAATTAAGCTCTTCCACAGAGGCCTGTAAGCAACTTCCTGCTCTTCATTATCAAGGCAAAAAAAGAGGATGACACCTTCTGCCACCATCTCCTGACCTCCATTTTCCCTGGGATTAAACACTGAGATGAGGACACTCAATGAGGTTTGCCCTGCTGCCTCCCACTACTCTCTAGGACCCCAAACCCTTAGGAATAGGCCCAGGCCCTAAAACTGCCCACAACAGGACACAGACACCAGGCTGGTGGGGGCGGGGGTAGGTGCAGCCCGGTCCCAGCCGGTCTGCCATGACTCATTCCTTGTTTCCGTCCACTCTGGTCTGAGCGCCTTGGCCCAGGGGCCTCTGGGAGGCTGTAACACAGGCTGGCCCCTTGCCCATCAGGGCTCAGCAGACAAAAATTAAAGATCTCACTTCTCAGGAACTCACACAGACAGCAGAGGCATGCTCTGTGCTCTGCCTCACCAGACCAGACCTCAGGCCGGAGGAGGATGGAGGCCAAGGGAGGAAGGAAAGGCGTCTCCGCTCCTCCCCCTACCCTGTTCCCCCGACATCCAGTCATGAAGCCCTGCCCCCTACCCACTCCTCCTCGGGTCCTTGCCTGAAGATGGTACTGCTCCCAGCACCTCGTCAGTACCACTTCACTCCTCCCTGCCTCTGCCTGAAGACAGCCATGACGGAAATAGACTTGAAAGCAACTATCATGCATTTTCTGGCAGCATTTAGGACAGATCGTGGCAGGGACCACAGACCCTGGTTGTAGGCCACATGTGTCCCAGGGCCTCCCTCCCTGATCATGCCCCTTCCCCTCTCAGGACCTCAGTTTCCTCATCCATAGGGAGGATTTTACTAGATGAACTCACATTTGTGTCAACACTAAGATTCTGATTTGAGGAGCAGACAAGGCAAGGGGTGGGTATGGATCCAAAAACTGCAGGAGGGACCTCTTGAGAGATCAGCCAGCCCATTCCTTCAATTTATGGTGAAGGAAACTGAGGCCCAAAGGGCTTGTCCAAGGTCACATGATTGGTTATTGGCAGCACTTGAACCAGAATCTCCTGACTCCCAGGCCTCTCAACTCTTTCTCTTTCAACTCCCCCAGGAAGCTGGGAGCTATCTGACCCTCTTGGCCAGGGAAGCCACGAGTGGCTGTGCGTGTCAGCAGCAGAGCCTCAGAGCCTGGGAACATCTCTGATGGGGTAGGTGCAAGTGCCAAAGCCGCTGGTGGAGAGGGATGGGGTTGGGGGCCAGGGAGGGTGTATCAGAGATAAGCTGTCAGCATCTCCCTTCTTCCAGTTGGCAAGAAGAAATAGAGAAGTGTCCATGATGATTGAGGGGAAACAGTTCCATTTCTGATTAAGCCATTGTTCCATGAATTATTGATATCTGTTTGTCTATTTCTCTCTCTCTCTCTCTCTCTCTCTCTCTCTCTCTCTCTCTCTCTCCCTGTCTCAGACACGCACAGTCACACACACACACACACACACTGTTCATGTCTAACTGATGAAACCTGCCACCTACAGCCTTGGTCTCGAGATGTGTATTGATATTCTCAGGTGCACTACTTGGTGGGGCCTGGAATTCCTGAGATGCTTCTAAGCACCTGCCTACCTTCTAACGTTCAGCCTGCTTGGCTGGGAACATGATGCCCTTCATTCCACAAACATTTCTTGAGCACCTAGTATGTGCCAGGCACTGAGGATGGGCAGGATAGCCTCACTGCCTGTGTGACGGTAAGTGCTTCAATGGAAGGACTAACGCAGTCTTCCGGGCTCACTGAAGAACTGCCAACCATGGAGGGCGGAGTTTGGCTAGGGAGCATTTCTCAGAGAGTCCTGACTGGCACTTAAACATTGAAGGCTAAGGGAGAGTTCACTCTGTGTGTATGGTGGGAGGGTGGGGAGGAAGACAAGGGGTGGACGTGCCAAGGAGCAGCACTGCATATGCAAAGGCATCAGTGTAAGACAAAGTTGGGTCTATTGGGGGAATAACAAGCAGCCTACAGAGCTGGAGTTTACATAGGAGCTGGGGTTATGTAAAGGGATAAGGCTGGAAGTGAAGGTTGGGATCATTTTATGGGGGGGAGGGGCTTAGCTCTAGTCAGCTTATTTTCTCAGAAGGATGGACCTATTCCCTGCTATCCACATCATCAGTTGGACTTGGAGGGGACAGATTATTTACCCGGAATTCTAAAACTCATGTCCTCCGGTCAATAGCAAGGAGATATTGTGGGGAGGGGGTGGGTTGAGTGCCATCAACCCATCCAAAGCCACTGCAAATAAACACTAATCAATATAAAGCCAGTGAGCTGCCTTGCTTAAAAGCAATCCCCAAACCCTGCTTCCAACCAGTCTGTTCCTCCCCACATGGCTCCCTTTTTATAGAACTTATTAGAGACCTGATGTACAAAATTTGTGCAAGGGGCTCAGCCCTCGCAGCCCCGCCTGCCTCAGCTGGCCCTTGC
Source organism: Plecotus auritus (assembly GCF_963455305.1). Lineage (NCBI taxonomy): Eukaryota > Metazoa > Chordata > Mammalia > Chiroptera > Vespertilionidae > Plecotus > Plecotus auritus. The sequence continues at coordinate 26,305,888 of NC_137770.1, read as the reverse complement.
AGCCCCGGCTTCGTCCGGAAGGTCGTCCGGATGGTTGTTCTGCTGTTCGGTCTAATTAGCATATTAGCTCTTTATTATATAGGATGGAGCTGCCGATGTGGCAGGTCTGGCCAAGTCTCTGGCCTCCTGCTGCCGTGACCTACCAACCTGACTGTCCCTTCTTTCCCAACCCTTCCCAGGTATCTCCACTGTCTGAATTCCCCACGTGTTCTGGACCAGGTTCCCCTGGAGACTCACCCCCCCCCCCGCCCCCAGTTTGGCTTCTGTCTCCAGTCTCGCTCAAACTTGGCCTCAGGTTCCTCTCCAATCCCACAAGCACATGTTGAAGTGTCATAATATGCATCTTCAAGCCCACCCACTCTGCTGCCTCCCTCAGAGCTTGGCCCATACATAGATAAGCCATATGTATTTGACATCAAACAGAGAGCCATCATTTATTGAGCACCTCTTTGTCAGGCCATCAGTGTTGCCAAGAAGAATAAGGATTAGTTGCTATCCTCAAGGAACTTCCAGTGTAGTAGGAAAGGCAGCAACACCTATCGTAGTAAGTGCTGTGATGGAGATAAGCCCAGGGTACAAGGTGAATACAAGGACAGAGCACTCCAGGATGGGAATATGAGACACCTAATCAAGGAAGATCCTAAAGAAGAGGCTATCTGAGTGGGGTCTGGAAGGTAGGGCCAGTCTCAGCCTGGAGAAGGTGGAAAAGATGGCGAGGAGGAGATACAGCAATGATTACTAGAGCCAAGTTTGCAAAAATTAAACCACACCAGGGTCTACCCCATTTCCCTTTTCACTGGAGTCTGGTAAAAGAAATTTTACCAGATATCTGAATGATAGTCATATGAAATTAAAATGATATTCAACATGGCCCAGCCAGCGTGGCTCAATGGTTGAGTGTCGACCTATGAACCAGGACACTGCAGTTCAATTTCAAATCAGGCCACATGCCCAGGTTGTGGGCTTGATCCCCATTAGGGTGCATGCAGGAGGCAGCCAATCTATGACTCTCATCATTGAGGTTTCTATCTCTCAAAGTGGATAGGCTGAGAAAATGTAGAATACACAGTAATACAGTTAGATATATGTATAGATGTTTAAACAACAATTCCCCGCATTGAAGACTTGGATGGAGGTCACTGAGACCTCCATCATGAGACAGGGCTGGGATCTGTATAAGACTTCTCACAACTTGGATGAAGTCAGAGCATTTTTATCAAATTTTTGCATGACATGGAACTGGAGAAATAAATGATAAATCTGGATGATAGAAGCAAGATATAAACTGATCTATATAAGTTGAGATTTAATAAAAATAAGTGAAAAAGTCTTGCATGTTGGTCCAAAAAAAAGCAATAATTAATAACTGAGGGATACTTGCTTTGATAGTAGTTCATGTGAAATGACCTTATGTGGATGGTAGGGGGGAGGTGAAGTGAGTTGAAAAAGTAGATCCTAGTTAACCACTAGTTTGAAATAAACTAACAATGTAAACTGCTAAAAGGTCTAGTGCCATCTTGGATAAAATCCACTGCTCAGAACTTGGAGGATAACAGTGTACTCCAAGTTGTTGAGATGCAATGGCAGTTTTGTGCTTGATTCTGCTACCATGTTATAAATGGCTTATTAGAATCTTTAAGCATGTTTATGAGAAGGTGATCTGATGGAGATAAATACAACCCAGGAGGAGCAATTGAGATACTGGAGAAGAGAAATCTTGGGTGAGGAGAGTCTGGCAATCTTCAACTATTTGCAGGATTATCAGGTAAGAGAGGGGTTCGGTTGTTCTGTGTTTTCATTAGTCATAACAGATTAACTGTAGTAACACGCACACAGTAAATTTATGTTTGCTCACACCAAGCAGAGCTCTGATCCACATGGTCATGCAGGGCCCAGGATCCTTTAGTCATTGAGCTCCAATATAGAGATTCTTCTGCCTTTGCATTCAGCCAGTAGATAAATAGAGAAGGGTAAATGTGGAGGAATGCACACGCTTCTTAAAGGCAATGTCTGAATAAGAAGGAGGCAAACATCACTCTGTCCACATTCCGTTGACCAGAACTTAGTCACATGACTATACCTTACACAACAAGGGAGCTGGAAATGTAATCTGTGTGCCCAAGAGAAAAAGGCTGTGTGTGTGTGTGGGCGGGGGGGGGGGGGGGGAGCGGGGGGGTGGGGCGGGGAGGGGGGGGCCTTTAGCATTCTGGACTTGGAAGAGACTGTCTTAGGAGTGAGAAGAGTTCAGGGTTTAATATATCCACCTAACAACTTGCACACAAATAATGTAGGCTTAGTAGCATTATTCATAAAAACCAAAGGTTAGTTATTGGCTAAATGCCCATTGACTGGTGAATGGATCAATAAAATCTGATATATCCATACAATGAAATACAATTAAGCAGTAAAAAGGAGTGAACTACCAATACATGCTACCACATGAATGAACCTCAACATTATACTAGTATACAGTGAAAGAAGCCAGTCACGACATCACACATTCATTTATACGAAATATAAAAAGGGCAAAGCTATAGAGATAGCAAATAGATTCAAGGGACAGGGGTAGGAGTGCGGTGGTTAACAGTAAATGAGCACAGGAAATCTTATTGGAGTAATAAAAATGTTCTAAAACTAATTTATGGTAATGATTACACACTTGGTAAATTTATTTAAAAATAAATGAATTGTGGCCCGAACCAGTTTGGCTCAGTGGATAGAGCATCGGCCTGCAGACTGAAGGGTCCTGGGTTCGATTCTGGTCAAGGGCACATGCCCAGGTTGCGGGCTGAATCCCCAGTGGGGGTGGAGGGGGGTGGGAGGCAGCCGATCAATGATTCTCTGTCATCATTAATGTTTCTCTCTCTCTCCCTCTCCCTTCCTCTCTGAAATAAATAAAAACATATTAAAAAATAAATAAATGAATTGTGCCTGGCCGGTATGGTTCAGTGGTTGAGTGTTGACCCATGAACCAGGAGATCATGGTTTGATTCCTGGTCAGGGCACATGCTCAGGTTGCTGGCTCAATCCCCAATAAGGGGTGTGCAGGAGAAAAACCATTTGATAGTTCTCTCTCATTAATGTTTCTATCTCTCCTTTTCCCTTCCTCTCTCTGAAATCAATAAAATCATATTAAAAAGTAAATTAATTATACATTTGAAAATGGCAAATTGTATGATATACAAAATATGACTCAATAACATTTTTTGTTAGGTGTTAGGGTGCCCCTCATTCAGGTGTCATAATGCCGGGGTTCTTTTCCCAGCCTTACAAAGGGTTCAGCATTCTGGAGAAAGGGGATTGCGTAGATGATTAAAGAGTCCGGAGATGAAAGATAATTTTGAAAGGCAATGGGGTCAGAGGATCTTCAGCTGAAGGAGCTAAAGACTCTCCTCCTTCACTCAGGACCCTGCTTTCATTAACACGATTTAGCCTAAGACAAGGTGGAGATAATACACTTCAAAGGGTAAGGTAACAGAAGAATTGTCAGTTTGGGGAATAGCCTACAGCTGTTCAGGTGTTTGGCCAACAGGAGGCAATAAAATGCCCTGAGCTGTCTGGCAGTTAACAATCCTTTTCAGGTTTGGGGGAAGTGCCATTTAGCCATTTCCAACAGGTAAACTACATATGTGGCTCACCCTTGTTGAGCCGCCCAAGTCCCATCAACCTTTTGATGGAATTCTTGTAATTATTACATGCTGGAATTGGTTCCCGGCATTAAGGTTTTAGTACTTTGAGGTTGGGGAAAGGAGAATAATCCTGCAAAGGGAATGAGAAAGGAATATCCAAGTGGAAGGAGGAAGTGGCACAGAATCCAAGGAGAAATTAGATTTAAGGAAGGAAAGTAGAGCCAACTCTAGTCAAAGTTACCGAGCTGTCACATGAGATGGAAAGCTGATGGTATTGTCTCTGCCACAGTAGAGTTCACAATTTTGTTCCAGAGCCTGGGTCAGGAACAAGAAAAAACATGGGAACACAGATTTCCACTTACAGTAAGTGCAACATTGGGGTTGTCCAACAGCAGGACAGATTCCATTTCTGAGTCATGAGCCCTCTGATAGTGGAAGTGTTCAAAGAGAAGCTGGATGGGCAGTGTAGAAAGGATTTCTACATGGGAGAAAGACCTCACCTCTAAGGAGTGTCTGAATCTATGAGCAGTTTGCACCAAGGTCATTACAAAGAATTGAGTAATCATGGAAGATCGAGGGAAGATAGGCAGAAGGACTAGAGCAGGGGTCCTCAAACTTTTTAAACAGGGGGCCAGTTCACTGTCCCTCAGACCACTGGAGGGCCGGACTATAGTTTAAAAAACAAAACTATGAACAAATTCCTATGCGCACTGCGGGCCTGGGACGAGTCAGCTGCTAAGCAGGACAGGCAGCGGCACCCGGCGGGCCGGATAAATGTCCTCTGCGGGCCGCATGTGGCCCGTGGGCTGTAGTTTGAGGACGCCTGGACTAGAGAGATGGCATGAGAGAACCAGTGCTCATTTTTAAATATGTGCATAAAAGCCAATCCTACGGCTGCCTTTGTGTCACTGCCTCACATTTGACTCACAACCCGCTAGAGGTAAGACATGAAAAGGAGAGGCTGCAAGATGAAGTTCATGGTAACCATGTGAAGGGTTCCTGAGATAAGTAGAGAAGATGAATCCACAATATAAGGAACACCCATATATCAACCTTCCCTCTTAAAAATATGCTATTATTTCAACTCTGGGTGGTGGGCACATGGTACAATATACAGATCTTATAACATAGAAACCCACACCTAAAACTATATTTTCATGTTGACCAATGTCACCCCAATAAATTTAATTTAAAAATATAAATATACTATTATTTCATCTTTGAAAAAAAGAACATATCTGCACATCTCCTGAGAGGCAAAGGGAGCTGGGGATCCATCATGTGAGTGGGTTCAAGAAGATTTTAACCAACTTTCTTAATTAGGGCTTTGTTTGTTTGATGCCCTGTCTTAGTCACCCACCAGGAATGGCAATCATGGTGTAGAAATATAAAATATTATCAAGAAGTTGGGAGAATCATATTTTCTAGGACTTGGAAAGCTGTGTGGAGCTTCTGGACAGCCCAAGTTGCCAATGGCCATGACTCTAGCTGCTGGCATTGCTCCAGCATGAGCTCTGATTCCATGGCAAAGGAGATGGAATCCTTAACAGACTCCAAAGTAGATTCCAAAAGCTATAGTGCTGCCTGGTCACAAAAAAACACTCCAGAAGCGATTCATTCGTTCAGCAAACATTTGTTGGGTGTCTTCTTTATACAGGGCCCCCTCAGAGCATGCAGTCATTCATTCTGAGGTAGGAGGGCAATTACCCCAAAGTTCCAAGGAATATGACAACCCACATGGGTAACAGAGCTAGGTACATGCTTCTGAACCTGCCTCATGAGGTCAAACTCAACAGTCTTTCTTTCTTTTCTCTGGACAAGAACCACAGCTGGCCCTGGCTGGTTTGGCTCAGTGGATAAATCATTGGCCTGTGGACTGAAGGGTCCCGGGTTCGATTCTGGTCAAGGGCACATGCCCGGGTTGTGGGCTTGATCCCCAGTTGAGGGTGTGCAGGAGGCAACCAATCAATGATTCTCTCTCATCATTGATGTTTCTATCTCTTTCTCCCTCTCCCTTCCTCTCTGAAATCAAAAATATATTAAAAAAAAGAAGAACCACAGCTGGAGGAGTGAGGAGGAAGAAGGGAGAGACAACAACAGTTTGTGCTTCTCCTTGTATTCCTATATAATAAAAGGTTAATATGCAAATCAACTGAACAGTGGAACGACCGGTTGCTATGATGTGCACTGACCACCAGGGGGCAGACGCTCAACACAGGAGCAGCCCCCTGGTGGCCAGTGCGCTCCCACAGTGCCGCTCCCACAATGCCGCTCAGCCAGAAGCCAGGCTGACAGCTGGCCAGCACAGCAGCAGTGGGGGAAAGCCTCTCCAGCCGCTACAGCAGAGCTAAGGATGTCAGTCGGACATCCTCCAAGGGCTCCCGGACTGCAAAAGGGACACCCCCCCGAGTGCATGAATGTCATGCACCAGGCCTCTAGTAAATGATAGTATTGATATCTGGATTGCTGCATGTCCAGCTACAACAGACATCCCATGTGACAAGTAACCAGAACAACCATTCCTAATACCTTATCTTGGAGTGCCAAGAATGAGAACCAAGGGAGCTGAATCCTCCTTCCAGCATGTGGGAGGAGTAAAGGAAGAGTGTAACTGTGTACAGTGCAAAGGTGGAGCCTCAGCAGAATCTCAGAGTCAAAGGGACCTCAGGGGGCATCTAACCTCCTACCCATCCACTCCCCCTCCAGGCCCCCAACAATCATCAACATGGCTCCCACAGATTCCATTAGATAGAGTGTTCCAGGTTTCCCCTTCTCTGGTCTCTCCCAGGGCTCAGCAAGCTCATATATGGCATGTCCTCCACTTCCACAGCACAAGTCAGCTGGGAGCAGTGGCTTTAAAACTTTGAAACCACAGCTCACAATAAAAAATACATCTTACAACACAATCCACTACCCAAGGGCATACATCTATAACTGGAACAACTTACCCTTACATGCAATGTGTTCTCATGTTTCCTATTACCTCTCTTCTAATTTTTTAAAATGCTGGTTGTGACTCACATATTAATTTCACAACCCATAAATGTATTTCAATGCTCACCTGGGCTAGAGGTACAGGCTCTGCCACTGGAGTTCTGAAGAGGCAGGTAACTCAAGAGGGCAAGTCATGAAAAAGCGACAAGGATGGTCAATGTATCTGCCCCTAGAAGAAAGGTCTTGAAACCCTTCAGCCCAGAGAAAAAGGAAGTAAAGAAATATCTCACCAGTTCTTCATATATGCTAAGATGTTTGCTTTGTTTGTTTAAGGTAGAAGACAGTGAGCATTTATTCCTTTTTTTTTTTTTTTTTGCAGTTATTCTTCACGCTTGCAATGTGAAGCATTGTTGACTAAGACTGCAGTGGAAATTATTTCAGTTCAACATGAGATTTGTAGGTGACTATTTGCAAGACGAAAGAACAGCAAGAAATTTTACACATTAAAAAGGTTCATGTGACATTTCCTTCTGTTAAAGGCAAAGAAGGGGAAAGGCAGTTATCTTTAAAAACTGGTTAAATTTTTTTGGATCTGGGATGGTTTTAATGTTTTTTCCAGAAGACAGGGGATATCTTGAGGAAGTCCTATCTAACCCTAGGGGTCGTTATCTCTTCAGATCACCCCAACAAAACCTGCCTATGGGTTTTCATGCTGGCTCAGTGCTGGCTGAGGAGCTTGGGCTAGATCCATGGGTTCCTCAAGTAGAATAGCCTCCCCATTTCCAGACCCTGGAAAGAGAGTCAAGCCAGAGAGAGAGAGAGGCAAAGAGGCAGAGAGAGAGGTGGGGGGGGGGGGGAGACTCACAGGGAAGGCAAGGGGATGAGGGCTGCTCACTCCATGCCAAGTGCTCTAGACTGGTTGGGGAACCCACGGTGCTGGGGCAGGCGTGTGGAGAAGGTTCCATCGAGCAGGGCCTTGAGCTCAGTGTTGGGCAGAAGACACGTTGTACCTGCACTAATAAGCTGGAAGCAAGAAGAAATGGCCCAGAATGAGAAGGCCAGCAATGGAAGGCCCTCCCCATGCCAACTGGACAGGAGAGGACCAAACAGGGTGGAAAGAGGGCCCATCCTGTGTCCACACCCTGGATTCACAAGCGGGAGGCTGGACCTTCCAGGAGAAGGGACTTGGGCACTGAGGGCAGATCAGCTGAGGCTAAAACGAAACCTCCTGGGGGAAAAGGGATTAGAAAGATGCCAAGGGACTGCAGAGGCACCCTGCCAACCCTGGGGAGGGAAAAGGTCCCAGGGGGTCGTCAGCTGTAATCCCAGGCCCTGAGGAGAGAATCTGAACAGAAGCAAAGGCTGGAAGTCTACTGAATTAAAACGGGGCAAACAGAATGGATGAGTCCTTCCAGCCCTGCAGGACGGCAGAAATGACTGCAAGGATTCACAAGCTGTAAACACCAAGAGAGACAGAGCTTGTCTGGGTCTGCAGGAACCTGGCTAGGCCTGCCAGGGGTGGGGCAGGGCCAACCCGGAGGCCTGAGCCTGGCCTTCTCTGCAGTGGACCGTCCTCAGGTCCTAGAGGAAGGGTTACTCTAAAAGCCCCACTAGAGCCAGGAGCTGGACACAGCCCCAGACAGCTCTTTCCCACAGGGATCCAGGATCCTGGCATTTCTGTTTGGACCCTGGGCATGGCGCTAGAAGTGTGGGGGAGCCAACTTTGCCTCCGGGCTCCACGGTGCAGCCAGAGCAGCTGACAAATATTTATGGAGCATTTACATTAACCTCTTATGTGCAGGTCCTAAGATCCCTCCCAGTGGCTACCATAGAAACCCTCACGCTCACTCTTTTTCTGGTACAGACACTTTCTACCAGAAGCAAAAGCCTGTGGGTCCAGTCTAACCTTCTTATTCACCCATGGCTGTAGGTTAGAACCTAGTCGGTGACCAGGGACAAGTCATCTCCCATTTTGGGGCCTCAGTTTACCCACCTGTATCATGAGGATACTAAACCTACTCTGTCTGCAGTGATTTTTCCTTGGTTACAGTCCTCTGCTCAGCCTGTGATTGCCATGCAAACAGCCTAAGTCAAAGGTGATCCAGCAGGCAGGGATGTCACCCTCTAGCCTATGACTAAGGTGGGCTTTGTCATTTTGTCTGCCTAGTGTCCCTCCTCTCTCTCTCTCTTTTTTAAAAAAAATATATTTTATTGATTGTTTACAGAGAGGAAAGACGAGGGATAGAGAGTTAAAAACATCGATCAGCTGCCTCCTGTACACCCCCTACTGGGGATGTGCCCACAACCAAGGTACATGCCCTTGACCTGAATCGAACCTGGGACCCTTCAGACCACAGGCCGATGCTCTATCCTCACTGAGCCAAACCGATTAGGGCCCTCCTCTCATTCTTGTAACAGCATCCCTTTTCCTTTAGGGAATTGTCCTTCCTTTTTCTAGATCATTCTGATGGAGCATCCAATTGCAATACCTGCCATGTGGCACATGACCCAAACTAGCCAATCAGATACTCTCCCATGATTTGAACCCCCACAAAGTTATGATAGAACCATCCAATGGCAACTCTCCAAAATGACATACTCCGAGGAGCTCCTGGAGCTGACAGCCCCGTTGCTGCCTAGGTTTCTGACCTTCTTGATACCTATCTATCTGTTCAGTTCTTATTTCTATTATGTTTGTCCCTAAAAATCTTTCTAGTAACCCCACTCTTTTTTCATGTACAAATTAGTCCAAGTCCTTGTTGTTGTTTGCAACCAAAGAACCCTAATTTATACACAACTGAGAGAGAGAAGCCAGGTGGATTGGAAGCGGGGCCCTTCCTCTCTGCAGCCCTCCCTCCTTTGTGGCCCTAGGGCAAATTGGCTCAGCTTTCCAATAGCACTCAGCTCATGCAGGAGACAATTTGGGGTAGAGTCTGTTCAACAAGACTGCAACCATCAAAACAAGCACATATTATCCCAGATACAAGAGGCTCCGGACCTTTCACACTGTAGGTGCTCAGTTGCACTGAGTCAAGATCTTACAGTTGAAAGCAAGTAACTCCAGTGGGGACAAAAGTTAACGAGTATCAGGGGAGGGCAGATATAAACAGCTACTGAACAGACCAGTGCTGGGACAAGGCAAATCCCAACGCATGCAAGTGATGAGTGCTGAAGAGAAGTGGTCAGGGCTCATTTCAGGGTGTTTGGGGAAAGCCCACTCTGTCCCCAAAGCCTTCCACCTCTTCATGAATACTTCTAATTCCTGAAACAAGAGGCCAAAGCACTCCGTTCACACTTAGATATAGGGCTGGAAATGCACCTATCTCGAGGAGAGCCCGGCAATGCTTTCATTCCCTCTCAAGTGTCAATGACGAGTGCAGACCTTCTCCTGACAGTAGATCTGCATAGGAGAAAGAGGGTTGGGAGCAGGAAGGTTTTTGGAGGCCCAGGAAGCCAGGGACCAGGGCAGCTCTGGGAGTCTGGGTGGCAGGAACCCATGGACTGGCTGGCTTTGGATGATTCAAGCCAACCACCTGCTGTGATCAGTAGCAACTCCACCTCAGAAACAAATTCCCCATGAGAGACTTTGGTGGCAGTCCTTGGGGTCCTGTGCCCATCCTTTGCGGGTGGAGGGGTGGGAGAAGCCCCAGGGCTGACAGCCCCCGCAAGAATGCCTGAAATAGGAGAGGCGGAGTTCCCCAACGGAAAATTGAGTTTCTGTTACTCAAGAAGAGAAAGGAGCACTGGTCATATGCATACAGCAGATGTTCACTACACATGGCATACAGTTTAGAGAGGAGGGACACCATGGGGGTGGGTCTGGGAATTTCCAGGACACTGCAGAATCTGCCCTGGGGGCCAAGGCTCTTGCTCCAGCCCTGGATTGCGTCTCCATTTTCCCCTATAAAAGCAAGCTCAGGGAAAGAAGGCTGTTTTTTCTGCTCTTGACAGCTCAATAGAATCGTCTTCTCAGCTTCCAGTCACGCTTGGCTCCTGCTAGAGTAATTACCACCCACCTGTTCTCCATGCAAGAATTCACAGCCAGTGGACACACATCTGGCCTGCAAAAGACATGCTTGGAAGACTCCCAGGCTGCTTGGAACAGGCTGGGGACAGCACGGGGTCAGCCACCAATTCAAAGGCTAGGAAACAGCTGGCCTGAGAGCCGTGGTCACTGGGGCCTGAGCGACTGCCCACCCCTCACCTCCCAGGCAGCTTGATGGAAATGGCACCGGTGTATCCTGAGTAGAACAAAACCCCTGGGACTCAAAACTGGTCCCTGCTCTCTTCCTCCAGCACATTGCTGTCCTCCGCACCCCTACCTGGGACGCCAGTGGTGGGGGAGGGGCCATTGTCCTGCTTTTCTTGGGATTCCTTTCTTTTTCTCCCCATTGCTGTCCACATCACTCCCTTCTGCAGCACCCTGGAGCTGCTCTGGTTGAGAAGGGACCCAACCAGACTTCCCCAATCCCTATTCACACACACACACATCCCTTGCCTTGTAGCCTCTGAGGCATCTGAGGAACCACAGGGCTTATTAGAACATAGCTTAAAAACCACTAATTAGGCCCCACTTGCCATTTTCAGATGAGAAGAGTGAGACTTGACAGCCATCCACCCCCAAGGCCCTCTCTATTAACTCTGGGCACCTAACCCAGCCTCCCTGGAGAGAAAACTGGCAGGGTGTGATCTGGAGGGTGCAGCCACAAGAGCCAGCCCTGTATCTGGCATGGGGAATGGGCCTCTAGGATAGGATTTTACCCCTTGACTGCCCTGTGCTCTCAGTCTCCCCCCACCCCTCCCACCAAGCTGGGAGAGTCCCCGACCCGACTTGGCCCCTCTCCATCACTCATCCTGAGGCAGAGGAAGGCCGCCTGCCAGGATAGCAGATCCCACACAAGCTCCAGCCTCAACATTCCTCTCCACCCCGGGGGTGAGGGTCAAGTGTGGGGTATTTTCCCAAGCCCTGGGGAATAGCTACAGCTACTGCCCCTGGCTAGAAGGGCAGCTACCAGGGAAGGCAGGCTGCAGTGGAGCCAGTCAGCTGGCTCTGGAAGCAGGGCTGCAAAGGGAAGGGGCCCAGAAAGGAGGGCCTGAAACAGATCAGCTTCAGCCCCGGGAAGGAGAAATAGAAGCTGGTGATGGGAAGAGGAGGCGCATGGCAAAAGTCAGAGCTGAGGCTGAGATTTTCCTGCCCCAACCCAGTTGGTCCTCATCCAACTCACCCCTCTGAGTTAGCTGGGGTCTGGCCTCTCTGGAGACCCTCACTGGCCTGTCTGGAGCTCCTGGGGCAGAAGCCAAAAGCAGCCACCAGCCTGGAGACAGCAGATGGGCCAAGAGCCCCCTTTGCAGTCCTGCAAGAGGACAAAGGCTAAGAAGGTTGGGCTGGTGGGAAGGTTCTGAGGAGGAAGGAGGGGGCACTTGCCTCTGGGCCAGATGAGGAGTAGCTGCTGAAAGAAAAGTCTCTTGGGTCCGGGAAGGTGGTTTCATCAGCCAAAGCTGGCTAAACTGTGCCACAACAGCCTCCTTCCTTCTCATTTCTCCCTCCTGCCACCCATCTGGCTCACTGCTCTGAGCATCAGGCAATGACGCAGGTGCCAGACACCTGAATTCAAGTTCTAGCCACTCCCCATTGCAGCTGTGTGACCTTCAGCAAAGATGGCAAGCTCTCTGAGACTCCGCATCTCCTTCTGTAAAAATGGGATGAGTCAGATCTACCTTGTAAGACTGTCTAAATGAATGAATGAGAAAATGAAGGTAAAGCTCTTGTTAGCTCTTAATTAGTCAGTTGTGGATACTTCCAATGGGACAGGGAGAGAGGCAGGGGGGATGGGGAAGTATTGGGGACCTTTGAATTTTCAAGATGGGGTGCTTGATGAGTGGGGAGCTTCCAAATTTTAAGCTCTATTTCCAAACTAGAGGCTGGGCTGGATAGTGGTTGGCGTGGATCAGATTCAGGGAAAGTTATTCTGTATTAAAAAGAGGAAAGAAGGAAGTCAGATCTCACGTCAGCCCAGAGCCCCAGGCAGACAGCGTCTCCATTGGAGGAAGGGCTGGTGTTTTGCTCTGTTGCCCTCTGGCAGCCACTTAGCTCCTGTTTTCTCCATTAAGCATAGCTGTAACCTGGCCCCCTTTACACAGCTGATACAAGGTCCAGAAACAACTAAGAGTCCCTAAATAGAGAGCATCAGCTGCTTTCAACATCATCTCCCGATTGGGTCAACGAGGTGGGGCCTAACTGCAGGGACTCAGGGCAGACGAAGAGCATCATGTCCGGCCTGGAAGCCAGGACCCAGGGTCCTCACTGTGTGCCCAGTAATGCTAACCACCATGACACCATAAAATAGAAAAGCTAATATTGGTTGAGCACACACTATTTGCCAGGCCTTCTGTTAACGTGATTAGATTGAGGTTATCCATTTTTGGTAAGAACACCACAGAAGTGATGCTGTATCCTTCTGATTTCATTATGACGGGGTACATGATGTGGGTATGTCTTCTTACTGGTGATGTTAACCTTGATCACATGGTTACACTTACGTCTGCCAGGTTTCTCCACTGTTTCTCTACTGCAAAATGCCTCCTACCCTTCCCTTTGGAATCAGTAAATATCTTAGTGTGGAGAGACCTTTTGAGATTATGCAAATAGCCTGATTCTCCTCCAACTTTCTCCCACTGCTGGATCTTGCCTATAACAATTATTACTGTTGTGCCGACCTAATGGTGATTTTGTATTTCTCTCCTTATCACTATATTTATTTATTGGAATTCTTTTGTAAAGAAGAGCTGTACTGTCTTTCCCCCTTTTTTAGCATTTTTTTTTTTTACTGCAGTTGGGACTCACGGCTATTTATTTTATTCTATGAGTTATAGCTCAACATTATAATTATTTGACTTTGTTGTTCAAATTTCTTCATCCATTGGGAGCTCCCACAGTTGGCTCCTGTGTCTTTTTGACATGCCCACCCTTTTCTGAGCACTTCCTTGTTTTCTGGTACCACGAGATATTCCAGTATCACCTTGTTCGGTCAATATTTTTATATGACTGAATGGCGGAATAAAAAAGATGGTGCTTAGCCCCTCTGTTGCTCCCCAACCAGCAAGGTTTATCCAACTCAACTGTCAGCTGTGAAGAGGAGCAGGAAATGTTCTGATGCCCCACAGAATTCTCATTTCCACTTCCCTATGAGAGTCAAGAAAAGACAAAAGAAATAGCACCTGTGGGATTTGTAGGCTGGGAAATTGATTTTCCCTGAGATTCCAAATCATGGACTTTCCACATCTACCAAGCAACATGTTGGAGGGTTTCAGAGTATAGATGCTGGAGCCAGGAGCCTGGGTCTGAACCATAGTTCTGTTACCTGCTGTGTAACCTCCCTGTGCCTCAGTTTCCCTATCAGTAAAATGCAGGTGATAATAGCAGCACCTGCCATGGAACTGAGTAATGACTAAATTAGTTTAAATGGCTTAGAACAGTTTGTGGTACTCGTAAACATTCAAGGGATGAGAACAACTCTGCTGCTGCCACCTATCATGGGATTCAGGTCTCAGCCAATCAATGCATTGCATTGCCCTAGCCACAGTGACTGGTTTAGGCAAGGACACACGACCCAGTCAGCACCATCGAGACCTTTGCTCTGGGGCTATTGGTAAGAACCTGTGAGCTAAGAGCTGAGACCGGAGAGGCCTGGCCTGAGAATAAGCCTCCACCACTGAGGATGGAGTCAAGAGTGGAGAGGAAGCATTGCTCAAATCCCTGAGTCAAGAATGGGCCTGAAGTTTGTCCAGTTATGGACTTTTTTCAGTTACACAAGCCAATAAGTTCCCTTTAACTACTCATTACTGAAAGAGTCTTGAGCTTACTTCAATCCCTCAGAAAGCTGACATCTGAGCAGGAAGCTGGACCCTGTTCTGAGCCCCTGCTCTTGCTCTGAGCACTTCTTAGTTTCCTTTCTTGTCCCCAAGTGTAAACCATCACACACAAGCATGTCACTACTCCATCCTACTTCCCACCTCTGGCCCACCCACCCCAGCTTCTTTCCCAAGGAGAACCCTGCCCAAGGACAATAATGAGCCGCTCCCCCATTCTCCAGAGCTGGGGCCTCTCCCTCCAGCTCACCGGGCTCCCACCTACCCCCAAACTCTAATGCCCAAGCCTCTCCTTCCCAGGCAAGTCTGGCTGAATGCCCAGCCCTCCGTCTTGCCTTTGTTGCCCTGCTTCCCCTCTCCAGCAGGACTGAGGGGCGCTCCCCAGTCCCTGATGGCCAGCAGAAGCAAGCTCTTAAGTCACACTCAGGCTCACACCCTAGAAGGCCCCCCTTTAATCCCCCAATTTCCTGTCCCTGGGGTCTTTCTGTAACTCCAGGCCCGGCGATTTCAGGGCTGACTCAGGATGTTCGAGTTCTCCTACCTCTAAAGTCCTGGTAGAAACCATATCCTAAGGGCAGACCAGGGGAACCCAAACTTCCACTCCCTTTGAGAAGATTCTCATCTCCTTTATCATATTCTAGGGAATCTACTGTCTAAACTACTTCATCATACACTGACTTATGCCATTCCTTGTGTTGTCCTTTAACCTCTAACTCTCGTGCCAACTTTCATTGAGTGTAAGACTTGCCTCTTTGACTAACTGGTGTCTTAGCTCCAGCTGCCATAACAAAATACCAGACTGGGTGGCTGTTTCTCACGTCTGGAGGCTGGGAAGTCCAATATCAAGGGGCCAGCAGATTCAGTGTCTGGTGAGAGCCCTCTTCCTGGTTTAGGGATGGCCACCTTCCTGCTGTGTCCTCACATGGCAGAGAGAGAGAATACTCTGGTTTCTTCCTCTCCTATAAGGACACTAATCCCATCATGGGACCTTGACCTTTATGACCTTACCTAAACCTAATAACCTCTCAAATCCCACCTCCAAATGCCATCACGCTGGGGACTGGGGCTCCAACATACGGATTTGTGGGGACAAAAACATTAAGTCCATAGCAACTGGACTGTAAGCCTAGCACAGTATTCAATAAGCACTGAATGAAGAAATCAGTGGTTGAATAAATTAATTATTGGATGAATGGTGACATGAATGAGTGAATGAATTAATGAATAAATGAATAGACTAATGGGGAGAGGCAGTAATAGGCCTGGGGTGGAGTGGCAGAAGGGTCAAAAAGTCCAAGGGGGAGAGAAGTGGGCACAGGGAGGGGAGGAGCAGAGAAAGGTAACAGTCGAGAGGATGGGCAGCTACATCTCAGGATGACAGGAGGGAGGCCCATGCCATCAGATCTCTCAGCCTTGTGTTTACAGAAAAAAAATAAAACTGGGGCTTGGGTCTGGGCTCTTTTACAGAGCCCATTTATTAGCTTTTAAAAACCTTTTATATATATATATTCCATTTGTCAAGGACATTGTGCAGCTTGCTTGGCCGTGGCCAGTCTTAATGGCCGAAGGCTCTGTGCTGGTGTATCCCACCCCAGATGCAGGAAGGACAAACTGGCCATGTCACCAGCACACGAGGTACAGCCTCAGGGGAAGGGCCTGGGAGGTCAGTGGACTTGGGGTGCCTCCCAAAATCCCTTAGGCAAGGACTCCAAGGCCTCTCCAGGTCAGAGCCAGGGGGCCACTATCTCCCCCCTTCTCCACCCTCTGCCACCACCTATCTGTCCCTGGTGCCTGTGGGGCCCCACACAACCCAAGAGAACCACAGATGTCTGCATGGATTTGCAGCTAGGAATGAAAAGCCACAGTTTGTTTTGAATGGACTGTGGATCTGGAATGACTGTGGATCTGGAGAGAAAGCCTGGGGATACAAATCCGCACGAGTGGGATCCAGATGGGAAGCAGATGTGGGCTGTTGGAAGTCCCTGCTCCAGCACCCAAGGCCCACCTTGGAGAACCCCTCCCTTTCCCTGCAGAAGGCTGAAGGGCAAGGCTGCGTTCAGACTCGTGGGAGCCTCAGTTCAGGGCCCGGTCTGCTCAGCTGTCTCTCCCCTTCTTTTTTCTTTCCTTCGCTTTTCTCTTTCTCTTGCATTCCTGTAGGATACGTCTGTTCTCCTGGCCTCTCCTCTGTCTCTCTCTGCTCTATCTCTCTGTCCCCCAGTGTCTCTCCGTTTCTCTCACTATATCCCTGACTTTATGGCAATGCCCATCTCGCTCTGTCTCTTGCTCCCAGACAGTCTCTGACTCCATGTCTGTCCTCGGTCTCTGGCTTGCACTCCCGCCCTCTTCCTGGCTGCTGCCCAAGGCCAGTGTCCTACCCTCCATGCTTGGATAAGTCTGCCAATCAGCTTGAGCTCCTGGGGTGAGGAACAGGAAGAACGGGCTGAGGGCAGACAGCAGCCCCGGTTCCATGAAGGAAGGCGATTTGAAGCCAGAGAGGCCCGGCCAGGCCAAGGCCAAGAATTTCTCACTTAGCCAAAGGGCTGGATATTTAGTCTGAGTTGGGGAGGCAGGTGGCGCCCAGCCTGGAGCTCCCGAGCCTGCAGGAGCAGCTCTGCCACAGCCCCTCCCCAGCGTGGGGTCCCCTTCAGTGTGACATCTCTCTCCCTGTGTGTCCTGGCCTGGGCCCTGCCCACTCTGGCACCAGGAAGAGGCAGCACAGTTGGGCACCACAGTCACTGTTTCTCCCAAGGACACAAGCCCAGGCCAAGGGCAGGCAGGGCAGGATGGCGTGTTTTGTATCCCCCACTGCTCTCCCAAGAACTGGGAGCAGACCATCCTTTTAACCCCTGCCGGGCCTCAGACAGTCTCCAAAGGCAAACGTGCTCTTTGGCTGTGTACAGCTTAAATACTTTATCTGGTTGATATGGACTCCACGTCCAGTGGTCTTATTTTCTTTTTAAATTTCTTTTTATTGATTTTAGAGAAGAAGGAAGAGGGAGAGAGAGAAGCATCGATGATGAGAGAGAATCATTGATTGGCTGACTCCTGCACACCCCCCACTGGGGATCGGCCCGAAACCTGAACATGTGCCCTGACAGGGAAACGAACTGTGACCTCCTGGTTCATAGGGCGATGCTCAACCGCTGAGCCATGCCTGCCGAGCCAGTGGTCTTATTTTCCTTTAGGGTCTGTCTACAACCCTATGAGCTCTAGGGTGGACCTCAGGGCCATCTGTGGCACATCCCAGAGGCCACTAGTAATCAGGCACATTAACTTTAATCTCATGTACAGACTGTGAATGCTACATGACTTTGGGGGGAACTGGAGGGACACATTGAAACACATCCCAAAATAGGCTGCTGTCATTCCCAGGAGACTGGAATCGTGTAGAGGGCAATTTCACAGATGCATCTGCGGATGTGAATGAGGATGCTGTCAGAATACAGCTGGGGTCTGTCTCCCCCGGCACTCTCCAAGTCTGCTCGGGGCTGCCTTCTCCTACCAGCATGCATTTGTTCTAGGATCCAGGGGCATCCTGTAGTCCCTGGCACTGGAGGGGGCATGACTACAGTGCCACAGCGTGAAGCGTGGTCCTCGGAAATGTGGCATTTAGTGTGGTGAATGAGCCCTTGGTTCTGGAATCATGCATTGAACATCTATTAAATGCCAACATTGTGCCAGAGAGTGGGTGTGAGTGGTGAGCAAACCAGACAGGATGCCTTGGCTCATGAAGAAAGCAAACAGGGTGGTGAGACCTGGGGTGATAGTCAGGGAGGACCTGGGAGGGCACGTTGCAGGTGGAGCAGATCACAGCAGTTGTCTCTGAAATTCAGTTGCTTCATCCATGAAGTGGGGGCAATAACAGGGCTGTTCTGAGGACTCAGTGAGATAATCAAGAAACAAGTAGTGATAACAATGAATAAGGACATGCAGCTAAGCAGTTAGCAGCAGCACACAGGGCATGGGTGTAGCAGATGCTGTCAGTTCTCTACCCACCTGTCTTCAGGTTCCTGTATCATTTCAGGACACTCCTGCCAGCACCTGTCCCCAGCTGTTGGAACCTGCTTTGTCACCTGCATCGAGGTCAGGGAAGTATATAGAGAGTTACTACCCCCAGTCTCCACAGACAGCCCTAACCAATAGCTCTGTGTATCGGGTACAAACACCTCCATGTCCCAAGCTCCCTGCACCCTGAGCCACTTTCCCGTGTGACCTCTTGCTTGACATTGCATCCTTGCTTGGACTCTTTCTCCGCCAAATCCCCTCCCCCGCTCCTGGGAAGATTCCTAAGAATCATCATATTCACATCATCTTTGTTGCAGGGCCTGTTTCTGGGAAATGCCAAGTAAACATGAGGAAGAGTCTCTTAAACTGTCTTCCTGCCTCTGGCCACGGCAGGTCCTCTCAAGTTCCTAAGGAATCAGTCACAGTAGCCTTCTACCGCTGAGGAAATCTGTGCTCCCTGTATTTGAACATGGCAGTGGCTATTACCATGGGAAGCTGGCAGGGTGGCCCCTGGCTTGTAGCTCTCAGCCCTCAATTCAGGAAACCAAGCCACTGGCTTCAGGGACCTTCACAGAGTGCCAAAAGATAGCATAAAATTCATATTTAATTGTTATCGCCATCTTCCTCTATTCTTGGGAACCCCAAATGGTTATCCTGAAATGAATAATTTATTGTTCCTCTTCCCACATCCCATCAGAGGAGAAATGGAGACCTACACAGGCCAGAGACACACAGTAGCTGGCAGGGGTGGGTCCAGATACTGGTCTGGATTATTTTTCTGGACTTTGTGAGGGAAAGAGAGAGAGAGAGAGAGATCGATGGTTGCCTTCGGTATGATCCCTCATTGGGGATCAAACCTGCAACCCAGGTATGTGCCCTGATTGGGAATTGAACCGGTAACCTTTGGTGCCTGGGACAACGCTCAGCCAACTGAGCCACTCTGGCTGGGCATTTTTGCTAGCTCTTTAAAATTCTGTGACTTGTGAGGGGTTTTCTTATTCCAAATAAATATTCTCCTTCATAGCTAATTTTGTATTCTTTTTCTTAAAGTGCGCTCCCCAGATTTTAAAAGCTTCAGCCAACAGAAAACCTCAATAATGCTTTGACCAACGGATGAGTGGAAGAATTTTTCGCAGATCGGCTTCTGGCTCTGTACATCTCAGCCTTTGCCTCTGCACACTTCTGGTGCCAGATGTGATGAGGCTCTGGCCCTGCACCTGTCACCAAGTCAGGTGGGTACCCACAGTGCGTAGTGGTAATATTCCAGAAAGCCATTTTTAACTAGATCAGCTAGCAATCTATATTACATGACATAATGTATTGACTGTGTTTCCCAACAATACCAAATGAATGTATTCCCAACTCAAATTCCCGTAGTCACCTCCAAATGTCACGGAAGAGAAATTGGGTGGAGACAGTGGACTGAACCAACTACATAAAAAATCTTACTTTAGCAAGTATTATAAAATATATGGCCTTGAACAAGGATATGATCTTGGAAGAGGCTCATGCAAGTCAGAGGCCCTAAGTGTAAGACTCATGAGCTTCTCAGAACATCTGCCTCTGGTGGCTGAACCCACCGTGAGGCTCAGACACCATGTGTTAAGGTCTGCGGGCTTCAGCCACACCTTAGGTGTGTGTGAGGGAGGAGGGTGGCTCACTACTGTTCTGGGCTCTCCCTTTCTTTGGTGCTTCTCAACTCCAAATCCACCAGTCAAGGCTCAGGAGGGACAGCAAGCAAGGCCTGTGGCCAGAGCTCAATGAGTTTGGCCCCAAGATTGGACTTCCTAGCAGGAGACATCAGTATTCATAAACCAAATTGCTCCGCTTCTTGAGTGTGTTCTTGATTTAATGTACCCTATTAATTTTTTTAATATATATTTTTTTAATATATTTTATTGATATTTCACAGAGAAGAAGGGAGAGGAATAGAGAGCTAGAAACATCGATGAGAGAGAAACATCGATCAGCTGCCTCCTGCACACCTCCCACTGGGGATGTGCCCGCAACCAAGGTACATGCCCTTGACCGGAATCGAACCCGGAACCCTTCAGTCCGCAGGCCGACGCTCTATCCACTGAGCCAAACCGGTTTCGGCTTTAATATATTTTTTATTGATTTCAGGGAGGAAGGGAGAAGGAGAGATAGAAACATCAATGATAAGAGACAATCATTGATTGGCTGCCTCCTGCATGTCCCCCACTGGGGATCGAGTCTGAAACCTGGCATGTGCCCTGACTGGGAATCGAACCGTGACCTCCTGGTTCATAGGTCAAAGTTCAACCACTGAGCTAGGCCAACCGGGCTTACCCTATTAATTTTTAAACCAAAATTTCTTCAGAAAAATTTCCAGGCTTGTCTTTGCTGAATAGAAAAAGGCAAAGGGATTTAGCTACACCTAGGCCAGGCCAGTTGTAGGGATCGGATCACTCCAAGGGGTAAGCATGATGGGGCCAGAGCTTCACCAGTGCCAGAGTCCACCCCCCCCCCCGCCCCCCCGAGTGAGCTGGTGGAAAGGGAAAGAAGATGGTAGCATCTGTAGGAGGCTCTGTGATTTACAAAACGTATTTCACACCCATTATCTCATTTGAGCTTCACAGCCCCCTCTGTGGGGCACATTGTATAGGTGTTAGAATCAATCTTTTCTAGCTGAAAGAGATTAAGCAATTTACCCAAGGGTTTTCAACTAAGAAGTGACAAGGTAGGGATTTGAACCCAGGTCCTCCAAATTCAAATCCACAACAAAGCCAAAGATAGCTACATATGGGTTTACCATTATTACCAATAATGATAATACCTACTTTTTTTTTTTTTTTTTTTTTTTAGTCTTAGTATGTGTCAGACTGTGCTTTCCATGAATTCTCTTATTTAATCCTCACATCCTCTGACATGAGCTGGTTTGAAGGACAGGGAGGTTGAGCAGACCGAGATGGGCAGCTGTCCTCGTGGTGTGCACAACATAAGAAAAGGCTCAAAGGCAGGACCAGTGCGCTCGATCAACCACACTGGCCACACCTGCACAGCTGCTGTCTAGTCAGGTAGGCCTCATGGGGTCCCTCACCAGCACACTCTTCTCGCCTAGTGGAAAGGGGCTACTCCCCCCTAAAGTGGGCTCTGGCATAGCGCTGGTAGCAGCAGCTGAGAGACCCCCAGACTGTCATTATCCATATGGTTGCTGCTCTGTAAGGCCTGCCAGTGTGAGTTGATGTGTCACTGGGCCTCCCAACTTTCCAGCCAAGTGATGGACTTGGCTCCCAACCCTCAGCTTTGAAGTTTAATGGGGCTCCTGGCAGCCAGGGCCTTAGCTAGCTCTGCCCTTTAGCTCCTCTTCCATTCCCCACCAGGGGCCTGGAGTCCAGGCAACTCCCTCAGTTGCCTCCCCCAGCTGATTTGGGTCAGGAGGTGGAGGGGGAGGTAGAAAGCATAGGCTCTGCCCTGACAATGCAGCAGAAGCACATAATAGTGGGACTGGATGGAGAAGTGCCTGCCAGACTGGCTTCCTGTGGTCCCAGAAGTCAGAGGTCCACACAGTCTTTCTGTGGTTGGAGGATGAACAGAACCAATGTTCTCTGGATTTGACTGCCCTGCCCTCAACCTCTCCCTCCTTTGAGCTTGTGTGCCATAAAGTGTCAGGGCCATAGTGACACCTAGACCCATCACTGGATGCGTAATCTTGGGCAAGTTACTTTTCTGTGCCTCCATTTCCTCATCTGTAAAATGGGAATAGTCATTGTCTTTATCTTGTAGATTGATTGAAGAGTAGATGAGTTCACACAGGCAGGGCTTAGAGTATGGCGTGGCATGGTGGTAGGTGTTGGCTATTATTATTACAAGAGTTCTGAGATTATTCTCTTGGGCTCCTCAATGTTTTCCCTTGGGAAACTCCTGTCTCTTAAAAATGGAATGATATTTCAGGGCAAGCGTTAGAGAAACTTTAAAATTCCTCCTGGTGAGACCTTTTTTTAAAAAAAATTATTGACTTGAGAGACAGAGGAAGATCAATTTGTTGTTCCATTTATTTTTTAAATATATTTTTATTATTTCAGAGAGGAAGGGAGAGGGAGAGATAGAAACATCATTGATGAGAATCATTGATCTGCTGCCTCCTGCACGCCCCCTACTGGGGACTGAGCCCGCAATTTGGGCATGTACCTTGACTGGGAATCGAAATGTGACCTCCAAGTTCATAGGTCGACACTCAACCACTGAGCCACTCTGGCCAGGCTGTTGTTCCACTTATGTATGCATTCATTGGTTGCCTCTTGCATGTGCCCTGACCAGGTATTGAACCCACAACCTTGGCATATTGGGACAGTGCTCTAACCAACTGAGCTACCCGGCCAGGGCCTAGTGAGACATTTGAGGCTGTGACTAAAGGTTAGTGCTGGCTTGTTTCTTCCCTCCTGCCACTGCTAGTCCCAGGTTAGTTTCACCACTCTGGCTCAGGGTCTGTTTCAGTTTAGACACAGCTGCTAGCTGGAGAAGAGGTGTTTAATACCTCATTAGCACCTCCCCACTGCTTGTTGTGGGCACTAATCACTTTAGTTTGCTCCTTCTGGAGTGACTCTGAGCTGCCTTTGAAAAGCAGACCACGTGATGGCCAGAAGACTTCCCCAGCTGGTCCCAATTCTCTCCCTAGGTTGAGCCCTGTACCCAGAAAGTGAAACAATTTACTGGTTAGATTTGGGGGATACATATGCACATTTTTAAAAAATAGATCAGACCCTTAATCCTTCTGTAGCACCTGAATAAAATCATCAAGCAGCTTTTCCCAGGGCCTTCCTACTCCTTTTCTTCCTCATCCCACACCTGCAGACCTGCCCCCTTGCCCTTGCCACCCACAGTTTGGTGCAGGAATCAGAGAGAAGGCAAGGACCCAAATCTGAAGCAGATGTTTGGGACGATGAGTGAGTTTGGGGTGGAGACAATAGGAAGGATGTGGACCCTGCTAGAACTGCTTGTTGCTCTGACCTACTGCCAAGGCTGAGAAAAATAGAGTGACTGTTCCTGGTTAAATACCCAGCGTTTACTCGTGCCAAACTTTCCTGGGCCTCAATCCTCAGAGTCCCTGGCTCTGTTTCCAGAGTTCTCCGTATCCTTGTGCCAACCGCTATTTTGGCCCTTTTTCCCCATCACACCAAGCCCCTAAGCTCAGCCTGACCCCCAAAAGTCAGGACTAAAGTTTTGCTTTGCTTATTATTCTTTCATAGTTGATCCACAATGACATTTTTTGGAGCCCAAATTCAAGATAAGGTCTGACAAAAGAGTTTTGTGCTGCTTCCGAGTGTGACAGTCTGTAAGACATAGCTTGGATGCCCAAACAATAGACTTTTCAAGGTGTAGAAGAATCGTAAGTCAGAATTGTTGAAACCAAACCATTGTGAAACAAGCAGATGTGTGGCTGCTGTACCCACACCCACATCCACATCCAGATTTTTCCAGAGCTGCACACACAAGCCTGCCAGGATCCAACATGTCTGGGGAGAGCAAGGGTCAGATCTATAGGAAAACACCCAAGTTCAATTCTGTTGCTTTGACTTTTTGAGGAGACACAGGTTGGCACCATCATGAACAAGGTGTCAGAGAAGAGACTGGTTAGTGTGGTTCAGTGGTTGAGCATCAACCTATGAACCAGGACGTTACAGTTCGATTCCTAGTCATGGCATATGCCCGTGTTGCAGGCTTGATCCCCAGTCAGGGGTGTGCAGGAGGCAGCCAGTCAATGATTCTCTCTCACCATGGATGTTTCTATCTTGCTCTCCCTCTCCCTTCCTCTCTGAAATCAATAAATCCTATCTAATAAAAGAGTAATATGCAAATTAACCATTACTCTGCTACATCCACAAGCCACGCCCACCAGCCACTCAGGAGTGAATATGCAAATAAACCCAACCAAGATGGCTACAGCCACAGAGAGCAGGAGGGAGGCTTGAGTTTCCCTGGCAATGGAGGAAGCCAAGCTTTCCCCCTGCCCTTGCCAGCCTAGGCCTCCACTCAAGGCTACAAAGTTTCAATGATAGAAGATACATAAAAGCAAAGAGAAATGGCGGCAGCCACGGAGCTGGAAAGAGCAGGAGGCTAGGGTTGCCCCCAGTGATGGAGGAAGCCAACCTTTCCGCACACCCTGGCCGGCCCAGGCCTCCCCTTAAGGCTACAAAGTTTCAATTATAGAAGATACATAAATCCCAACAGAAATGGCTGCTGCCATGGAGCAAGCAGAAGGCTTGGCTCCGCTCCAGGCTACAAAGTTTCAATTGTAGAAGATAAATAAACCCCAGATACCAGGGCCTCCGCTTGGGTCGCCAGGGGGTGTGGCCGGCCTGCAAACCACCACAGGCCCTCCCAAGGGAACCCCCACCCTGATCCAGGACACCCTTCAGGGCAAACCAGCTGGCCCCCACCTGTGCACCAGGCCTCTATCTATCCTATCTAATAAAAGAGTAATATGCAGATTGACCATCACTCCAACACACAAGATGGCTGCCCCCATGTGGTCAAAGATCCTGCCCGCATGTGGACACAAGATGGCCACCACAAGATGGCCAGCAAGGGAGGGCAGTTGGGAGGGACCAGTCCTTCAAGGGAGGGCAGTTGTGGGCGATCAGGCCAGCAGGGGAGGACAGTTGGGAGGGACCAGGCCTGCAAGGGAGGGCAGTTGGGGGCGATCAAGCCTGCAGGGGAGGGCAGTTAGGGGTGACCAAGCTGGCAGAGGAGGGAAGTTGGGGGCGACCAAGCCTGCAGGGAAAGGCAGTTGGGAGGGACCCAGGCCTACAGGGGAGAGCAGTTGGGGCGGGGGGCGGGGGGGGACCAGGCCTGCAGGGAAAGGCAGTTGGGAGGGACCCAGGCCTACAGGGGAGAGCAGTTGGGGCGGGGGGGGGGGGGGGGACCAGGCCTGCAGGGAAAGGCAGTTGGGAGGGACCCAGGCCTGCAGGGGAGAGCAGTTGGGGGGGGATCAGGCCTGCAGGGGAGGGCAGTTAGGGGTGACCAGACCTACAGGGGAGGGCAGTTGGGGGGGACCCAGGCCTGCAAGGGAGAGCAGTTGGGGGGACCAGGCCTGCAGGGGAGGGCAGTTAGGGGTGACCAGGCCTGCAGGGGAGGGCAGTTAGGGGTGACCAGGCCTGTAGGGGAGGGCAGTTAGGGGAAAACAGGCTGGCAGGGGAGTGGTTAGGGGGTGATCAGGATGGCAGGCAGAAGCGGTTAGGGGCAATCAGGAAGGCAGGCAGGCAAGCAGTTGGGAGCCAGCAGTCCTGGATTGTGAGAGGGATGCCCGTTTAGGCCCGATCCCGGTGGGCAGTCGGACATCCCTCGAGGGGTCCCAGATTGGAGAGGGTGCAGGCTGGGCTGAGGGACACCCCCCCCCCGTGCACGAATTTTGTGCACCGGGCCTCTAATATATATATATATATATATATATATATATTAAAATATATATTAAAATATATATATTAAACGGTGTCAGAGAAGAAATCCCTCTGGGAAAGGAAGCCTGAAGGTTTTCCTAAAGGCAATGGACTGACCCAAGGCCCATCCAGCTGTGACCCAGCTCAGAAGCTTGGGGAATCAATGTTAAGGTCAGCCCCAACCCCAGAGAGGAATAGACAGCACACCATGCAGAGATGACCAAGGACTCCAATTTCCTGGGTTTGATTAACATCAGCAGAAATTGGAGTGAAGCTCAGTGTTTCTACCCACACTGGTATCAAACAACCAATTTCATGGCTGTTCATGAAGTGAATTTCCCTCTTCATGCCTCTGGTTCATTGGAAATGACATTACTTTGTCTTTCCTCTGCCACCCCCTGGTCATCTGACCATAGTACAAACCCTTCTGATTGTTGTTAGTGTTGGAGATACTTCCCTCTCCCCATCCACTCAAGATTTTAATTTCATTCACTGAGCGGCAGGCCGCTGGCCAGTCCCCACTGCCAAAGTCAACACCTCAGGGCTGCTTTGTCTGGGAGAGTAGGTAAAAGGGAGAGTGGGTCCTAAGACCATGGAGTTTCCTTTCCCAGGACCTGCTCAGGTGATGGCATATTTATGGCACAATGAGGGGCTTGCTCCCTGGGTCTCTTGGTTTAAAATTCATCTTTGCAAGGGTTCTTGCGTCTCTGAAAATCAATAGGGAGAGTAATTTCCTTCCCTTTGTACATGTGTTAGGAGCTAGACAAATTTCACTTGCAGCTGTTACTCTGTACCATGGAAAGTCTCCAAATGCATAAACAGACCCCCCCACACACACACCCCAATTAAAAAGGAATGAGAAAAACTATGGGAGTGGATGGCGATGGGTTTGGTACTCAAGCCTTGGGGGAAGAAAACCCTGAGGAAAATCGTGTTTATATATCTGTCTCCCTCAACAAGACTGTGAGCTGCTTGGGGGCAGGGATCACATTCTATGGGGTGTGTGTCTCTAAGCTCCCTGCGCAATGCCTGATACACAGGAAATGTTTGCTGAAATGGGGAGATGCAGAGAACTGAAGAGAAAAGGGAAGCCACAAACCCAGTGATAGATAAGAAACATCAAATTTTCCTTCTGTGTGTGTGTGTGTGTGGTGGGGCTGGGAAAAGTACATTATAAGACATGAAATGACAAATTGGAATAGGATTAGACCTACTAGCACAAAATGATGACACACACGAAATTTCCTCTTACACAATAACACAACATCTTGTTTTCAACAAACATAAAAGCCATCAAAGGCTCTCCAGCTGGCTTGCGAGTATTTGATATCCCTGACTCTGCTAATGGGCAAGCAGAGGAATGTCTTGGCAACTCCTTTGAGTGGGAGTTCTGAGGAGAGAGGGAACATTGTTGGTCTGTAGAAAGAGGATGGGAAGATTCAGAAAGATTCCTTCATGTGCAAGTCCATAATGCAGATAAAGTGGGGTTTGTAGAAATGGTGACCTCATCCTAGAGAGGTATAGACCCCTCCCCCTGGAGAGGCTATGCTCATACTTCTGATAGATTCACAGTCTTGTTTGAGGTGTATGTGTCTCCCTTTGACTGTGGCAATCTTGAAAATGTTTGCTTCCTCAGTGAGATATCCACCAGGACCGTGGTCGGCAAACTGCGCTCGTGAGCTACATGCGGCTCTTTGGACCCTTGAGTGTGGCTCTTCCACAAAATACCATGGCCTGGGCGAGTCTATTTTGAAGAAGTGGCGTTAGAAGAAGTTTAAGTTTAAAAAATTTGGCTCTCAAAAGAAATTTCAATCGTTGTACTGTTGGTATTTGGCTCTGTTGACTAATGAGTTTGCCGACCACTGCACCAGGACTTTGGCCTTCACCAAATGGTGCTGTGTTTTGTATAAGGGGAGTTTAGAGACAAAAGATTTATTTAAATGAGAACTTTTCTACAAACTTAGTTAACCAGGGGTGAGTATCGGTATCATGTAGTGTGTCTGACCTCATTGTAATTATTTGATTTGCATACAATGTATGGGTTTTCCTCCAAAGAGCGGGTATTAAAATTGCAGGATTCAAAGTGCAGAGGGCCCAGCAGCATCCAGGATGCAAGAACTCGAGTCTCCCACCTGCTCCTCGTTGTCTCCTCCGCTCCCGCAGGAGGCGGCGGCAGGAGCGCACGGTGGTGTACAGTGCAGAACAGTGGCAGGAGCTGGAGAAATTCTTTAATAGCCACCTTTACCTGACCTCCAGGAATGCGAGGCTGCCAGGCCGCCAGGCTGCACCTTTAGGAGCACCAAGTGCAGGTATGGCTCAAGAACTGCCAGGCCAAAAATGGTAGGTTGCTGGGCTTGCCCAGGCGGCAAGGCCCGAGAGCTGGTTGTGCCCCAGGCCCTGGAGTCTGCACCCCTGCGCCTGCGCCTTGCACCTGCTCCTTGCACCTGCGCCTTCCTCTACAGTCCCTGTGTTCCCCAAGGGCCCTGTGCTCCCCGCCGACCCTGTGTTCTCCGAGGGCCCAGGTTTCTGCAGCCCCTCTCTGCTCTGCCCCTTCCCAGTCTTCCCAGCAGCAGAACCCAGCGTCTCCAGCCACAGCCAGGCCTGGTGAGAGTCTGCGCAGGGCGCCCAGAATATGGTCCAGGCTGCACCAGCCCCAGCTCTAGCTGAGGCCCCAGTCTGGCCTCAGGGCCCCTAAGCCTCGAATTTCTTGTCAGATCCTATTGTGACCCCTGATTTCCCAGAGCTGTGCTCACCCTAAGACACCTTGGAGGGACCCTCCTCCTCCACTGGGGTACCAAGAAGGTACCCATGATTAGAAGGCCTCTGGCCCCTGGATGTTACTGCCTCTATAAGGGATTGTGTCCCCACAAAGTCCTGTAGATCCTGCGGTGCCAGAGGGGAGTTAAGGTATCTTTGACGAGCATGGTGCGCCCACGCGAGTGCGGGAAGCGGTGGCCACGGGTTACTCTTCTGCAGTGTGAACGCACTTCCATTTATCCAACTTGGGGAGGTGGCATTGCTGTGTTCACTGTGAGGCCACCGCCCGTCCTGCGGCTCTAATGTTCCCGCCGCATCATTTAGGGTGCACGTGACATTTCTGCGGGTTCTCAGGTCTAGGAGCAGAATTGCTGCAGGCGGTGAATGTTCTGCCTCCTGCCTCCTGCCTCCTGCATGACCAGGGCCAGGAGTCTGCAACCAAGGTACGTGCCCTTGACTGAAATCGAACCCAGGACCTTTCAGTTCACAGGCAGACGTTCAATCCATTGAGCCAAACCAGCTAGGGCCTAACATGGCCTTTGTAGTTTGTGAACGCCTGTGTAGCCAGGTTCAGCTGGCAAACCAGAGAGTTTTCTGAATGAGGAAGGTTTTAGATCTTTGTAGACATTGAACATGATTCATCAGATTCAGCATCAGGAATCTGAACTAGTCTCATGGGCAACGATGGTCTCAGAAAAATCTAAAACTAATTGTGAAGTATAGCAATTACTATGGAGAAATTGACCTTGCTTAGCATCTTAAGAGGCCACATGGGCTCTTTTTCACCCTCTCCCCAGGCTGTTTGGAAAGGGAATAGATAAAACAGTTATCATAAAAGTCGGGACAATAGAGGGGTGGGATGAGACCTGCTCTGCAGTTCTGCATTGTTGTTTTTTTCATTTTAATAAATCTTTATTGTTCAGATTATTACAATTGTTCCTCTTCCCCCCCCCCCCCCCCGCATAGCTCCCCTCCACCCGGTTCTCACCCCACCCTCTGCCCTTACCCCCCCACACACACACACTTTCCTCATCCATAGGTGCACGATTTTTGTCCAGTCTCTTCCCGCACCTCCCCCCACCCCGTTCCCCCCAAAAAATTGTCAGTCCATTCCCTTTCTATGCCCCTGATTCTATTATATTCACCAGTTTATTCTGTTCATCAGATTTTTTATTCACTTGATTTTTAGATTCACTTGTTGATAGATATGTATTTGTTGTTCATAATTTTTATCTTTACCTTTTTCTTCTTCTTCCTCTTCTTAAAGAATACCTTTCAGCATTTCATATAATACTGGTTTGGCGGTGATGAACTCCTTTAGCTTTTTCTTATCTGTGAAGCTCTTTATCTGCCCTTCAATTCTGAATGATAGCTTTGCTGGGTAGAATAATCTTGGTTGTAGGTTCTTGCTATTCATCACTTTGAATATTTCTTGCCACTTCCGTCTGGCCTGCATAGTTTCTATTGAGAAATCAGCTGACAATCGTATGGGTGCTCCCTTGTAGGTAACTAACTTTTTCTCTTGCTGCTTTTAATATTCTCTCTTTGTCTTTTGTTCTTGGCATTTTAATTATGATGTGTCTTGGTGTGGTCCTCTTTGGATTCCTTTTGTTTTGGGTTCTCTGCACTTCCTGGACTTGTAAGTCTATTTCTTTCACCAGGTGGGGGAAGTTTTCTGTCATTATTTCTTCAAATAGGTTTTCAGTATCTTGCTCTCTCTCTTCTTCTGGCACCCCCATAATTCGGATGTTGGTACGCTTGAAGTTGTCCCAGAGGCTCCTTACACTATCTTCATATTTTTGGATTCTTTTTTCTTTTTGCTTTTCTGGTTGGGTGTTTTTTGCTTCTTTGTATTTTCAATCTTTGACCTAATTCTTGCAATCCTCTAGTCTGCTGTTGGATCTCTGTATATTATTTTTTATTTCAGTTAGTGTATGCTTAATTTCTAGTTGATCCTTTTTCATATCCTTGATGGTCTCACTAAATTTATCAGTGGTTTCTAGAAGATTCTTGAAAAACCTTATAATCATGGTTTTGAACTCTATATCCTATAGTTTGCTTTCCTCCATTTCTTTCGTTTGTGATCTGTGTCTTTGTCTCTGCATTTTCACTGCTTCCCTGAGTTGATAGAGTGGCTTTGTGTGCTAGGTGTCCTATAGGGCCCAGTGGCTCAGCCTCCCCAGTTACCTGAGGTGGACACTCTTGGTGCACCCCTTTGTGGGCTGTGTGCACAGTCTTGTAGTTAAGCCTTGATTGTTGTTGGTATCACTGGGAGGACTTGACCTCCAGGCCAATTGGCTGTGAGGATCAGCTGTGTCTACGCTGTGAGAACTTCTGTGCTGGAGACATTCTTATGAGACAAGACTTGCTTCAGTGAGGCTTTGGTGCTCACTGAGTCTGCCCCCTGAGTGTGTCCCTTATGGATCTGAGGAGTTGTAATCTGGATGGTCCTACTCTGACCCCTGGGTACACTGGCTCTTGGATCTCCAAGGAGGTGCTAATTTAGCCTCTGCCTGAGGCCACCCAGCAGGAGCTACGGAGAGATCTGGAGAATCCTCTTCTTTGTTTGGGTTTTGGAGGTGCCCAGATGAGGCCCAGCTGTGAAGCAATGCAAGCTGCTGCGGGGCCTTGGGCCTTCTTTTGTATGTCCTGGGTCTCACTGACTCAGCTGCCATTTGTTAGGTAAGTTTAGAATTCAAAGGACCAGGCCATTCATATGTAAAAGCCTCTGCACTCAGCTTGGATGGGGCGGAGTCTCAGGGTGGAGCAAACAGCAATGGCTTCCCTTCAGCCCTGCCCTAAGAGGCCCCTTGGTCTCAGTGTCCCAGGGTAATCGCTGCAAGCACCTCTGAGAGAAAGCCGCCCCCGAGTTTCGCCAACTGGAGTTCAGAGCAGTCGGGAGATTTGAGAAAGACAGCCGCGTACTCAGTTGCCAGCCCTCTCTGCACGCGAGCCTCAGTACCTCTGCCTTTGCTTCCACAGCTCCTCTGAGTCTCAGTGTGCTTTTCTCTTTCCTTCCAGTTGTAGAATTTCCACTCACCCAGCCTTCCTGTGGTTCTGGATGATGTCCGTTTTGTCTTTTAGTTGTAGTTTTGAAATTGTTGTACGAGGCAGCAGTTCAGGTGTTTACCTATGCTGCCATCTTGGTTTCTCTCCTACTTTATTTCCCCATTCCATATTCTTAACCACTGTGCAATATTGCCACATTAGTATATAAAAAAGTGCTCATAAGTATCAAAAGGTAAGCAGCTGGAGCTACACTTTCCTAATGAAAAAGCTCAACTTTTGGGCAGTTTTGAGGCAAGAATGAAGGCTTATGGTTTGCAAATACCAGTGAAGGCCTAGGGGGTCCCAGCTGAGTCATCTTCTGAGGCTCTTCCCTCCCATTTGGGGTCAAAATGTCCAGGCCCAGTCCTGGCCAGTGTGGCTCAGTTGGCTGGAGTGTTGTGGGTTTCATTCCCAATCAGGGCATATACCCTGGTTGCAGATTAAATCCCCAGTTGAGCACATGTAGGAGACACCGTTTGATGTTTCACTCTCATATCAATGTCTCTCTCTCTTTTTCCGTCTTCCTTTCTCTCTCTCTAAAATCAATAAAAGCATGTCCCTGAGAGGGGATTAAAAAAAAAAAGTCCAGTCACAGAAGACAGAAGACAGTATCTCTCTGAGTGATATACAAACAGCCTTTCAGGTCTTGGACCAACCACTCCATGTCGGGAGGCTGAGGTCTGAAGAGAAGGGGAAGCCCCAGGCTCGCCAGCAGATCAGCAGCAGACCTAACCTGGGACCTGCTTCGGCCTCCCACAGAGTCCTGAGGGCTCCTGACCTGCTGCCTCCTTTGAATGCAATGACCACATGGTCTAATTAGAACCTGACAAAGCTGGGGAGCATCCTCTGACTTTGGGCTGGCCATGGTCTAATGACTTGAAAAACAACATTCTAACTGAGGACATGCCACCTCCACTTTGCCACCTTCAGTGACCTTCATTCTGCTCTACTGAAGCAGGCACTGTTGAGAATTCTGCCTTTCCAAAACAAGGCCCAGAATGACAATGCATACACACAGGGGCCCTCAAGGAACTTCACATAAATCAGAGATGAATGAATACACTGAACTATAGAACTGGGGGAGGCTAGCAGGGTGGCCCTGAGCTGTACACCGACAGCCACTCTCTGGTCCTTCACAGAAAGTGAGAGGAAGAGTACAACTGCATTCAGACAGACTTGGAATGAAATCTTGGCTCTGTAATAGCAGGCAAATCAACCGAATTTCTAGACTGTTTTCTCCGTTGCAAAATGGAGGCAAAAGGGCTGTTTTTAGGAAGAAATAAAACAGAATGTTTGTAAAGCACCACAGAATAGGTAAGTGTATGAGAAATATGAGTCTCCCTCTTTGCCATGTCTATAGCAGTTTGAGAAAATTAGTTATCTGTACTCTTCTAGTTGTGGAAATAATGTTCCAGAACAGAAGGGAAAAGCTACAGGCACAAAGAAGTTGACCAAGAGTACTATCTAGCAAAAAAACAGAAACAACATAAATGGAGATGATGAATAAACACTGCACTGCCCAGCCAGTGTGGCTCAGTGGTTGAGGTGGCCAGTTTGATCCCCAGTTGGGGGCATGCAGGAAGCAGCCCATCGATGTTTCTCTCTCATCGATGTTTCCATCTCTTTCTTCCCCTCTCTCTAAAATCAGTAAAATACGTATTAAAAAAAATTGTACTGGCAGTTAAAAAATAACAACTGTTTATGTAAAACATGAAGCAAAACACACAAACCTCATGAGTAAACATATGCAAAGGAGTAATAACTATAATTATGACTAAGAGAAAATGCACCTGAACAAGGGCTGAAAAAACATGGTATATTGAAAAATATGACCTGTCAGGGCAGTGGGACTGAGTGAATTTTCCCTTTTTTAAAATTTAGAATTTCAATAATAGTGCTAGGACACTTGAGGTGTTAAAAAAAAAAAAAAAAAAAAGGTGAAAACTCAAGTACATGAAGGGGCTGAGTAAACAGCAAGTGGGCTATGTTGTGTCTGGGCTGTTTTCTGGGGCCTGCCTGCTCATGGTCAGAGCGGGGGTGTACCTTCTGTGTTCACCACGATGATTCCCTGCACTCCCTTCTGGCTCTGAAGTCGCTTCAGTGTCTCCTCCACCTCTGCCATCTCGGAACAATCGGATAGCTCCGCATTGTTTTATTTCTTGACCCGGATGGTGGTCACATGTGCGCTTCATTTATAATTACTTATTAAATTGTATGTGCTTGCATACCTTTTTTTTTGTATATATGTTACATCTCAAAATAAGTTTTCTATTTTTAAGTAAAAGTATTACATGATACCTGGAGCTGGTCTCTCATACTTCAGGATGTAAGTGAAGCCGAAGTAGAGGTAAGGAGCCCTCTGTTCCCCTCTACTGTAGCCCTAAGAGTGTGGCTGAGAGCTCAATGTGCAGTGGCTCAGAAGTACCGGCACATGAGAAGCTGAAACTAGTATCTGTTTTTTTAAAATATATTTTTACTGACTTCAGAGAGGAACAGAGAGGGAGAATCATTCATCAGCTGCTTCCTGCACACCCCACTTTGGGGATCAAGCCCACAACCCAGGCATGTGCCCCGATCAGGAATCTAACTGTGACCTCCTCGTTCATAGTTTGACGCTCAACCACTGAGCCATGCCGGCTGAGCAATACCTTGTATTTTTTTAAAAATATATTTTATTGATTTTTTAGAGAGAGGAAGGGAGAGGGATAGAGAGTTAGAAACATCAATCAGCTGCCTCCTGCACACCCCCTACTGGGTATGTGCCTGCAACCAATGTACATGCCCTTGACTGGAATCAAACCTGGGACCCTTCAGTCCACAGGCTGACACTCTATCCACTGAGCCAAACGGGTTTCGGCTGAGCAGTATCTTTTAATTCAAGAATAATCTTACTAGCCTCTTGAATCTTAGTAACAACCTCAGAATGAGATGAAATCACTCACTGAGTGTTCATAGTCACTTATTCAAAGCCACAAGAGCAGCAAGTATAAAAGATGTAGGGCAGTTAACCTAAAAATGAGAATTTTGTTTCGTTTTGTGACATGGCATATCACTCAGGAGCTTGATGAAATAGGGTAAAAGCATTGTAAAAGAGTTTTCCAGTGAAGATTCCAATTCATTGGGTCTGGGAGGGGGGGCAAAAATCTGAATTTTAAAAAGAATTTTAAAAAAATAGGATTTTGTTTTGATTTTCCAGATTAGGAATTACTGTACAAGGCACCATGATTACTTCTCTTAGAAAGCCAGGGTCCCTAATACTTTTCTTTCTAGACATAAATCAGGCCTGGTTTTCTCTCTGCCAAGTTTATCTTTGTTTGGAAAAGAATTGGTACCACCTGCCAAATTTGAGGAGCTGTGTTTTTGTTTGCCACACCCAGAGCACTTGTGGAAGGGTTAGGGGTGCAGGGAGGGGGTGGGGAATAAATGTGATTATATGCAAAATCAGGATACATCAAAGTGTTTCTAGTGTTACCTCTGGATGGCAGGTGATTTATTTCCCTTGTTTTTTTTTTTCCATTTCCAAATTGTCTACACTGTGCTTCTTATGTAGTAAAACTGTTAACAAATTAATGTTTAAAAGATTGATGAGAACAGACACCCTCTGCTCTTGCCAAGCTGCACAAGCACTTGTCCTGACCACTGGCTATCTGTGTGAATGACAGTGCCCCCCCCCCCCCCCCGGCACCATGGACAGCAGTCAGGGAAGGGTGAAAGGGCAAGAGGCCTGGGACAGGCGGGCCTCCCAGTGTACATCCTACCCTGAGCCGCCTGCTTCTGAAGGAATTCTTGGGAAAATGCAAAAAAATATTTCTACTCCTTAGTCCTTTTAAACATTTATTTATTTACTGTACAAAATATTTACACAGTCACTGCAACTGTCTGGCCCTTTTGCCTGGCCTGACAAATTTGCAGCAGGGCTTGGTCTCCGCTGAAGTTCTAGAGCCATGCCGATGTTCTCCTTGGTGTTCACTTTGTACCTGGTCTCCTTCAAAGACACTGAAGGCCAGGAGGTTAGCTGACCCCCAAAGTACCTGGGCCACAAGGGCATAAATAAAAGAACTGGCCAAAATAAGAAATGTGAATAGAAAATTGCCCGAGAAGTAACACACACTACTTCTCTCTGACACACTGTACCTTTCCCCACACTGGCTAGTACCAAAGCAGGATTAGAAGGGAAAAAAAAAGGTAAAAGAAAGGCCCAAAAGAGCAAAGATACATTTGAACAGTTAGGAGAGAGGACAAATTGGAAGAATAGAAAAACCACAACAGTACCAAAGGGTTTTGTTAAACAAAGGTCCTGGAGCTCAGGACCCCCACAGGGATGCAGCTGCCCCAGCTGGGCAGTGGTGGTGCCCAGGATGCTTTGAAAAGTGCTATGACCAGAGCTTAAAATGACAGGTCTAGCCAAGAAAATCAAATCGAGCTCCAGCGTCAGTCTGTGGAGAGCTGCTGGAGGGGTGAAAGCAGAATCCAGAAGAGGAATAACTGCCAAAGACAGCAGAACCAGCCCACGGGCCCCCCACTGGAAACCCTTCTCTGGGCCGAGGGGCAGCATCATGTTTCCCAGGGTGATGACAAAGCTTGCCTGTACATATCTCATGGGAAACACTGGGGCAAGCAGCAGCACCTTGTCCTGGTCCCTGAGGAGAGCAGTGACCATGTGGCATGCAGGACCTTGTGGTGTAGAGGCCCTGACACTGGATCCTGGACCCCAAGAATGAGTGAGGTCAGCACCCACACCAAGAAGGACAAATGACGACTGCGAAGGAGTGAGGTCAGGCATTAACAGCAGCAGCTCAGAAGGGCTTGTTCCTTGTGATCCCTGGGAGCAGGAGGGCTCAGACTTGCTTCCAGGAGGCCAAGGCAATGCCACAGTCCTGCCTCCTCTCTGGACTCTGTGTACTTGCTGGTTTTGGCGATAAAGATGGCTTGTAATAGTCTCAGACTTGAATGCCCCATTGGGAATGGTAGATTGCAGCAAAGCCTTCTTAAAAACAGACGTGTGGGACAGTTGATGAGGTTTTGCGTCTTGCAAATGTTTTCATTCAAATTGTAATGAAGAAGGATGTTGCCATCATCCAAGAGACAGCAGCAGGTTCTCCTCAATCATCACTCAATAGTGAACCTAATATATCTTCCTCCCTTCTTAGTTGCCCTTGGTGGTAACCGAGGGAGTGAAGAGAAGTAATTGGGGCAGCTAGGTGTTTAACTGCCCCAGTTACTTCCCTTCACTACCTCAGTTACCTGACCCAAAAGACCTGTGAAAACACTTGAATTGCTGGTCCCCTTCCCATGCCCCAGTGCTGCCAGAGAACACCAAGCAAAGAGAGAAGCAGGGATCACTGGCATGCTATTCTTACGATCCCAGTTCCTTGCTCCAAAATTTTCTTCAGTAGAAAGCAAAAGAATCCCAGCTCTTGGCAGACGGCATAACTTGGGAGACAGGTGACCAGGCCCAGCCATACCTCAGCATAAAGAACAAACTTAGGGACAAGCATCAGTAGTCTTCAAGCCAGCCATATGCCTAGACATGCCCCAACCTTAAAGGAGAAGCAGATTCAGCACTGGAGGCCACAGCCCAGCTATCTTTCACATGCTTAGGTCTGCTTTTCTCACTGGCTCAACCTCAAGAAAAAGCTTAGAATTCTTTAGAGATTAATGACCATTTCCAGAAATGCCTGCAGGGAAAGCTCCTTTTCCAGTTTGGAACCACACAGAAAGATCCATTTGTGTTCTCAGTCCCCACTAGAGGTAGTCCAGGGCCAACGCCTATGCCTGCCATCGTGCAGAGGGACAAAACCAGGTTGCGCATGTGGGCCTCTTCCTATCTGTGCTTCTCCTGGCTCCTGCTGAGAAGAGGCAATAACTCTGCCCACAAGAAGGACTCACAGACCTCAGGTCAAGTAATGGGGGCCACAGAGGGACCCCGAAGGAGCATAAGCAGAGGAGGATAGCAAGGCGAGGGCACCAGCTCCCCAATGAGAGCTGAGCCCTTTGTGTAATCTCCTTCAGCTAATGAGGCAGCTCCCGCTACTGAGATCTAAGAACCAAGTGGAATTACAGCAGCACGGTCCTCTTCTCGTGACTGAACGAGTAGCTCAGAATACATACCATGCCAAAGTGGCCTGGGGGGAGAGGATGGACAGGAAGGGGGAGAGGGAAGGACAAGGCCTGTAGGTGACCAAATACTCCAGACACTGGGGAGCATGCAGCAGCTTCTGGTTGATGGTTATGTGTTCTGTTAGCATCAGTGGTTATGATGTCTGTTGTGCGCACCCAGATGCTCCAGAAAGCACAGGAGCCAAGAGGATGGCAGGAGAGTGGTCAGAGCATGCCAAAGCCCTCACAGCCCTCGCTGATGGCCAGCTGCAGCATCCTGTGCACCTCTTCATACGAGTCATACGTAGGGAGGCACAGCTGGTTAAAACTGGAAGGGCAAGGGGAAAAGTGATTAACTCAAAACCACTGACAAAGGCTGGAAAAATAATCCCTCACAAAAGCATGCATTGGGCAGTCAGATACCTACCATGTGTGTGCAGTTGGCAGCGTGCTGTGGGTCGGAGCAGCAATAATCTGGAACGAGGGACAGAGGGCCGCAAAGCCTCCGGGTGGTAGCTGAGAGGAGCCTGTCGTGAACTGAAGCAGTCGAGCCAACTCCTCCTGGGTCAAACTGGAAACCACGGTCCAAAACCACCTCATGACCTGGCAGGGAGAGCACAAGGTTGGGGTCACACCAGTATGCAGCCCAGGGTTTAACCTCAGGGCAAGGAAGCAACAGGACACCCCAAAGTGGGAGTGTGGCCCAGTTACCACTCTGTCAGGACAGGGATAGGAATGGTTAGAGCTGACAAACTCTCTAGGAGTTTGCATTGTCACACAGTCAGGAGAGAAGTCTCCGAATGCTTGGTTCTATTTCTTTGACTTTCCAATGCACTGTTCCCGTGGTAATCAGCACGATAGCCAATAGAGACCAGGGGTCCCTTTTGCCTTTCCCACACATATATCATTTTTTCCCCAGTTGATATGTCTGCTTTTCTGACTTCTCAACTTTTTTTTTTTTCAACCCTCACCCAAGGATATGTTTAGAGCAGGGGTGGGGAATGTCCAGCCCTCAAAATCATTTGGTCTGGCCCTGCCAAGGCATTGGGGGTGAGTTAGTTAAATATTTTACCAAATAGAGCAGGCTAATTTTTAAGCTGATAATTCTGTATGGCCCATGAATGATGTTATAAATATTCAAATGGCCCTTGACAGAAAAAAAGGCTTCCCACCCCTGGTTTATCAGTGTGAGCCTCCTGTATGTGCCCTGACCAGGGATTGAACCCACAATCTTTAGGTGTACGGGACAACACTCCAGCCAACTGAGCCATCCGGCCAGAGCTTCAACTTTTGTGTTCTGAAACTTTTTCTTTACAACATGGCACAAATCCAACTAAAAGAAATCTGGCCCACTTACCTTTTCTCTGAAATGCCATGAGCCACCAACGACCATTGCGTGGGCTTTGAAATCAGCCACACTGATGTCCCCAGTCCCACACATCAGTAGCTGGAGAAGATAGTCAGGTGTTACTAGGACACTGAGAGGAACCAAGACCCAACATAAGGTTGGTTACCTATGTTAATATGCAAAAATGTGGAATAAAGAAAACACCAGGCCGTAACTGGTTTGGCTCAGTGGGTAGAGCGTCGGCCTGCGGACTGAAGGGTCCCGGGTTCGATTCCGGTCAAGGGCATGTACCTTGGTTGCGGGCACATCCCCAGTGGGAGGTGTGCAGGAGGCAGCTGATCGATGTTTCTCTCTCATCGATGTTTCTAACTCTCTATCCCTTTCTCTTCCTCTCTGTAAAAAAGCAATAAAATATATTTTAAAAAAAAAAGAAAAGAAAACACCAGGAAAAAGACAAAAGGTGAGGTCACAATGCCAAAATACTGCTTTAGGAAAATCAATTATAATAGGCCAAAGTTTCCTAACCAATGTGCTAACAATCACACAGCCTTTTTAAAAAAAAAGTATGTTCTTGTTTTTCAAACTGATTTGAGAGAGAGAGGAAGGCAGAGGGAGAGAGAAAAAAAAACAACACAGATGTGAGAGAGACACATTGAGTGGTTACCTCCAGCAAGCACCACAACCGGGGATTGAACCTGCAACTTGGGTATGTGCCCTGACCAGGAATCAAACTGGCGACCTTTCAGTGCACAGAACGATGCCCAATCAACTGAGCTACACCAGCCAGGGAAAATCACACAGCTTTTAAAAAAATATATTGATGCCTGTGGTCTTACCCTAGACCTTTTGAATCAGAATCTCTAGGAGTAGGTTACAAACTTGTGTATTTTGAAAAAATCCCCCAAGCATTTCTGATGCACACACCTAATTAAGAACTGCTGCTGTGGATTATTTTGAATGGAAACAAAGGACAAAAAGGGAACTAAGTTTACTGACAGTCTGATCTGGACGTAGCCTAGAAGCACCAGGGAGAAAAGCAGGCCCTTTCCCTTTGATGAAGACCCCCAGGCCCATTGATAAATCTGTCAGATGGCCTTTCCTTTTCCCCAGGATCCATCCTTTTGTGGATTGAACTTTTACTACCTTCCTTCCCTTCAGCCCAGCCCCTACTTGATCAGATAAATTAAAAAGCATGCCAAAAAATGAGAACATTAATGAGATCAGAGCCCTAAACATCTTATTCATGTCCTAATCTGGTTCAGAATCCTGCATGTTACTTCACAGACTGAGTACTCATCCAATGGCTATAAAGAATGATACATCCTAATCAAGAGATAAGAAAAGCTCAAATTAAGCCTTAGGAGCCTTGAGTCCTTCAAAAAGAACTTGTTAAGCTAATGAGTAACTAAGAGCAGCATGTGGAACTGTAAGAGACTGTGTCCTTCCTTCCTACTCACTTTTACAAATTGTTATAAATGCTTTGCATTAGGATGCAAACAAATATACCAGTAGCTATTCCTCAGCCCCCAAAATAACAGCATTAGGTTTCTATTAGAAACTTTAGGCTGAGAGATGGAGAGTTCATTTTGTTTAGATTTCATATTTAAAGTATAAAATGTGATGAAAATTGCACAAGACTTTGAGTCTTGTTCTCGAAAACAGTTCAGTTAATAAGAATAAAAATTGTAAAAAACCACCTAAACTTTGTTTTTTCATTTTTAAAGAACTTTCTCCATACAGGAAACAGTCTGCAAAAAACACACTCCTCATAAAAGCTATGTATGGAAAGTTGAAACTAATAATTTGCATTATATGTATCATCTGTGAGCAGCAGGTAAAAACAAACTGATTTTATGTTTTGTTCACACCTGATACAAACTTGTATTTTGCTACTTATAGAATGGCATTTACCATCATAGAGCCATATTTTGGTTATTACAGGATCTAAGATAAGAATATATTAACTAGCCAAAACCGGTTTGGCTCGGTGGATGGAGCGTCGGCCTGCGGACTGGAGGGTCCCGGGTTCGATTCCGGTCAAGGGCACGTAACTTGGTTGCGGGCACATCCCTGGTGGGAGGTGTGCAGGAGGCAGCTGATCGATGTTTCTCTCTCATCGATGTTTCTAACTCTCTATCCCTCTTCCTTCCTCTCTGTGAAGGATCAATAAAATATATATGAATAAAAAATCAAAAAAAAAAAAAAAAAGAATATATTAACTGTATAGCATTGTGGTCCCAAACGTTGAAATATGTCTTCTTCACTGGAACGTCCCATGAGGGCAGTGACTTTGTCTTACTCATGACATACAGGAGACACTCAATAAATAGTCCTTGAATAAATATGTCCTATTATTCCCTTAAGTCATCTTTAAACATCAAAGACTGTACATGATATTAATCCTTTAGTACTCAACCAATATCAATAATATTTGATAAATAGGTGAATATTAAGTATTCCTCTTCAAAAATAATTAGCTATTTACTGGTTTCTAATTTTCACTTTCTAACTTTTTATTTATTTTTTAATCCTCACCCGAGGATATTTTTCCATTGACTTTTAGAGGGAATGGGAGGGAGGGGGAGAGACAGAGAGAGAAAAATATCAATATGAGAGAGACACATTGATTGGTTGCCTCCAGCATGAGCCTGCAACCAAGGTATGTGCCCTTGACTGGAATTGAACCCAGGACCCTTCAGTCCATGGGCTGACACTATCCACTGAGCCAAACCAGCTAGGACACATTCTAACTTTTTAAAAGCTGAAGAATGGGTCAATGCAGGGGAAGAGTGATAAAAGTGAAATCAACCTTGCATAAAGGGCTTTCCACATCTCATAACAGAAGTTCCTGTGGGAAAATTAAAACATTGAGTCAAGAATGGGGGTTTGTGAATATAAGCACTTACCTCAAGCTCATTTTCATCAAAAATAGCCAAAAGGTTCTCAGGGACCAACTCATTCAGGCCTGAAACAAAGTAGCCCAGTTAAAACCATACCCACACCATGATACAGGTACTTTCATATCAAAGCTAAGAGCAAATACAATCTCACCTTTCAGGAAATGTTCCACCTCCTCTTTCACTTGACTGGCCAGCCGATATTGGGCCAGCAAATTTAAATAGAAGATTTTATTCGCATTAGTGACTGGGGTTTGAGCTCCACCTGTCATGAGTTCTACAACCTAAAATAAGATGCAAAAGACAGACAGGGAGAGGCTGCGGATGAGCATTTGTAAGATGACAGCTGCTTGGTATGTCCCACAAACACAGCATTAATGAAGTCCATCACAGTTGCAAGTTTCTGCTGTGCATTCAGCTTTTCAACACACTTGGTTTTGTACAGTTACTAAGCTTCAGGGTTCCTACCACTATTGCTGTATTCTACTAGTTATTTCTGAGGGGGGATTTGAGGGGGTCTTCTCTGACCTAGTCAAACAGCGGTGATGCAACAGAAAGAAGATACTATGGTCCCTTGTTAGCAACAGTTCAATGTCTCTATGATCTGAAATTAAACCATCACAACCTCTTCTCTTAAACCCGAGCCAATTGAGAACAAATAAAGCCAGATAAGTAGTGAAGAAATCTCTTTAGAAATTCTAAGAAGGGATCAGTTGTTCCCTTACATCCTTCCCTTATAGTCCCACAATAGTTACAAAGGGTATGTAATTATCAGTACAACGGTATCAATCAGTGGTCACAGTTTTTTAGTCATTGCTATTTGCTTTCAATTGTATGTTACTGCAACTTTAGCTTCATCATTATCATATGATTTTGTTTAGCACTACAATGAAAACAGAACCACATTTGCATCAGAAATACTTGGGGCTAATAATTTTGTAATAAAAGGTTTAAAAATATACAGGTAGTGTTAAAATAGGAGTCATCTATATCAACACCACTAAAGTTGAGATAAGTATGCCATCCCCTCCAAAGTTCCTTGTGCAGTGACACTGCATTATCACTAAGTTCTTTTTCTACTAGAAAGGAAATAGGCGGGATAGATGGGTTCATGTGTCTTTTACTCCACTAAAATGGGCCAGATCATAAAGTGTAGGATGCAAAGACCTAAACCTACCTTGCCCAATATGGCTGCCACTAGTCATAGGTGGTTATGTATATTTAAGTTCATGAAAATAAAATAAAATGAGAAATTCCGTTATTTGGTCACACTGGCCACATTTTGGGTGCTCAGCGGACAGCAGGAACAGAGAACATTCCCATTATTGCAGGAAGTTCTATTAGGCTGCACTGCTCTGGAAGAGGGTGGGAGTCATGGGGCCTGCAGGCTCTGGTCCTTTTTCTCACCTTATCCAATTGACCTGATTTGTTATATTTCTCTTCTGCAAAGACCAGCTCCATCTCACTCATGTCATTGTTGAGGATAAAACAAACTTTAGATTTGTAGAATTCTGGGTCATCCGTTTCAAAGTACTGAGGAGACAGAAAGACAGAATAGAACATGACTACTCTTACCCAGAAATGAAATTTACGACTGCTAGGAACCACTTACCCATTCAACCTTAAGAATAATTAGCTCAGAGTGAAGAGACTCCAGAGTTCATGGCCAGGGGCCTTAGTAGAAAAGACACATCTCAGACATTACCTTGTAATGCATACGTAGTCCTATGATTTGGGCCAAAAAAGAACGGGTGAAGCGAGCGCGGACCAACTGCTTGTAGGCTCCTCCTAGAGAGGACTCATAGAGACACTTGCCCACGAGCCGCCCCGCAAACTCATACATCTTCAAGCGTAGATGAGGGGGGCGATTAGGGTTGGGGTGCACCTGTCAAATAAAAAGATATTAAAAAGCTTTGGGCCACTTTTCTTATAGCCTAGTTCTGGAAAGACCCTCCCTCCTAACTCCATTCCAAGAGAGCAAGAATTTCAGTATTAAATCAAATACTCAGTAGTGGCTACCAAAAGCCCATCCAAATGGTATTGGCCTTTTGGTAGCCACTACTGAGTAATTGAAGTGACTGGAGGATAAAGGGCAAAGATGGACTTACATTAGGCTGAAGAATCTTACATTAAGTTTGTGGCTTCATCTGGCTGAGTATGGAAGCAATCAGTGCATGATGTGATGATGCCTTTTCCCTAAACCAGAACTTCCTTCAGCCAAAGTCCACTTCTCTCCTCCTGACACCTCTGCTTAGTCAAAGGTCTAGTACAGAATTTAACAGCTTCAGGCATGTTTTGAGAAAGTGGCTTAATTATTATTATAATTAGTAGAATGGCCATTGCATTAGAATGCTTTTTAGTAAAATATTCATCTGTCTGCATTTTCTCTTATCCTAGAGATGAAATAATGAAGGCAAAGCAGAGGGAGGTTAATTGATTAGTTCATATTGTAGCTAAGAACAGGGCACAAATTGTCAGATTCCCAGATTCATAATCTCAAACTCGTCAGTCTACTGTATTATAACAATCTACATTTTCCACCCACCCATGGG
This sequence comes from Plecotus auritus, assembly GCF_963455305.1. NCBI lineage: Eukaryota > Metazoa > Chordata > Mammalia > Chiroptera > Vespertilionidae > Plecotus > Plecotus auritus. The sequence continues at coordinate 26,261,350 of NC_137770.1, read as the reverse complement.
GAAGTCACAGACTCACTAATGCTTGGTTGTTGTCACTGAATCGGGTAAAGAGCTGATTGGTGGTATCAAATAGTGCTTTGCAGATTAGCTCAAACCATTCCCGGCGTGGCCCTCCCCAGTCCAGAGCTGAAAAATATAATGAAAATAAAAAGTAACTCTGCCTACTATCTCCTATCATGTCTGTTCATTAATTCATTATTTTATACTCTCCACACTCCCTCCATTCCACTACCTTACTGTTTCCCCTTCCAACCCACATAAACTGGACATTTTTTTGCAATCCCATCCTTCTATAGGATTAAAGGTCACTAAGCTAATACCCCCTAGTGTGGAAACACAGGAGATGAGATATCCCAGGAAATGGACATTTCTCTTAGTTCTACAAAGGTGAAAAGTTTGCCCTTCTAGTTCAAACTCACAGAGCTCTTCCCTCCAAGCCCTTGTATGTCCGTGCTCTACAAGATCCACCAAGTCATCCAGCCAGTAAACACCACCCTTTTTACCTTGACTAATGATTTTTTTTCCCTTGGAAAAAGAAACTGGGGTGTATTCAAGGGGGTTTTGTTTTTTGTGGAGAGGGGGTAAGAAATAGAATAGAAGTGAGAGTGGAGTTTAAAAAGATGAATATGAAATTTCAAAACTGACCTTCTTCGTCCTGGAAAACCACTTCAAAGTTCTTGCTCCAATCTGAGATGGAGAAATTCCGAGTGGCTTTCAGAGACTGAAAAGAAGTGAAAGGAGGGAAGTATCAGAACACTGGCTGGTATCTTGTGGGTGTTAACAAGAATAATGCTATTGTCTACTAGTTCTTGGAGGCAATCTATTATTCATAAACAAGCTTTAATAACACCATTTTATAATTAAAATACATGTATCTCCAGAAGAAATTTAAGGTTTTTAAAAATAATCTAATTTATCTTTACACCATTACTTTGTTGAAAAGTTGATGCTTGCTTTTCTTTTTACAATCCTCATTTTATTAATGAAAAAATGCTTAAAGAACTAAAAATGGCTCAGATTAGTAAGCTGTCAACAAGAGAGCCAAGGAGTCCTGGTTTCTGGTAAAATACAGTCTATTTGCTAGACGTCTTTATCCAAAGGCTAGGTTCAGACAGGGAGCCATACCACATGGAGAATGTGGCTGAGAAAAGAGGTTTCCAATCACACCTACCAGAGCCAAACATCACAAACACATTTTGGACTGGGACCAAGCCTTCTCATTCTTGGGGAATGTAAGAACTATGCCAGCGTCTGTGCAGTGGAGACAGACACACATCAGGTGTTCCTTTTCCATCAAACCAGAGTGACAACAAAAATCATTGCCTTGTAATCCAACAAGAGCTCTTCTATTCCAGGGATTCAATAACAAGAACTTTCTTCTGTAACAACTACTTATACCTGCCCTGCATAGGAGTTCCATAAGTTTATTCAGGAGCTAGTTCAGTAGATTCTAAAGCCAATGTGTCAACCAGTCTCTCTCCTTAATAACATACCTCCAACAAATCTGCCCCAAACTTAGTATAATCAAACAGAATAGTCTTTAACAGGTATGTTTAAAGAGAAGTTTGGGTTTCATGAAAAAGATAACCTGAAGAATATAACCAAATATCAAAGAGGCTCCTAGCTGAAAAACTTTGTAACTATTGACAGAGATGAAACTTTACTCACCGATTCCAACAAGGCATGTCTGCTGACCTTCAGGGTGACTTTGGAATGTGGTCTTTTCATATGTACCTGCCGAAGCTCTCGCTGGAAAAAGTTCACCTTGTCCTGAAAGGTCTCAGAGCCTCCTGAGGAGCCGCAAGATTCATCATGATTACAGCCTTATTACAAGACATGTGTGCAGGCCACTTCTACACCCTCAGGCACCCACAGTAGCTGCGGTCACTGCCCAACTTTACCTATGTTCTTATGGAGGGAACGGATGAAAGTGGCTGCGAGGATGTTCCTCTCCTTACAGCTGAGCTCCACAGGAGGCTGAATGCCATCATCTACCACCAGTGTAAGGAGCTTATGGACAGGGTCGGGGCCAAGGTATGAAAACTAGCAAAGCGGGAGAGAAAAAAAGGAGTTAATTTATAAAATGCTCAACTCCAGCAAAAACCACCCACAACCCTATGCTCTGTACCAACCAACAAAAACAAGTTAAGCCTGTTTCTCCAAATGAGTACCTACCAGGAGTACATTTCCTTGTTTTTCACCTCAGTGCTCTCAATTCAAATTTTATTTTAAATTATTTGAGTCCCAGAGACTGCCTTTAGTAAGGATCACAGGCAACACTACAAACCTTCTAACAAAGAATATAAGCAGGATGAAAATAGAAAGGATCTGTAAAATAGCAAATAACTACCTGAAGAGGTTGGGCAAACTGGGTGGAGGAAAGTGATTTGCCTTTAGATTCCAAAAGCTCAGAAAAGTTTAAAAAAAAATTTAATATATGAAAATACTGATTCTAAAAGAGCTTCAATATACTGGGAGATCAAGCTAGGGGCAAAGTTATTAATACCCTCTCCATTAATTTAGTCCTAAGGAAAAAGATAACTCTTGCATTATTCTGTCTTGCTTCTAAATTCCTGTAAGACATGTCTTACTATACTGTCTGTATTCTTCATGACATTTCATGAGATAACTGCTAACAGGCTGAGCTATTCCAGGGCTGAAGCCTGCTCAGCAAGAACCAGATGTAAGGACCCACTTACTTTGGTTCCTGGGCACACTCGGAAGGTATAAAGGCGCCAGGGAATGATCTTCAGGTAGAACTCCTTCACTGAGAATTGCTGGTGGGCCAAAAGACAAAAAACGAAGTGAATGATAAATAAAAAGGCTCTATTTGGATACTGTAACTCAAAATCAGAGTCCCCATCTATACTTCTCATGATAACCCTTTTCATCTATGGACAAAAAGGATAATTTAGGTCAGTATTGAAATCAAATAAATAATATCACCCTCCTAAAATAGGCAAATTAAAAATAATACTCTGACAGTGCAATTTCACATAAAGATATTTCATACTATTAACATTTAAGTCTTACTACCACTTATAAATATCTGAGCTCAGGTTTTCACTTTATGAGTAGAGAACATTATTTCACCTGGAAACAATAAAAATCTACTTCTGCTCAGCTCAGTGCTGCTCAGAGAGACTTTCTTTAAGTCAATGGACAGGGAACAGCAGTGGCCCGTATCTATTGCTTTATCCCTATTTAAATGGTACCAAGGATTTGCCAGGGAAAAGGCGGTGGGGGATAGAAAGGTGATTGGGGTGAAGTCTCATACAAAAAGGTTCATAAAAATTCCTTATTAAGAATAAAGAAGGATCTCTTAATGTCATTTACAAAAAGAAAAAAAACAATGCCAGAATTTTTTTTAAATTTAAAAAATCTGTTAACTGATGTGTAGTAGCTGATTTTTTTCTAAATTTAAAAAAATTCTTCATTAAAGAAAATTTCACATACATACTAAAGAAGAGAAAAAGAGTATAATGAACCCTTCACCAACTTCAACAATTATCAACTCATAACCAATCCTGTTTCATCTATACACCACTAGTCCCTCATTACCATTCCCCGGGGCCAAATTAAGGCTAGATTTTTAAGTGACAAATGGTACGTAACAAAGCTTTCTGAAGGAGAATAGTATTAGAACTCAGTTTTGATTATGAGATTAAAGGTATAATGGGAGGTTTCAAGAGTCTCATTTTTCTGAGGTTTGAATGAACAAGCAAAATACAAATATTAAAAAGAAAATCTCTAACACAAAGCACCTCTTAGCTCAGGGCCGTTGGGAAGTTCACCTCCTTGTCTCTGCCAAAAGTTCTCTGTTCTAATCCAGTAGCCTGATGGTGACATCCACTTATTGTGGTTTCACAGATCACAGAATGAAAGATCAAATTGTTTCGAAAAAGCACAAGGGTACAACAGTAATTTTTATACTAGTGAGGAGGAACTTTTAAAGTAACTTTCTTTAAAGCTCTAAGAGCCATGCCTTGAAAAATCTTCCCAGAATCACTCAAAGGGCAGAATGCCACAGGTTCCCTAAAATTCCAAGGCACATGAATCTCTAGACAGAGACTTAAATCTCGTCCAAACCAAACATCTGCAGCAGAAGAGGTGGCACACTCTCTGCTGCTTCACTTTAAGTAACCTCTCTTAGCATCCTAGAAACCCTACAAGTCAGTGATCTTGTGTGATTCTCAGACTATTACCAATTACATGCAGGCTGGGGCTGGGAGATTTAGAGGCAAGAATGGGAGTTCCAACCTTTGGTGACACATAGCAGTACACCTTCTTCGGTTTCTTCACCTTCTCAGGGGTGTGACACTCAGAAGGTGAATCTTCTTCTTCCTCCTCAGCAGCCATGGAAGGCCGGCGCTGGGAAGAGCTCATGTGCATGGGTGGGAGGTGCCATGGTGTGCTGGTACAGTTGGCAGCATTATAAAGATAAGCCTCAAAGTAAATGCTCACTCCTGAGGTGGACACATTGCGTTCAACAATATTCTTCTCATTCTCTGAAGTATAATAAGGGATAAAGTTTAGAGTAGGAGTCAGAGAAGAAAAATAAAATTAAACTTTTAGCCCACAGGACTCTGAGCTAAGTGTGGCTCAAATAGCAGATGCTTGTGAGGTCATCAAAAGAGCATAGACATGCAAAGAACAAATCATAGCTTTTCTTTCAACTCACCACTTAGGACAATAATGTCAAATTCGCCATTATGGATTGGCTGATTTTGGTACGAAATGCAGGCATGAAAGCAACCACGAGAATGCAGGGTGAGTCGCAAGAAGACCTGGCAGGTCTGTCTGTTGGATGTCACTGACTTCTCAAATGAGACACCGGTTTGCTCTTCTTCTTGGGGACCGAGCTAATCAAGGAAAACACAGCATCACTAAACATATATAATTTTCCGTATTTGCACATTAATTTACTCTTTACAAAGAACTATCCTATCTATGAGCTAATCTAAGGCGCGTAGTTACTAATGAGATAGGTATTATCAGATGAAGGAAGGAAGGACAGCACAGAAGTCAGGAAGAAGGAGAGAAGAGATGGAAGTGAATTAGAAAGGGCAAGAATGATAGAGAAAGGAACACAGACAGAAAGAAGGCGAAGGCTGCTTACCTCATGAATGGACAAACTGTAATTGTGCTCATCTCTCAAGGACGTGGAATTGTTGGTAGGGTTGTCATACTCATCTCGGGGCACTATTTGAAGGGTGTGTGGCTGCCCACAGGTCAACACAAGAGTAGAAAAATGGCACACAATTTTGGTCTTGGAAGGAACCACCATTCCTGGAATAAAGAAAATGGAATTTAACAGTTAGGTGCTTTTCAGGGCACAAAGAGAGCTGTGTCCCAGCCCAACTCCAAGGTATAAACAACACCACTAAGGTCCAGCCAGCGTGGCTCGTGGTTGAGCATCGATCTATGAACCAGGAGGTCACGGTTCAATTCCTGGTCAGGGCACATGCCTGGGTTGCAGGCTCGATCACCAATCAGTGTGGGGTGTGTAGGAGGCAGCTGATCAATGATTCTCTCTCACCACTGATGTTTCTATCTCTCTCTCCCTCTCCCTTCCTCTCTGAAGTCAATAAAAATATATTAAAAAACAAACAAACAAAAAAAACAACACCATTAAGAGGCGGAGAAAAAGATAGAAAACAAAGAGATTAATTCAAATAAACTTTAAGGACTCATTTTTACAAATTCCTAACTACTTCAAGCACTGAAGAAAATGAGAGAAGAACTTGGAGAAAACAGAACTGAGTTACGGACACAATGCCTAGAGCAGCTGTGGGCAAACTACGGCCCGCGGGCCGGATCCAGCTGTTCTATCCGGTTCGCTTGCTCTCCCCTCCGCTCCTTTACTTTGAATTTATATTAGTTCACACAAACACTCCATCCATGCTTTTGTTCCGGCCCTCCGGTCCAGTTTAAGAACCCATTGTGGCCCTCGAGTCAAAAAGTTTGCCCACCCCTGGCCTAGAGTCTATCAGAAATCTACAAGTGAGATAGGCCTTAAAACAAAGCGCTAAAAAATCGCAAAAAAAAAAAAAAAAAAAAACCCACACAAAAAAAAACTAAATACTTAGATGCAAATCGGATAAAACATATACAAGGCTTGTATATTAAAAACAATAAGATACTGAAGAAAGAAATAAAAAAGGTCTAAATAAATGGTGAGATGTACCATGCTTATGAATTGAAAGACTCAACACAGTAAAGATGTAAATCTCCCCAAATGATATAAAGGTTTAACATAGTTCTTATCAAAATCTCAGCAAGATTTTGTAGCTTTAGACAATATTATTCTAAAATATATATGGAAAGGCAAAGGACCTAGAATAGCTAAAATAATTATGCAATAGGAGAGTGAAGTGGTAAGAGTCAGTTTACTCAATTTCAAGACTCATTATATAGCTACAGTATCAAGACTGTGATATTGGTGGAGGGATAGACACATCCATCAATGGGACAGAACAAAGAACCCAGAAATATACGCCTACAAATACACCCAACTCATCCTTGACAAAGGTGCAAAAGCAATGTAACAGGGCAAAGATAGCCTTTTCAACAAATGGTGCTGGAGCAACTGAACAACTATATGCAAACAAACAAAACAAAAAAAAAACCTTGACCCAAGTCTCTTATATAAAAACTAGAGGCCCAGTGCACGAAATTCGTGCACTCGGGGAGGGTGGGGGTCCCTCAGCCCGGCCTACACCCTCTCGCAGTCCGGGAGCCCCACAATCAATCGCCCCACATAGGGAGGCCCCACCCACCCACCACAGCGGCATCAGCCAGGTAGCCTGGGCCTCCCTTTGCGGGGCCATCGATCACGGAGCCCCCCGATCAAACGCCCTGTAGAGGGTGGCCTGGGCCTCCCTCTTTGGAGCGATTGTGGAGCCCTCCCCCTGCCGACTGATCACCCTGCCGGCTGGTGGCCTGGGCCTCCCTCTGCGGGGTGATTGTGGGGCAATGGCAAGCCCCCCGACCAATAGCATTGCACCCGCTTTGGCTGGTCTGGCGCCAGTGTGTGTCGTAGCATGGTCGTCCGGATGGTTGTTCTGCTGTTCAGCCATTTTGTCGATTTGCATATTACACTTTTATTATTATAGATGAACTAAAAACAGGTCATAACCTTGAATATAAAGAGTAAAACTATGTAACTTTTAGGAAAAAAACAGGATAAAATCTTCAGGATCTAGGACTAGTCAAAGAGCTCTCAGACACTAAATATCTATCTACACTAATAAAAGAGAAACATGCAAATTAACCATCACTCCGCTATGTCAAGCCACACCTGCCAGCCAATCAGGAGCGTGTATGCAAATTAACCCAACCAAGGTGGCAGCCGGCCATGGAGCTGGAGCAGGCAGGATGCTTGTGTTGCTCCGGCAATGGAGGAAGCCAAGCTTCCCGCCTGCCCTGGCCGGCCCTGGTCTCCGCTCAAGGCTTCAAAGTTTCAATTATAGAAAATAAATAAATCCCAACAAAAATGGCGGCGGCCACAGAGCTGGAGCAAGCAGGAGGCTTGGGTTGCCCCCGGCGATGGAGGAAGCCAAGCTTCCCACCCTCCCTGGCCTCCCCTCAAGGAGGCACTGAAAAAAAAAAAAAAAGAAAAAAAGAAGGGGCTGGGACCTTGGGTCACCGGGGGGTGATCAGGCCAGGATGGGATGGCAGGGGCTGTTGGGGGTAAGCAGACCAGCAGGGGGGCCAGTTGGGGGTGAGCAGGCCATCAGTGGGGGTCAGTTGGAGGTAACCAGGACAGTGGGGGGGCAGTTTGGAGTGAGCAGGCCAGCAGGGGGGCAGTTGGGAGTGAGCAGGCCAGTGGGGAAGGAAAATGGGGGCAAGCAGGCCAGCAGGGGGGGCAGTTGGGGGCAAGCAGGCCAGCAGGGGGGGCAGTTGGGGGTGATCAGGCTGGCGGGGGGGGCATTTGGGGGCAAGCAGGCCAGCAGCGAGGGGCAGTTGGGAGCGAGCAGGCAGGGAGGCAGAGTGGTTGGGGCAATCAGGCAGGCAGACAGGCAGGTGAGCAGCTGGAGCCAGCAGTCTCAGATTGTGAGAGGGATGTCCGACTGCCGGTTTAGGCCTGATCCCTGTAAACTGGCAGTAGGACATCCTTCGAGGGGTCCCAGATTGGAGAGGGTGCAGGCCAGGCTGAGGAACATCCCCCCTCCCGTGCACGAATTTCATGCACTGGGCCACTAGTATATATATATATAAAAGGCTAAGTGTCGTCTGACCGGTAGCTATGACGAGCACTGACTATCAGGGGGCAGATGCTCAGTGCAGGAGCTGCCATGACACACATTGGCCATTTAAAAATAAATGGCACCACTGACCTGGCGCTGACAAACCAACACTTGGCTTCCCACAAGTGGGACACAGGCCCACCACCACCCCGGAGCAACACCCCACCAAATTTCAGCCAATGCTGCCAAGACCCCATGGCACAAAACACAGCCCACAGCCTAGCCCAGCCCAAAAACAGTCGCTGTGGGCACCGGGTAATGACATCATGTAGCAATGCCCGGCTTCCTCTTCCTAGCGACTAGTGTCCTTGGAGTTTCTTCAGCCCAGGAACCTGACTTGCTTTATAGCCAGGTGCAAACATTTTACAGTTTAACCAAATGTTAAACTGAAAAGAAGTAAGAAATGGTGGAACTTGAAAATGACTTCAAGGTTTTCTCAATGCGCAGAATATAGTCAAACACTGATACAGTTAAATATTTTATCCTTGGTTCTCCCTGAGTGATCTACAATAATAATCTTTGTGTTGATATTTACTGCTGTGTTGCTGACAATTACCTGAAATAGAAGTTGAGGTGCTTCACTGGGCTGGAAAAAGTTTAGCTAAATCAGAAAGCAGGTCTAATTAAGCAAGTTTATTCTATATATATATAAAAGGTTAAGTTGACTCGCGCATGCACGATTCACATAAAGCTCTTGCTGGCGCCAATCGCACGCGTGTGTTTCGATCTGTCATTGTCGATCATGAACTTGGTTGACACTTCTATCATAGAGAAAGGGCAAATAGCGATATTAAAATATTTCTTCTAATTAATTTCCTTTCAATGTGCATGAATTAGTGCACCGGGACACTAGTGATCTATAAAAGGAAACACTGATAAAATTTACTTCACCAAAATGAACAACTTTTGTACTGTGAATGACCCCATTATGGGGATAAAAAGAAAAGCTGAAGATTGAGAGAAAACACATTACCTAACAAAGGACTAGTATGTAGAATATATAAAGAACTCTCAACACTCAATAGTAAAAAAAAAAACACACCAAAAAATCCAATTAGGAAATGAGCAAAAGACATGAAAAGACATTTCACCCAAGAGGATACAGAGATGGCAAATAAGCACATGAAAAAAAGTTCAACATCATTAGTCATTAGGGAAGTGAAAATTAAAACCACTACACACTTACCAGAATGGCTAAAATGAAAACTAGTGACAATATCAAATGTTGCTGAGGATGTGAAGAAACTGGACTATTCACACATTTCTGGTAGGAATGTAAAATGCTATAGGCACTCTGGAAGAGTTTGGCAGTTCTTTAAAAATACTAAGCATGAAATTACCATATGACCCAGCAATTGCATTCCTAGGCATTTCTATCAATGAAATGAACTTATGTTCACACAAAAATCTGTACATTAATGTTCATACGTTTATTCACAATAGCCAAAAACTGGAGAAAACCTAAATGCCCTTTAACTGGTGAATAGTTAAACAAACTATGGTATCTTTACAACATGTAATTACTACTCAGCAATACAAACGAACCAAGTATTGATACATTCAACCTGGATGAATCTCCAAGGAATTCTGCTGAGTGAACAAAAGTATGTGCATGGATAGACCTAGAGAGCATTATGCTATGCGAATAAGCCAGTCAGAGAAAGATAGGTATCACATGATCTCACTCATATGTGAAATCTAATGAATAAAATAAACTGATGAACAAAATAGATAAAGAGACATAGAAGCATGGAACTGTCGAAACTCAGAGGGAAGGCAGGGGAGGGTGGGTAGGTGGGAAGAAATCAACCAAAGAACTTACATGCATATATTCATAACCCATGGTCACTGACAATAGGGTGGTGAAGGCCTGGGGTAGGGAGTGGGGGCGGGTAGAAGAGGTCAATGGGAGAAAAAGGGGGACATATGTAATACTTCCAACAATAATGATTTTTTAAAAAGTTATATATCCCATGTAGATAACATTCTTGAAATGAGAACATTTATAAAAATGGGGAACAGCTCAGGGACTACCAGGGGTTAAGAAAGAGGTGGGTGGGAGAGGAGGAATGGGTGTGGTTATGTAAAGGCAACATGAAGGATCCTTGTGGTGATGGAAATGTTCAGTGTATTGACAGTATCGATGTCAATAACCTGGCTGTGATATTGTACTGTGTTTGTTTTAAAGAGTTGTACTTCCCTTTTTTAAAATATATATATTTTAATTGATTTTAGAGAGAGGGAGAGGGAAACATCGATCTACTAGGGATCAAACCCATAACTTGGGCATGTGCCCTGGCTGGGAATCAAACAGGCAACACTTTGGCGCACAGGACAACACTCAACCAACTGAGCCACACCAGCCCAGGGCTATACTATATTTTTAAGATGTTGCCATTGAAGGAAACTGGGTCAAGGGTATACCAGATCTCTCTATTATTTCTTACAGCTGCATAAGAACCTATAATTATTTCAAAAGAAAGAGTTTAATAAAAGGACTGGTACACCCTTATAAGGATATGAAATGTTCTCCATTGGTGGCAAGTAGGTAGTTTGATAATAATTCACGTGGAAAGGAGTCTGTGAGAGAGACACTGAAACAAAGAATGAGATATATGGAGAGAGAGATGGCTTGGGAACCACCTTGTCAGCCTTCCTCTGTTTTAAGAGAAAGAAAATTGATGACTAGTCAAGCAAAGATACACAAATTTTCTTAAGACCCTTCTTGTTATGGTTTGACCCCAAAAGTTTCCATGGTCCTATCACTGCTGTAGATATCAAAATGACACCCTCAAAAGGAAGCCATGGCAGGACACATAGGACAGACAAGATCTCGACACACTAAAGAGACATGTTGCAGAAGCAGGAGTCAGAGATTATACTTTTAGGCTTCAAAGTCAGTGAGCATTTATTATCTGACATAAAGGACATGAAGGGGGTGAAACAGTAGAGATACAAGCCTGAACTCTTAGATACCAGAAGCTTGAGGAAAAACTCTTCAATGAAAAGTAAAACACACAATGGCAGCAAGAGTAGGATTAAGTCAAGGTGGTTTTACTTGAAAAGTTTTCAAAAATCAGAAGAATTTACCGTTTGTCTATTCACCCTTACTCCTTAAGAACTTAACCTGGATGATGACCCAGCAATTCTACTCTTCTTTTTTTTTTTTTTTTTTTAATAAAGATATATTTTTATTGAATTTTACAGAGAGGAAGGGAGAGGGATAGAGAGTTAGAAACATCAATGAGAGAGAAACATCGATCAGTTGCCTCCTGCACACCTCCTACTGGGGATGTGCCCACAACCAAGGTACATGCCCTTGACCGGAATCGAACCTGGGACCTTTCAGTTGCAGGCCGACGCTCTATCCACTGAGCCAAACCGGTTTCGGCAATTCCACTCTTAAAGAAATGAAAATGTGTGTCCACACAAAAATGTACACAAATGTCACGGCGGCATTATGCATAGCAGCCAAAAGTAATGACCCCCAAATGTCTATCAACTGATGAATAAACTGCAGCATTCTTCACAATGGACTATTACTTGGAAATAAAAATAAATAAGTACTAATCCATGCTAAAACATGCATGCATAAATCTTAAAAGCATTATGCTAAGTGAAACTGGCCAGTCACAAAAAGTCCACGTATGTTATGATTACACTGATCTAAATGTAAACAGTAAAGTAGTAGCTACAGTAAGCAAATCCAGAAGCAGCAGATTAGTGGTGGCCTACATCTGGGGCATTTGGGGAAAATGGGGAGTGACTACAAACAGGTACAGGATCATGGGGTGATGAAAATGCTCGAAAATTGAATGTGGTGATAGTTGTACAACTCTATGAATTTTAAAAAACATTAAATTGTATATTTTAAATGGATGAATTTATAGCATGTGAATTAAATCTCAATAAAGGTATTATTCAAAAAAAGGTGTAATTACAAAGAAAAAGGAAAAGGGGGAAAAAAGAGGGAGGGAAGGAGAGAAAGGAAGAAAGGGGGCGGGGAGAATAATGTACCAGGCTGAAAAATCTTGTAGTAGGGACTGTAGGCCACATTTAATCCACCAAGCTTCACTGAGATTTCATAACGCCCAGCCCTGCGAACAGTGAAGGCCACCTTGACCACATTGGAACTGGGCTCCTGGAGAACTTCCTGGGTCACTGGAATTTCCACTGCTAGCTCAACATGAGAGATGTGAACTCTTAGTCCCACAGGCCGATGTGCAGGGAAAGGCTGCCCGTTCTTATAGAATAACTGCAGTGGGAAGAAGAGGGGCACCCATTAGTGAATAGCGGGAGAAAATCGTTAACCATCTAACTCAAAAAACTGTAGGGAGCAAGGAGGTAGCTGGTAAAACCCAGTACCCACCCCCTCCTATAGTCCTGCAGACACAGGGAAAAAGAAATTCTCTTAACACTTCAAAGAAAACCATTAAATCATGAACAAATTCTTAACTTGTTTCGAGGACAGGGGTAAGATATACCATTAAATCAATTTCAGCTTGACATTTCCACAAATGCTGCCTCTTCTTACCAGCCCTTCTTATTATGTTATCACTGCTACTCCAATGTAAAGGTAAGTCAGTGGGTACCACTGGCACTGAGTGAACTAAAACACCAGGCAAGGCTAGGGGGTTTCTGGCTACAAAACCAAGCATGGTACTATAGTAAAGTCATCACAGGGGGGCAGTCCACTATTTCTAGGGCCACAGAGTAAATAATTTTGGCTTTATTGGTCATACACAGTTATTCAATTGTGGCTAACTACTCATAGGCAATACAGGAAGATGAATGGGTGTAGCTGTATTCCAATAAAACTGTATTTAGAGAAATAGGAGGTGTGCCTGATTTAAGCCTTGGGCCATAGTTTACCAACCTCTAAATCTACAACAACACCAACTCTATTTAGTAATATTTTTCTTATTTTGAAGAAGTAACATTAAGTTTATACTTTTTCAAAGCTAAGCACCCATTAAACCAAAGTGCTAGAGAAATTCGTGACTCTTCAGATACTAACAATTCCCAAGTGCCGGGGAGAGACTGAAAAAACAAAGAAAAATGTTAACATTCTAGGCCAGCACCACTAACAGACTGAACTGGGCTCTGAAAAGTAAGTGACTCAGAAACCCCAATGGGTATGGAGACAGAAACATTCCCTTACATGCACTCGGAAGGCCATGCTGTGGCCCACCTCATAGGGGTCCTTCCAATCCCAGGAGACTTTGCAAGACCGGGGATCCAAGTAATTTCCCCGCACGTAGTCATAAATAGTCCGGTCCCCTCGGCGCTCACGGTCCTCATTCTGGAGGAAGCTGACTACACGTGCGGCGAGCTCGAAGAGGAACTTAATTGTGAAGAAGAATGCAACCACAGATACTGTGATTCCACCTATGTGAAAGGGAGAACACATAGACACCTGCCAGTTACACATTACAGCTTCTCATTATGGAACAGGATAGCCATCTCTCAAAAATTAAAGGAAGTCAGGAAGAGATAGTAAGACTTCCAAAGAAACACTATACTGGGTGTACCTCTGTGGGTGAAGAGAGGGATTTATATACCAGGACTCAGACACAACTGTCCTCGGGCCAAATCTCACCCACTGCCTGTTTTTTTAAATAAAGTTTTATTGGAATGAAGCCCCACCCATTCATTTACATATTGTCTAGGCCTGCTTTTGTCCTAAACTAAAAGAGTTTGGTAGTTGTGACAGACACTATATAGGCTGAGAAGCTAAAAATATTTACTTTTAGCCCTGACCGGTTTGGCTCAGTGGATAGAGCGTCAGCCTGCGGACTGAAGGGTCCCGGGTTCGATTCCGGTCAAGGGCATGTACCTTGGTTGCGGGCACATCCCCAGTGGGAGGTGTGCAGGGGGCAGCTGATCAGTGTTTCTCTCTCATCGATGTTTCTAAGTCTCTATTCCTCTCTGTAAAAAATCAATAAAATATATTTTTTAAAAAGAATGAAAGTAGTTATTCTTAAAAAAAATAAATAAAAATATTTACTTTTAGCCCTTTATAGAAAAAGTTTGTCAACCCTTGTTCTATACCATGGACCACATATCATGCCTGCCCCACCACCTTCCTAGGTGCTGGGCTCTCACAAAAGTAGTAAAAAGAATGTGCATTATATTCCTGCCATTTGGAAACATTCCCCTCCCTTGTTCACTTGGCAAAAGTCATCCTCAACCCCCTCTAGAATTTGGAGTTCCCTCTTTTGGGCTCCCTCAAACACCTTACATTCACCTATAATAACTTTTCTCTCTCTGGACCATCTATCTCCTCATTCATGGTAAGAACTTTTTATATGCAGATTTTTGCCTTTTCCGACTTTGACTCGGCAGGAAACAGTGTCTGGCACTGACTATAATTAGGCAATAAATATTTCCCAAATGAATGAATTCCACTGCCAACTCTGTGAAGGTACTTTCCGGCATGACTGGAAATATGTCCAAGTCTATTTTTAAGGGGAAAGAGGATAGACAGGGGGGCAAAAAGGATGTAAGCATCCCCAACAAAAAGATAATAAAAAGAGCTATTTTTCATAACATACCAATAACGTAAAACATCAGGTCCCTTCAATGCCAACAGAGAGCCGAGGATCACAGCTGCAGCTGCAAAAGAAAACTTGTTCAGTTTTTTCTCCAAATCTTTCTTACAGCCATTTCAGCTTGACAGGTGCCCTATGACATATTTCAGACAAAGAGACTGCATCATTCTCCCTAAAGACTTCTAATCTACCGACCACCCTAGGAATACCACAAACAGCCATTTGCTTTATTGCTAATTACAAAATGCAATAACATGGCTTTCATCTTCTCAGATCCAAAGCCCCAAGATAGTTTCCCTCCACAAAGCAAATTGGTGCTAATTAACACAAGCAAAGAGGATAATGGAGTCACTTTTCCCTTATGTTTGCCTTCTGGAAGTAATTCACCTAAGTAGAAATAGTTATATAAAAATGTGGATTTTTTAAAAGCAAGTATTATTATCATCATGTTGGCATTACATAATTAAAATGAACTCTGGGTCATTCCAATAACAAGCAGTGGGCATGAAAGAAAAGTCATTTTTGCTGTTACCAATCAGATAAACTAATGGGCCCTGTGGAAGATGAGCTCAGCAGGAAGGCCAAGGAAAGGAACAAAAGGAGGAGACTGTACTTATCATCTTAATTCAGTGGTCGGCAAACTCATTAGTCAACAGAGCCAAATATCAACAGTACAATGATTGAAACTTCTTTTGAGAGCCAAATTTTTTAAACTTAAACTTCTTCTAACACCACTTCTTCAAAATAGACTCGCCCAGGCCATAGTATTTTGTGGAAGAGCCACACTCAAGGGGCCAAAGAGCCGCATGTGGCTCGCGAGCCGCAGTTTGCCAACCACTGTCCTAAGTGATGCTGCCAAGGTCATTAACAATTCAAACAAGAGCTAGAGTTTAAGGGTAAACTTTCACTGTTATTAAACTTGTTTCCAGAATAAGACTTCAATTGTCATTACTCATTTGAACCACCCAAGGTACTGCCAAGAAAAATGCAATATACATTGATGTTCATATCTTATCACTGAGTTTTGACCTAGTATGTATAAATTATATATGCTCTCTATTCTACAATGCACTGAATTCACTCTGTCTTTTAGGGTCAATATATATTAAGGTTGTCAATATTAACTCAACCCAGAACCTTATATCAGCACTAGAATGTTACTTAGAGATAAGACAGCTGAAAGTTTATAGGCTCAGATTTGGGAGGGATCAAAGCAAGTTTTGTGTTTTTTTTTTAAAGAGGGTACACTTTATGTCTGATTGTGTGAAAAACTTTTAAGAGGGAGACAAAAATGGCAGCAGTTCCTTTGATAACAAATACCCAATGGAATCCACAGAGAATAGGTAATTTGAGGAATAACTGTGTCAAGTTTCATAGAAATCTCTAAAGTCCTTCCAGAAAAGAAATCACAAAGATAACATTAGCATTGCCAATACACATGGATTAAGCTGCTCCCAAAAGGGTCTATTATAAAGAGACAATATACAGACACAAAATTTTGGGGTCACAATTATTGAGTCTCCTCTATGCTGAAAAGTTGCTATCATCTCTCAAAAAAAGCAACGGTCTGCACCTTACAAAATGTGTTATATGACTTGGTAGAGCCAAATGGCAGTTTAACTGTTTTAGGTACTCCCTCAGTTAGATGGCATCCAATCTGATCCTAAATGTGAAACTTCTAGTCCTCAGAGAATAACACTAAGCAGAAAATGAAGTTTATGTGGCTTGTGCTACAGGACTTTTAAGTTTCTTGCTTCTTGTTTTGGGTGTGTTTTTTTTGTTGTTGTTGTTGTTGTTAATCCTCACCCGAGGATATTTTTCCATTGATTTTTTTAGGGAGAGAGAGAGAGAGAGAGGGAAAGACAGAGAGAAACGTTGATGTGAGAGAAACACATCGATTGGTTGCCTCCTGCACAAACCCTGACCAGGGTCTAGGCTGGGGAGAAGCCTGCAACTGAGACATGAGCCCTTGACCAGAATTGAACCTGGGACCCTTTAGTCCGCAGGCTCTATCTACTGAGCCAAATCGGCTAAGGCAAGTTTCTTGCTTCTTGATGGAATAAGAGCAATGCCAAATTTATGGCATACATCATAAAGGCTAGGAAAAGTCCTACATACTATCTCTGACAACTATAACCTTTTCTGAAATAGGCAGCCTGGAGACCAGTTCCAGGGCTTAATTGTGTAATCTCTCTAAGATTCACTGCTGTATAAAGAGTTGAGATTTAATAATTTCTATGGCATCATCTCCTTTACTGCGATAGGACTTCAATATAACTCCCATAGCCATCAAGACTCTAAAATCAAACAGTATAAAAAAGAGTATAGTACACTCCTTCCTCTCACGAGCCTTGCGTCAGGGCCACATCGGGAAGTGTTCTCTGGGCTCGGAGCTGTGCGGCTGGAGCGTCTGGAAAGGACTAAAGATTAGATTGTAGGAAAAGCAGAAGCAATGTTTCGAAGACCTGTATTGCAGGTGTTTCATAAATTTGTAAGACATGAGTCTGAAGTAGTAAGCAGCTTGGTTCTGGAAAGATCTTTGAATCGTGTGCAGTTACTGGGGCGAGTTGGTCAGGATCCTGTCATGAGACAGGTGGAAGGGGAAAACCCAGTCACAATATTTTCTCTAGCAACAAATGAGATGTGGAAATCAGAAGACAATGAAGCATACCCAATGGGTGACATCAGTCAAAAGACAACATGGCACAGAATTTCAGTATTCCAACCAGGCCTCAGAGATGTGGCATATCAGTATGTGAAAAGGGGGTCTCGAATTTATGTGGAAGGGAAAGTAGACTATGGTGAATATATGCATAAAAATAATGTGAGACGACAAGCAACAACAATCATAGCTGATAACATTATATTTCTGAGTGACCAGACAAAAGAGAAGGCATAGAGTGGACCATTCTTCTTTGGACAGTGTTTGGTATAGTCTCATTTCCAAATCATGTATAGTCTTTATAGTTTCTAAGGACAAAAATTAAAATATTCTTTTATATAAAATAAAATAAAATAAAAAAGAGTATAGTACAGAGGACAAGGGCATGGATTCTAGAACTAGACTACCTGAGTTCAAATCCATTGTCTGCCACTGACAATGTGACCCAAGACAAGTAATCTCTCTATAGAGTGCCAGTTTCCTTATCCATCAAAGATAGTATCTGTGTGGCCTTGGCCAGTTTGGCTCAGTGGATAGAGCGTCGGCCTGAGGACCAAAGGGTTCTGGGTTCGACTCCAGTCAGGATCATGTACCTCGGCTGCAGGCTCCTCCCAGGCCCAAGCCCTGGTCGGGGAATGTACAGGAGGCAACTAATCGATGTGTTTCTTTCACATCAATGTTTCTGTCTTTCCTCTCTCTTCCACTCTCTCTGAAAATCAATGGAAAAATATCCTTGGGTAAGGATTAAAAAAAAAAGAGTTTAAAAAAAAAAAAGATAATACTTCATAGGAGTGTTGTGAGGATTAAATAAGTTAACACATGTAAGCAGCCTATAATAGTGCCTGACACACAGTGAGTTCTCAGTTTTAATTATTATTATAATTATTAATAATAGCAGTATCACTGCTCCTTTGCTTCAGAGCCAATAGGAAACTAGGGGACCCTCTCTACTCACCCACACTTTCTTCAATGGGAAATGCATGAGAAATACAAAAGACATGACTTCTCTTACTGTACTTAAAAACTCTGCCTACACGGGAGTTCTTTATACTATTCCTATTTTATGTCTGAAATTTCTTATAATAAAAAGTTAAAATTCATCCTAAAATGCCCTGCTGTGGCTCAGTTGGTTGGGAATCATCCACTGCACCGAAAGGTTGCCAGTTCGATTCCTGGTCAGGGCATATGCCTGGGTTGCAGGCTTGATCCCTTTCTCTTAAAAAAGAAATCATCCTAAAATAATCCATCCAACAAATACAGTATAGAACAGCCACAGTCTCAGGCCTCATGAAGCTGGCAGTAATGAAGTTAACCTTGTTTCGTCCTTATCCATTTTTGCCCCGTTTACTTTATTTCTCAACAAAATCATCACCACTGATCTAGATTACCTAGACCTTTTCCAATAGGTCAATTCTACATTTCCATTCCAATTCCCTTTATTGTTTAAAACTCAGCATACCAATTATTACTTTTCCCAAACAACTCTCTTTGAAACCTTCTTGTGAACAGGGAGTTAGCTCTGCCATTGATCTGACCTTTACAAAATATCCTACTTCTCTACAATTGCTCTCAAAAAACTCCCCAACGTTTACCCATCTGCCAATTTTACCTATGGCCACATTCTGAACTTGCCTTCCTTGTGCATTTTCTCTTTTCTGTTTCTTTCTGAATATGCTGTCACAAAGCCTCCCTACCTTTGTCTCTGAGTACAAGGTATCCTTTTAGAGTGACTCCTCAAATCACTTTTATTCCAGATTTACCGCTTCTATAGGCATTTTCTGTGCTCTTACTGACCCTGTCATGCCCTCTCTCTGCCCCATCTCTGCTCCCACTGCACCCTATAATATTGTCCTTGGCCCCATCACCCATAACATCTTCTTACTCATCCTATGATCTATCCAAATCAGATATTTTACACTTTTACATATAAGCTCTGAAATGTCCCATCTCCATGCCGTTGCAAAAGTCATTTCCTCTGCCTAGACCAGTGGTCGGCAAACTCATTAGTCAACAGAGCCAAATATCAACAGTACAACGATTGAAATTTCTTTTGAGAACCAAATTTTTTTAACTTAAACTTCTTCTAACGCCACTTCTTCAAAATAGACTCGCTCAGGCCATGGTATTTTGTGGAAGAGCCACACTCAAGGGGCCAAAGAGCCGCATTTGGCTCGTGAGCCACAGTTTGCCAACCACTGACTTAGAACAACAGACTATTTAGCTGCCCCTGGCTCTGACATGAGTGGTGTGTGGACATTCCTATCTTCTAGGAATCTTAATCTTCTTAGATGATTGCAAAGACACCAAGGACATCAGCAACAGTGAGCCCTGGCATAGAGAAAGGTCATGTAATGAGCGTTGTGGGCAGTTTGAACTTCAAACCACACAGTTCTTAATGAGGTTGCTTAGACCTTTTAAAACTAATATGTAAAGTTGTTCATTATTCATTGTGTCCCACAGATAAATTGCCAAATATATGTATACTAGGGGCCCAGTGCACAAATTCATGCAACTTGAAAAGAACAGTGGGCTGCGAGGCTGCAGTGGGCACAGGGATGGGTCTTGGCCCATCCTCCATGCCCCCACCCAGCCCTTCCTGCCACAGCCCCTAGTCCCCTGTCTGCCAGCAGCCCCGCTCCCGCCGCCGCCACTCCCACACGCTTACAGCACCGGCCCCACTCACACCCACTGACAGCACTAAGCAATTGGGGCTGGTGCCAGCAGCAAGTGCGAGCAGTGGCTGCTGCCCCAGTCGCCCTTCAGGAGTAGGGAGAGGTGGAGAAGCCCTGAGTGGCAATCGGGGCCAGTAACCACCCCTCGCACCCACTGATTGGGGCTGGCGCAGGCTCCAGCAGCGGGTGCAAGTGGGGCTGGCACCAGCAGCAGGTGTGAGTGCCCGGTGGGACCGCGGCACATGGGAGCAAAGAATTTTCAGTAACCACCAGAGGCTCATCCTGATGACAGCAACTGGCACCCCACCTTGGTCTGGTGCCCCTGCTCACCTGCTCCACCATCCCACCATAGCTGATGCCCACCATGTTCTGTGTTCTGCCACCTGCTGCCGACGCCTGCCATGTTCTGCATGCACCCCCTGGTGGTCAGCACACGTCATAGCGACTGGTTGTTCGGTTATTCTGCCATTCAGTCTATTTGCATATTAGGGTTTTATATATATAGATTATCAATTCCTCTTAAAATTTCATTGACTTATGAGTTTTAAGTGACAAAGTATTCAATCATCACTAAAACAAAGAAAAGTCCTTCAAAATGGCATTCATCCATCCAGATCTCCCAAAGAAAAATGCCAGATGCACTTGTTCAGACAACTATGTTTATAAATGGATCATATTTGTATGTAACAGATAATAAGACAGTTACTTTAGCTCATCTAATCACACATTGATAGGCTTCTTTTAAAGAGTTTTCAGGTATAAAAGTAAACTGCTTTCTCACAATTTTGATCCTTTTCAATATTCCTTCTTTTCAGCAAAACCACTATTACACTGTAATCACCAGTGTCCTCACCTCTACATCTAGAAGATGGTCATTTGTGTAGTGTGGTTGAGGTGTGGCCAACAGGCATGTGGCTTCATTTTCTCCCTGCTGAAGCCAGGGCTCACACCATAAAACAGGCATTAAACAATGTAAAGGCATCCTTTGCTAGCTTATCTTGAAAGTAAATACTTGGCAGTGGGGTATATTTATTAAAAACACACTAATATAGAATGTTATTCATGTCAAACATTGTTCTAATCATTTTGTAAATATTATTTTATGTTTCTAATAAACCATCTGAGACCCAGAGAGGCTAAATAACCCACCCAAACTCACACAGCTGGGGAGCCTGGCTCCGAGCCTCTGCCCTTCACCACCATGCTCTATGGCAGTGGTCGGCAAACTCATTAGTCAACAGAGCCAAATATCAACAGTACAATGATTGAAATTTCTTTTGAGAGCCAAATTTTTTAAACTTAAACTTCTTCTAACGCCACTTCTTCAAAATAGACTCGCCCAGGCCATGGTATTTTGTGGAAGAGCCACACTCAAGGGGCCAAAGAGCCGCATTTGGCTCACGAGCCACAGTTTGCCGACCACTGGCCTAGACTATCCTCTCCCCTCAGCCTCTATCCATGAAAAACCTCCTAATCTAAGGCCTAGGGAAAACCCTATCTCCCCTCCCTGAAATCTTCCAATCTCTAATTTAAAGGCTCCTTATCTCCTCTGAATTCCCCCACTATTTTTTTTTTTTATTTACCTTACACCACTTATGTTCTCTTTTAGTCCCTTGTTTGTTTTATTTTCCATTTCAGAGTGGTAAGTAACATGAGGCAAAGATTAGTGATAAAAATTCTCTACAGCATCCAACATGACTGCATATAGTAATTGCAATAAATGTGAATTATAATATCTGCTGAATGGATAGAATCAAATGTCTGTTCTCTTCTTTGTCCAGAATGTCTAATGATCAGGAATTTTCCAGATGGGACCTTCATTTTAGATATAGTTTTTAAAACTTCTCTAATTAGCAAGATATTCACTTGAGCCAGAGGTTATAAGCTCTTCAGTTCTACAAGTATGTATCAAATACCCATGCTTAGAGTCATGGGTTCTCATGCATGGCACAGTATCCATGCAGTTTTATGATCCTATCTTCCTCATCTTGAGCTTTCATGTTTCTATAACAGTTTCCACAGCACCCTCCACTTTCTTCTGCTCATACTTCTCCTTCATAAAATTATTTTGGAACTCTTCCTGAGTCTAATTCAAGTACAAAGAAGCAGTATGTTAAGCCTCGATCATAAAATTTCATGCAATTAGCTATATGAATACTTTGTTCTCAAATTCATTTCTTTAGTGTTCTTGCCTTTATACAATCAACAAACTGTGATACCCTAAGCTAGCAGAATAATAGTAGCATATGATAAATTACATACTACCATTAGCTATTACATAGTACTATGTACATGTATAACAGTAGTATGTAATAACTAATAACTTACAACCCCCTTACTGATCTACTTATCATAGGCCAAACACTGCACTAAGTGTTTTACACATTAGCTTAAGTAATTGTCACTATAACAACTTGGTAAAATAAGCATTATTATTCTCATTTTACAGATTTAAAAAAAAAAGCTGACTTAGAAAAGTTAACTTGCTGAACATCTCCCAGCTGGTTAAGTGACAGAGCTAAGACTTGAGCCCATGTTTAACTCTGAATCCCAATGTTCTTAACCTCATACAACACTAAATTATAAGAAAGAATGGAGTCATAAGCACAGTGAGGTATTTAGGAAAAGATTTAAGAAAACACATACAAAAAAACAAGTATGAAAAACATCACCCAGTCTTGCTATGAGAATTTCATGGCCAGGCTAAAATTAGAGAGATAAATGCTTATGGCCCCCTTTTAAATCTTTTGAAATAAAAATAAACCATGACAGAGGAAAATGGAATGCAGTACCAATTATCTAGTGCAGAAATATCACTTGCTTACTAAAAGATCCCAGGCAAGTTGCTTAATACTACAGCACTTTGGCTTACATTACCTACAAAAGGAGGGGAAGGGGGAAATACTTGAAAATATCTGTCTCAAGGGAATGTGAGAAAGCTGACCGATATACATATTCTAAAACTCTTTGGGGTTTATTTTAGTATAACAATTTATAATTACACCAAATAAATTTTAGTCCTAACATTGAAGATCAATTGTGAACAGTCATTTCCCAGAAATGGAGAATTGATTTCTTTATACTCAAAGATGTCCTGCTGGGAATTGCAACTGTGCACGTCCATAGCTTTTCCTTGCTGAAGAGGAACTGGGCCCATGTTCTGTATCCCAGTAACAACTGAATCTTAACTAGACTATTGCCTTACCTTTAAGCGAGGGCCCATGTTCTAAGAACCAAGTGGAGCACTTCTATTCACCAAAGCAGGTAACTTGGCCCTTTCACCTTGTCTTCAACTTCCACAAGAGAGAAAATAGCCGCAAGGCCAACAAAAAGTGTCTGTCCATCAGACCTTCATTGAGGGTGCGTCAAAGAAGCAGACAATCAATGTTTCTGGAACGAACTGGGTGACTTCCAGAGTGGAGAAATATAACCCTCAAATATATCATTCCTGGGCTTCTCTCTAGTGCAAGGCTCAATCAACTGCCAAAGGATGCATCTCATCTGCTGTATCAGGATCCCATCCTACAAAGAAAAAAGGGTTGGTGGAACAGGTTTTTATTTCTGAAAAAGAATGCCCAGAAAACAAAAAAAGAGAGGTAGAACAGACAGTGGAAACCCTGGGACACTAAAAATAGCCAAGGGCAGGTAAACCCTGAAAAAGTTTTCCCAATTAAAACTCCACAAGAAAAATCAAATCTCATTGCCTTAATTGTGTCACTCCCAGAAGGAAGCTCCACCATTTCAGTTGTTTCCAACCCTTCAGCAGAGTGAGCCTCACACAACCACATGCACAGTTTCAGTTTGATGGGGCTGGAGTACAAGGTCTGGCCACAAGGTGAAGAGAAATGAGAACATGGGATAGGTGGGGACAGGTTACAGAGGCCTCCCCATGTATTTCCAAGACATGGTTAAACAATGCTGATCTTATCTTTCAAATAGTAAAATCTGTGAACTTTCAAGATAAAGTCACTGAGTAATAAAGTTCAGTAAAGTAAGTCTGTCATTCAAAGATATTCATGAACTAATGTGGCAGAAAGGAGGTATGGCAAGGCATACACAAACAGCCACCATAAAACAAATGAGAAGAGCCTACTAATCACTAAGTGGAAAGTCTCTTTCTACATGGCAGGAACTGCTCTGCTCTCAATGCTTCATATGTATTAACTCACAACCCCAAGACAGAGATATAATTATCCCTAATTTAACAGATGAGGAAACTGAGGCACTTTCTCAAAATTATGCACAAATGTATAGTTGAGTTGAGTCAAACCCAGCCAACCTGCACCCAGAATGCATGCTCTTAAGAACTACTCTACTGCCTCTCTACCATGGGAAACTAAGAAAGAAAACACAAAATGTTAATAAGAGCACAAGAACCGAATGAGGGAAGGCCATCAGATCAAACAAGTTGGCAAACTTTTATAATTAAAGATAAATAAGTATACATATTTATTTTAAAATATGGAGATAGACTTGCCAAGTACATGAGCCAAAACCTGGGACAACTAGCAACTGGAACCAGCTTAAAGGATCTGCAAACAAGAGATGAGTTATATAAACTATAAGAGATCCATTAGAATGCTATATAAGCATTTTTTAAAATGACACTTATAAAAAATAACAACACAAGGAATCACTCACAAATAAAATGTTAAATGAAAAAGCAAGCAAAAAATTATTTACATAGAATGAGCCCATTTTTTAAAATATTATATTACATAAAAAAGACTGGAAGGAATACAAAAATGTTAACAGTGGTCATCTCTTGATGCATGGAATTATAAATAATTTTTATTTTCTACCTCTACATTTAGCATTCTCCAAATTCTTTTATGAGGCAAGAACATATAAAAAGTTTCTAATTCTGGAGAATAAGTACTTGTTTTTCTAAAAAAGGGAAAGAACAGGCAAGTTGTCCCTTTTTCCAATAAGGAAACAGTTAAAAAATTAGCTCAAGATAACAGAATGTACTAAACTTTTATTTCTGTTCATTGTGATATTAATGGGCCTCCAATCCTGTAATCAGCTATTTGATTATTAAATCAAATAATTCCTAGTTCTATCGTCTTTACTGTGCCCCACCATGAACTATCATGTTTACCACCCCCACTCCCCAATCCCTGCCCCCAATGCTTCAATGTTTCTAATGAGCTTCTTTCTCAAAAACTTCAAGTTGAGTCTTGGTTAGAGGGTTGGCCTGTGGACTGAAGGGTCCTGGGTTTGATTTCAGGTCAAGGGCATCGGTTACAAGTTCCCTAGTCCCAGTAGAGACATGTGCGGGAGGCAACCAATCGATGTCTCTCTCTGACAACAGTGTTCCTCTCTCTTTCCCCACCCCCACCCCCACTCCCACCCGTTTCCACTATATTAATCAATGGGAAAAATATCCTCGGGTGAGAATTTAAAAAAAAAAAGAAGACTCAACTCAAGCACGACCTTGTTTCCTGGTGCAACTCCCAAGCCCCTCTAAGAGCTCCTCCACATCAAGCAGAACTAACCACTTCCTTCTTTGTGATACTTCTATGCTGAAGATACCTCTATTATAGTATTTACTAGAGGCCTGGTGCATGAAAATTCATGCACTGGAGTGGGTTCCCCTCAGCCCAGCCTGCCCCCTCTCACAGTCCAGGAGCCCTCGGGTGGGAGGCAATCCAGCGATCAGGGGAAGGTGACGCCCCATCACATCTCTACTGCCAGCAGCGCAAGCCTCGGCTGGCCCTGATTACCTGAACCTCGGGCGGCCCTGGGCAGCTGGGCAGCCGCCATCCAAGGCTTGCCTGCGCCTCGGGCCAGCCCTGGGTGGCTGGGGGGCTGAGAGGACTGGGGGACTCCGGAGGCAGGCGCGTGAAGTGGCTGGACCCACCTGGGAGAGGGCCCAGCCGTGCCATGCGCCTGCTGCCCCAGCAGGGCTGAGGGGACTGGGCACTGCCATCTTGTGGCTGTAGGCACTGCCATCTTTGAAGGTGGGGCAGTCAATTAACATATTCCCTCCTTATTGGCTGTGGGTGCTGCCATCTTTGCGAAGGCATGAGGGTCAATTAGCATATTCCCTCTTTATTAGATAGGATTAGCCTATATTATAATTATTGGTTTATACAGTAGTCTCTCCTAATGGATTGTGGGCTTTCTGAGGTAACACCCTGGGTCTTACTCATCTTTTGCCTGTGATGTTCAGAGTTCTGTCTCAGAGCTTGTACTTTTGCAAGTTTCACAGGTGAGTCCTATGCATGTTAAAATTTGAGAAGCATGGTTAGACTCTAGAGTAGTCCGCCTGAGAAGAGACCCAGTATTCTGCATCTCTAACAGGCTCATAGGTAATGCTGATGCTGCTGGTCTGCAGATCAAGCTTTGAGGAGCAAGGGGTCTAGTGCAGGAATTGGCAAACTACAGCCTCCAGGCCAAATCCAGACAACTGCCTGTTTAAAAAAAAAAAAAAAAGTTTGTATAAAAAGAATGAACACAGCCAAGTTCATTCGTTTACATATGGTCTATGACTGCTTTTGCACTACAACAGCAGAGTACTTGCAGCAGAGATGTATGGCCTACAAAGTTTTCCTATCTGACCCTTTACAAAAAAAGTTTACCAATCTCTGATGTAGCGGTCTTGTTAAAGCTATATAATTGCCTTGTATACAAGAACTCATTTTTATAAACCAAAAAAAGCATGAAACCATTTTCTTCCAGTTCATCTATGCCCTCTTAGGAAAAGAGCAGTATTTTGCAAATATTTCTTCTGGCTAATTTCAACTGTTATTTAAAAGTTTTATGCCTCTCACACCCCAAGTAGGAATTTTATACAATCATTTCCCAAAGTATGTGTTTCATACAAAGTTTATGCTTGCATTTCACCAAGGCTGTAATTTCTTAAAACCAGTACCTCAGGAACCAAATACTATATACGGCTTTCTAAAATTATTACAACACATATCACCAACTCAGTCTCTACTTTTAAAGTGCTATTCTTAAAAACTGGGGGGAAAAATTATGTGAAAGTCCACCTAGGTTCTGGTGAAGATGCAGTGGCAGCACATTGGAGTTCCAAGTATCACCCACAGAGTTCCACAAAACAAGACAGGGCAAAAGTAAGACACTGCCTTGGCAAGATGTAGTCTCCAGCATTCTCTACACAGAAGCACCAACCATGAGTACAGGGAAATCAACTTAAAAAGCAAATCATTCAATTAGCAAAAGGCCTATAGGTTAGTGGTCTAACTAAGAAGATTCCAAGAAATAAAGTGAGCCATCAGATATTTTATATAATTAGTTTACATTTTCCCTTGCTTAATTTTATCCTTGGACTATTCTCCACCCCAAAATCCCACCATAAAAGATTGCCCTCCCCCTATTAAGTTTATACTCTTGAGATATTTATATAGTTGTGTATTCCTGCTATCTTGGTTCAGCCAAGTTGTACAGTTTTCATTTATATTCTTTCCTCATCAGTCAGCCCCTCCAGTCTCTTAATCATTCCTGTGGGTCTTCTGTGAACTCTCTCCAGCTAGTCCCCAGTGAACTGGTAATGAGGTGCCTCCAACTGACTGCAGCCTTCCAGGAACAGCCGAGTTAGTCAGAACAGGATGAGCTCACCCTCCTCAGTTCCATGACATAATACTCCTGAGGAGACAATCCCCAAATCGAAGAAAACTAGAATGTGCCATATTAGTCTATGACCCCATTCCATACTTCCCAGATTTGGGCATCGGAGCACTCCAGAATGTACTAGAAGCTAGAAGATAAAGGAAACATGTTCCTGCAGCATCTAGTTACTTGAAAATAAGGTGGGTGAAAAGAAAATACTTTCATGTTAAAAAAAAAATCACAGGTAATAAAATAGAATTCAAAATATGCACGAATTTCTAAAGATACAACAGGGATATGTTAAAAATATTCATAGACATTTTGTACTTGAGGCAGAAAGGCTGCTTGGGGCTCTGCTTCTAGCCTCCAAGGGGTTCCACACCCACTATCTTCTACCACTAGAAGAATTATATTTGAGCTGAAAAGTTTGAAAAGCACTATACCTCCGACTCAACTTCTGGTCTATTACCACCCATCCCATATACTCACATCTGTTTTTTTCTGCTATGCTTCCCCAATGACTACCAACATCTTCAGGTTCTTCTGTATTGTTCATTTATTTTATATTTCTTGAGCATTTGCTATATGCCAGACTGTGTGCTAAAAGCTCAAGTCATGCCCTAACCGGTTTGGCTCAGTGGATAGAGCATCAGTCTGTGGACTGAAGGGTCCCAGGTTCGATTCCGGTCAAGGGCATGTACATTGGTTGAAGGCACATCCCCGATGGGGGGTGTGCAGGAGGCAGCTGATAGGTGTTTCTCTCTCATCGATGTTTCTAACTCTATCCCTCTCCCTTCCTCTCTGTAAAAAAATCAATAAAATATATTTTAAAAAAATAAATAAAAAATAAAAGCTCAAGTCACAAGGATAAATAAGACAAGGTGGGGGATGGGCAATATAATGTGGCAAGTACCACAAAAGAATAAACAATGTATAATGGGCAAAGGGAGAGAGGTAACTTTGCCTGAGCAAATAGAGAAGTCTTCAGAGGAGAGACAATACAGTTGTTACTTAATGAGTAAGCACTTGCAAGGCAGAAAAAAAGGAAAAGACTAGCATCCTAGGCAGAAAAAAACAACATAAACAAAAGTACTGAGTCAAGAAAGGGAGTGATGTAAAGCTCAGCATTATGAATGCACTGTGTTTAGAAAGACCACCTGGAGCCAAACTAGAGTGACTGATTCTAAATATATACAGCATAGTGGTCAGGACTACGAATCTTTCTACTGAGTGACAAGCTACTTAACTGCTCTTAAGTTACCTCAGATATAAAATGGAGATCCACTGAGAAGAGGAAGGAATTCAGCTGCTCTTGGGAGCAAGACCTGGATATAAGGGAAAGGAAGACTGGATGAAACTGGAAACTAAATTCGGGTGTCTTGGCACTACAGGAGTGCCTCAAGAGATATGGCTCTATCTGCAAACCAAGCTGCTGGGTTGCCAGGATATGATGGTGGTTTGTGCAGGAGCCCAACCCACAATAAATGAGAAAGATGGCATTGAGTGTACCTGAGGGTCTAACTGGCTTAGTCTTTAATGTGTGGCATTTTTTCCCCTTGATATAATGGTTTTCAGATCCATATATGTTGTTACATGTATCCGTGGTTCATTCCTGTTTGTTGTTGTGTAGTAATCCACTATATGGACATGTAACAATTTGTTTATCCATGAATCAGCTGAAGGCCATTTGGGTTTCATCAAGGTTGGGCTATTATGGATAAAGCCCCTATGAATATTCAAGTACAAGTCTTTGTGTGAACACACGTTTTCATTTCTCTTATGTAAATAACAAAGAGTGGGATTGCTGGGTGATGTGGTAAGTACATACTATTTAACTTATAAGAAACTGCCTAGCTATTTCCCAGGATAGCACCACCTTTTATTTCCACCAGCAATGTATGAGCTCAAGTTACTAACATCTGCCAATATTGTCAATCTTTTTTTCTTTTTTAAAAAATATATTTTTATTGATTTCAGAGAGAAAGGGAGAGGGAGAGAGAGATAGAAACATCAATGATGAGAGAATCACCGATCGGCTGCCTCCTGCATGTCCCCGGCACTGGGGATGGAGCCTGCAACCTGGGCATATGCCTTGACCAGGAATCGAACTATGGCCTCCTGATTCATAGGTCAATGCTCAATCACTGAACCACACCGGCCAGGCAGTACTGTCAATCTTTTAAATTTTACCTATTCTAGTAAGTGTGAAGTGGTATACCATTGTGGTTTTTAACTTGCATTTATTTTTATTGACTTCAGAAAAGAAGGGAAAGGGAGAGAGTTATAGAAACATCAATGAGAATGATTGATAGGCTACTTCCTGAATGCCACACAATGGGAATTGAGCCTGCAACCCAGGCATATGTCCTGACCAGGAATGGAACCATGCTCTCCTGGTTCATAGGCCAATGCTCAACCACTGAGCCATGCTGGCCAATGAGGACTAACAATATTGAGTGTCTTTTCATATCTTTTTTGGCTATATGAGAGCCTTCTCTGGTATTTAAATCTTCTGCCATTTTTTAAAAATTGAGCTGTTTATCTTCTTACTACTAGAGGCCCGGTGCACGAAATGCGTGCACTGGGTGCGGGGGGGGGGGGGGGGGGCCGGGGAGGGGTGTCCCTCAGCCCAGCCTGCACCCTCTCCAATCTGGGACTCCTCAGGGGCTGTCCGACTAGGGATCTGGCCTAAACCAGCAGTCGGACATCCCTCTCAAAATCCGCAACTACTGGCTCCCAACCACTTGCCTGCCTGCCAACCTGATCACCCTCTAACCACTCCCCTGCCAGCCTGATCGACGCCTGGCCCAATTGTCCCCAACTGCCAGCCGATTGCCCCCAACTGACCTCGCCTGCCAGCCCGGTCGCCCCCAACTGCCCTCCCTTGCAGGCCTGGTCATCCCCAACTGCCCTCCCCTGCCAGCCTGGTTGCCCCGAACTGCCCTCCCCTGCAGGCCTGGTCCCCCTCAACTGCCCTCCCCTGCAGGCCCAGTTACCCCTAACTGCCCTCCCCTGCCAGCCTGGTTGCCCTAACTGCCCTTCCTTGCAGGCCTGGTCATCCCCAACTGCCCTCCCCTGCCAGCCTGGTTGCCCCTAACTGCCCTCCCCTGCAGGCTTGGTCCCCCCCCAACTGCCCTCCCCTGCAGGCCCAGTCACCCCTAACTGCCCTCCTCTGCCAGCCTAGTTGCCCTAACTGCCCTCCCCTGCAGGCCTGGTCCCCCCCAACTTCCTTCCCTCCCTCCCCTGCAGGCCCAGTTGCCCCCAACTGCCCTCCCCTGCAGGCCTGATCGCCTCCACTGCCCTCCCCTGATGGCCTGGTTGTCCCTAACTGCCCTCCCCTGCTGACCTGATCACCCACAACTGCCCTCCCCTGCTGGCCATCTTGTGACCACATGGGGGCAGCTATCTTGTGCAAGGGCGTGACAGTCAATTTGCAATTACCTCTTTATTATATAGGATTGAGTTGTAAGACTTCTTTATATATTCTGAATACAAGTCCTTTATTAGATATTAGAGACCTGGTGCACAAAATTTGTGCATGGGGAAGGGGGGTGTCCCTCAGCCTGGCCTGCACCCTCTCACAATCTGGGACCGCTGGCTCCTAACTGCTCGCCTGCCTGTCTGCCTGATCGCCCCTAACCACTCTGCCTGCCTGATCGCACCTAACCATTCACCTGCCTGCCTGATCATCCCTAACTGCCCCTGCCTCGGCCCCCATCACTGAGACTTCATCCAGAAGGACATCCAGAATGTCATCCAGAAGGTCGTTTGCTTGTCTGGCCTAATTAGCATGTTACATTTTTATTATTATAGATATGTTGGGCAAATATTTCCTGTGGCTTTTTTTTTTCATTTTTTTAACAGTGTTTTTAAAAGGAGTAAAAGTTTTTAATTTACTGACATTCCACTTATCAATTTTTTTCTTTTTAGTTTGTGTTTTTTGTGTCCTATTTTTAAAAAAATCTTTGCTTAAATCAAGCAAAGATTTTCTTCTGTTTTCTCCTAGAAGTTTTACCTAAAAGTTTTGCAGAAGAAAATCTCTTCTCAAAAATTTTAACAAGAGTTTTAAAACTGCTGCATTCCATTTATCTCATAATTAGTTACTCAGGTTTATTATCCCTTTGTTTCTTTCAACTTCCACCTTACCAAGCACTATTTAAATGTATTTCAGACTTTGGAAAGATTTTTATCTTTTAACAGATTTCTCCCCTCTTCACCCTGATAAATGGCATTTCTAAATTTAGCCAAGGTTTTATAGTCCCTCAGTTCTTTTCAAAACGACATAAAACCTCTGGTCCTCTGCTGCTGCCTCTTAAAACAACAACAAAATTCCAAAACCTGCAGCATGCACCTTCAAGGTAAGCCAGGGACAATGAACTATCCTCCTAGTTTTAAAGAGAAGCTTTTGTAAGTGTGTTCTCACCATATTGAGTCACTCTAACCTGGTAGGAGGCTGGAGGAGTTATCACTCACTGGTTAAAAGGAAATTTAGGCCGAAACCGGTTTTGCTCAGTGGATAGAGCGTCGGCCTGTGGACTGAAGGGTCCCGGGTTCGATTCCGGTCAAGGGCATGTACCTTGGTTGCGAGCACATCCCCAGTGGGAGGTGTGCAGGAGGCAGCTGATCGATGTTTCTCTCTCATCGATGTTTCTAGCTCTCTATCCCTCTCCCTTCCTCTCTGTAAAATATCAATAAAATATATTTAAAAAAAAAAAAAGGAAATTTAGGCTTTAAAGGTTAAGTTCACCAAGACAATAGTAGTACATTTTTAGACTGAAAATGTGCACTTCAGACTCAAAATGAAACTAATAGTATACATGAAAGCATAGTTTAGATTCAACTGCACCCCTGGAATAGAGTTTGCCATCTCAATATTTCAGAGGCCCTAGCTGGTTTGGCTGAGTGGATGGAGCGTCAGCCTGCGGACTGAAGGGTCCCGGTTTCTGTTCCGGTCAAGGGCACATGCCCAAGTTGCGGGCTCCATCCACAGTAGGGGGCATGCAGGAGGCAGCAGATCAATGATTCTCTCTCATCATTGATGTTTCTATCTCTCTCCCTGTCTCCCTTCCTCTCTGAAGTCAATAAAAAAAATATATATATATATATATATATATATATATATATATTAACATTTCAGAGAAAGTAGAAAAAGGGATTCTAAGCTAATGTGAGTAAAACGGGGAGAAGTGACAATTTAATCATTACTCATTTTGTAACTATGTGAAATATCTGGAAAAAAACAAAATAGAAAACTGGCTCACTTATGCCCCCATCGCAGTCCTTAGTCTAAATCAAGAAAATAGCAGTTTCTATTTACAACTCCCTCTTATCCTGATGTTTTTGTCTACTCACCAAACTGACTGTACTGTGTCTGATCCACAGAATTAGGATAGGCCCCTGTGTTCCCACACCACGGTAGCTTTTATGCTTAAGTGACCTTGGGCCACTGAGTCTTGGCTATAACACGAAAATTTTTAAACCAATTCTCTGAATCTGACAAGTCGTCTCCCTCAATAAGTCTAGGAAGTTATTTCATTAACTGTGCATGAAGTGGCAGGCAAATGGCCAGATCTACAAGCCCAGAGTGGTGGAACTGGAATTGTCACACATATACTTAAAAGCTAACAAAACCTCTACCACCATCCATTACTTTCAATTCTATTCTTTTTTTTTAATTTGAATTTTTAAAATATTTTTGTTGATTTCAGAGAGGAAGGGAGAGGGAGAGAGAGAGAGAGAGAGATAGAAACATCAATGATGAGAGAATCATTGATTGGCTGCTCCTTCCTGCACACCTCCTACTGGGGATCAAGCCTGCAACCCAGGCATGTGCCCTTGACCATATCGAACCCGGGACCCTTCAGTCCGCAGGCCGACGCTCTAGCCACTGAGTCAGACCAGCTAGGGCTCTACTCTTATTTTTAAGGAAAACAAATTATTTATATAATCAGAAGGGGGGAAAAAAGAGCATTCTTTAGTTAAGACTCCAGGAAGACAAAAACTCACCACAGAAATGGCAACCTAAGAAGGCTTGATTTAAAGAAGAAACTCAAGCCTGACTGGTGTGGCTCAGCAGTTAACCTATGAACCCAGAGTTCACTGTTCGATTCCCAGTCAAGGCACATGTCCGGGTTGTGGGCTCGATTTCTGGGGGGAAGGGGGAGTATGCAGGAGGCAGGCGATCAGTTATTCTCTCTCATCACTGGTGTTTCTATCTCTCCCTCTCTGAAATCAATAAAAATATATTTTTAAAAAATTAGAAGGAAAGAAAAAGAAGAAACTCAACACTTAAGGTATTCAAGACAAAACTTCTGTCGGCCTAATAATCAATGTTATCAAACAAGGATTTGTTAATTTCTTCAAATGTGTATTAAGAACCACATGCCAAGCAATATGTTGACCATGAGGGTTCCAAAATGAGTAGGACAGTCCCTGACCTCCTAAAAACATACAGGTCAGTAAAGAAGACAGACAAGGAAATAACGTGATAGGTCCAGGCAGTAAAACCTATGAGGTAAGCACACTGACACTGTGTTAGGGAAGCCCAGGAAGGGCCCTTCAATCAGGATCAGCTCTTAGTTTCTCAGATAACTTCACACTACCCTCCTGGGAGCAAAGCCAACTCTTCCGCGGACTTAATAGGGCTTTGGGAATGAAGGGGTGCAAAACACTTAATAGGGCTTTGGGAATGAAGGGGGGGGGGAGACATCAACTTGAAAGAGACACATAAATTGGTTGCCTCCCACATGCGCCCCTACCAGGCCTGAGGAACCTGCGACCCTTCGGTCCTAGGCTGATGCTCTAAACACTGATTCAAATCAGCCAGGGCACCATCCATAATTTTATAAAGAAATCTGTTATCAACTTAAATTAGTAAGTTAGACCAATTAGCGAAGGGGATGAAATCCAAGCCCAATAATGAGTTTAAATTGTGGAATGAATGCCTTGAGCAATTTTTCTCTTCAAGACTGCAGAAAAATAAAAAACAACCTTCTTGACTGCTGAGGAGGGCTAAACTCATTTATTTTTCACAAGAATGCAATAAAAAGTAATTACTTTCTGCTCCCACTCAACACAAAGCAACACCATCTCCCCCCTCCCATCACCACCTAAACATCCTATATTTGAGCACTTTAATCTTACACCATAAAATCTCAGATTGTGGCCCAGCCGGGTGTGGTTCACC
Organism: Plecotus auritus; assembly: GCF_963455305.1. Lineage (NCBI taxonomy): Eukaryota > Metazoa > Chordata > Mammalia > Chiroptera > Vespertilionidae > Plecotus > Plecotus auritus. The sequence continues at coordinate 26,226,452 of NC_137770.1, read as the reverse complement.
GGTTGAGCATCGACCCAGGAACCAACAGGTCACTGGTTCGATTCCCGGTCAGGCCATATGCCCGGGTTACAGGCTCAATCCCCAGTGTGAGGCGTGCAGGAGGCAGCCAATCAATGATTTTCTCTCATCATTGATGTTTCTATCTCTCTCTCCCTCTCCCTTCCTCCTTGAAATCAATAAAAATATATTTTAAAAAAGAAAGAAAGAGAGCAACTGGACTTAAAATAAAATTTTTTTTAAAAAAAATAGAATCTCAGATTGTGCCCGACTGGTGTGGCTCAGTGGTTGAGCATCTACCTATGAACTAGGAGGTCAGGGTTTGATTCCCAGTCAGGGCACATGTCTGGGTTTGGGGCTCAATCCCCAGTGGGGATTGTGCAGGAGGCAGCCAATCAATGATTCTCATCATTGATGTTTAAATATTTTTTTAAAAAGAATCTCAGATTGCAATAAAGTTACAATGCAACAAAAACATATTTCTCTAAGTATGTTCTCATCCCCCATGGTGTTTCTACAGTAATTTAGCTCCCTAGTAAGTATTAACAATCAAAGAAATCAGAAAATTCTCAGAATAGATACGATAAGCTACTTGGTTTTTTTTTTAATTTGTTATTGTTCATGGATTCCAAAGTTCTGAGTACATAATACCAGGAAAGTGTTTCTAGTTTTTCAATGCCCAAATTTAAATGCAAATTACTATTTAATTATATGCAATTTTCCCTCTAAACCTATGTATACTAATCAGTCTCCAGATGTTTTTAAAAAACAAACAACTAATCATGTTTACTAAAAAAGTGTATTGCCTAACAACCAAAAAGTTCTAACGTATCCAAAAAGTGGTCACTGTCAGCTCTACCCATGAATGACAGTTTGACTGACAGACAAGCTGTTCTGAAAAGATTAGGAACTTCCAGTGACAGCAGGAGGAACATACGGTATCTGTAGATACTTTAATAATAAAACTATTTCAACATAAAAAATTCAGAGCCTACAGCCGAAACCGGTTTGGCTCAGTGGATAGAGCGTTGGCCTGTGGACTGAAGGGTCCCGGGTTCGATTCCGGTCAGGGGCATGTACCTTGGTTGCGGGCACATCCCCAGTGGGAGGTGTGCAGGAGGCAGCTGATTGATGTTTCTCTCTCATCGATGTTTCTAGCTCTCTATCCCTCTCCCTTCCTCTCTGTAAAAATATCAATAAAATATATTTAAAAAAAAATTCAGAGCCTACAAAGTCATATATGTGAACTGCAAGCTAAGTGCATGCATGTTTAAAAAGAAAGAAGTAAATAAACAAATAAAAATAATAAATAAATAAATAGAAGCAGGACAAAAACTGTCTATACTCAAATCAACATGAGAAATCATCCTTTCTTTGAGCTTTTTAAGAATTGAAAACTTAATAAGGTTCTTTAGGTTATCAACACATTTCCAAAATAGAGCAAAACATATACACACCCTTTGAATAATTATAAAGGCAGTATCTATTAAAATACACTTCTTTTTCAGCTATCAGCTGTTACAGTTGGTATACATTTGGGGGGGGAGGGGCATCCTGTATATTAAAATACAATTGACATAAAATTCTAATACCAGCACACAGTATGTTGGAAGACATAATCACAATAATAGGATTTACTTGTGATGGACGCACAGTTCTAGGGACTTCACATTTTAACACATTTAGTGTTAATAACGCCCCTGTAAGATAGGCAGTATTATGATTATCTCCATTTATACAAATGAAGAAACTGAGGCACAGAGAGATGAACACACCCGATGTCATATAGCTGGTAAGAAGCAGAGAATGGATCTTAGCCACATCAGTCAGACTCCAAAGTTCATGTTAACCAATACACTATAGTAAGGGTTATGCAAGAGTCGGCTATTTTTTTTCCTAAAATATATTTTTATTGGTTTCAGAGAGGAAGGGAGAGGGAGAGAGAGATAGAAACATCTATGAGAGAGAATCATTATCAGCTGCCTCCTGCACGCCCCATACTGGAGATCAAGCCCACAATCCCGGCATGTGCCCTTGACCGGAATGGAACCCGGGACCCTTCAGTCCGCAGGCGGATGCTCTATCCACTGAGCAAAACCGGCTAGGGCTCGGCTTTTTTTTAACCTGAAAACCTTTTTTAATCTCAAACACTAGGATAGCTTTGCAATAAGAAAAGTACAGGCTTTGGATTCAAACAGACTCAAATTAACTCCCCCCCCCCCCGAATAAAGTCTGAACATCAGCTTCCTTATATGTAAAATGACGATACTTAAGTTATAGTGGAGGTCAAAGAACATAACTAAAGTGCCAAGTACAGTATACAAGATAGAAGTAAGCTCACTAGCCGAAACCGGTTTGGCTCAGTGGATAGAGCGTCAGCCTGCGGACTGAAGGGTCCCAGGTTCGATTCCGGTCAAGGGCATGTACCGTGGTTGCGGCCACATCCCCAGTAGGAGGTGTGCAGGAGGCAGCTGATCGATGTTTCTAACTCTCTATCTCTCTCCCTTCCTCTCTGTAAAAAATCAATAAAATATATTTAAAAAAAAAAAAAAAAAAAAAAAGAAGTAAGCTCACTGACACCTAGAAGATCCACGGTTGGACTTCGCAATCCATGAGTCTCATAAATTGTAGGACAAATACTGTATGTGTACCCATTTTTTAAGAATCGTCCCTGGCTTTCCATAAACTTTCAAGGGAGTACGTGATCTCCAAAAGGTTACAAGCCACCAGAGTACATAGCAGGTACTAAAAACATGAGATATCTTTCCCTTCTTGTCTTCTAAAACGTCCCTTTTTCCACCAAGAATGATACACCAAGGCTTCACAAGAAATCTCAATTATTCCCCACCATTTCCCTGGCCTGGTAACTCGTTTTCTAAAGGACCCTCAAACGCTGCTTCATCCCGCCTTTCTCCTAGAGAAACCAAAGGTATTCACTCGGGAAGACTCTTTTGACACTCGTCCACTAGCTGCAGAAAGCACCACGCGGGCAAAAGAACCAAGAAGGAACCAGAGCTTCCGAGTTGCACCATAGAGACCTGACGCCCAGAGCTGCGGGAGGAGGAGAATGCGTTTCCCAAAACTACTGGACAACCCAGAATTCCGCCCCCTAGTACCCTCTGCCCCCACCCCACACACCCAGTCCTCCCTCTCTCTGAAACTCCGGTGCAGGCAGGTCCTCTGGCTCTGCCTCGCGCGGGCGTGGCGGAGGAGAGAGACGTTACCAGAGCTGGAGGGCGCAGGGCGACGACGTCCCAGCTCCGCTGCCCCAACGGGCGGCGCCAACCCCGGCAGAAGACCGGCCCTCAACTCCCCCCACAAGCGATCCAAGTACAGATCTCCACCCGGGGTGGGAACCGGCTCCGGGCTTTTCCGTTTTCCAAAGCGGCTTCCGCTTCCGGGCTATCCTTCGCCGGAAGCAGTATATGGAGGACGTAAAAGTGTCGCGCCGCTGGTGATTCCGGAAGAAGCAAGAGTGCGGCGTGAACATGGTGAGAGAGGATTGAGGAGGGATATTGTCAGACCACGTTTGAGCGGAGATTCAGGGAGTCATCCCCTGGCCAATGTTCATGGTCCTGCTTATTTTCATTCTAATTATAGCTCTTAAACTGCTCGAAGCGGTGCCTGTTATGCTCTAGAGAGTAGGGAGTGGGCCGGGTTGGGGCAGAGAGGATCAGAGGAACTGGTTTTTTTGAGGGAAGAAGGGAAGGGAATGGGAAAAAGAAAAGCAAGAACTCAAGAACATGGGATGTATTTCCGACTCTTAATTCTAAAACTTCTGTTTCAAGGGGAAGCAAAAGAAAACAAGGAAGTATGCGACCATGAAGCGAATGCTTAGTCTCAGAGATCAGAGGCTGTGAGTGTCTGGAATCAACTGGGTTCATAGACTGCCCAAAGATATAGAAGTCACGAGGGGATAAGTAGTTAAAACTTTTGTTGTTACTTTGTATTCACTTTTAATATCATTGTGTCTTAGATATATATAGCATGAGATAGGCAAGTGTATAACAGCCACATAGCTGCTGCAGGAGTACCCTGGTGAATGGGACTGGAATTAAACATCTAAGCGTTCACTTTGTGCCACCATTTTATATATTTTATCTACCGTATCACATTTAAGCCTCCTAATATTTCTGTGAAGTGGGTAAGATTATGTTCTTGTCATTAGACTACTGCATTCCATAGGAAAAAAATATAATTGTTGAAGGAAGGTGAGGTCAGAGATCATGTTTGTCTTGTGTCTCCAGCACCTGACACTCAAATATTTTTTAAAGAAAGAATGGGAAACACCTAGATGTCTGTTATAAATTTCATAAGAATTCAGATGACTGTGGAGGAGAGAGTGGAATGATGTTCCCTATTATAAGGAGGGTGTAAAAAGCTTCACTGCTTCAGTGATGAATGGACAAAGTTACTAAATAAGGACTGGTATTCATTGTGTTTAAGAGCCTCAATACAAAGGAATGGTCATTAGAGCCTTCAGAGTTATTAAATTGTATTTTCTGCCTTTAGTATGTATTTGTTATATCATTTTTAGGAAATATCACATTAATAATATTTTATTTCTAGTTAAAGGTTAAATTTTGTATATATATGGTTGCATTTTAGCCCTTTATAAAAGGAAGGGGGGTTCCTCCCCCGTTCCTACTGTTGAAGCATCTGAAGATAAAAATCAGCCTTTATACCCACTGCTTGAAAGTGGATTTTGATCTTTGATAAAAAGCTTCTGAGGAAGAAATGATAGTATAACCCACATTTATTTATCCATTAAAAAGTTTTATGGGTTTTTGGCTAGAGATTGTTAAATTTAATTATGTCTAATGAATTATGTTAACTTCCCACACAGTTATTTGTGCTCAAAAAATATATATTTATATTAATGTAAAAAATGTATGCTTAGCCTAAGCCAATTTGGCTCAGTGGATAGAGCGTCAGCCTGCAGACCGAAGGGTCCCAGATTCAAATCTGGTCAAGGCCACATGCCTGGGTTGCAGGCTCCATCTAACATGCAGGAGGCAGCCAATCAATGATTCCGTCTCATCATTGATGTTTCTATCTCTCTCTTCCTCTCCCTTCCTCTCTGAAATCAATAAAAAAAGTATCTATTAAATGTATGCTTAAACTAATGTAAAGAAGTCACAAAGTAAGCTTTTCTCTGAAGACAAAAAAAAAAACAACCTTTAAATTTTGAATGAGATTGTAACTGCTATTGTTTTTTCTTCCCTGCATTTAATTTACTTTTTTCCCTAGTAAAGAAAAGGATAGATTAAAACCTAAAAAGAAAGAAAAGAAAGATCCCAGTGCACTCAAAGAAAGAGAAGTGTGAGTAATCAACATTTTCAAGTTTTCCTTTCAAACATTCTAAAACCATAGACCCCTTAGAAATCCAGGATTTCCCAAACTGATTTGCTCAGTCATTTCTAAGTCTAGTACAACTATGCATATGAAAGTGATATTGATGAGCATATACCAACTCCAGTGGTTCAAATGTTTTTTTATTTCATGGAGCAGTAAAATTTTCTCTGAAATCCTGGGGATTAAATCTAATATCATTTGTTTTCTTTGCCAAGAATCTTTCAAAAGAAATAATGGTCATTGTTTAACACATTGGCATTTCTTAAAAGAGAGAATGTATCATCAAAAAAATAGAATATTTTCAGAATAAAGGTTATTTTTATTTTCAGAATAAAGGTTATTCCTTTTAAATAAATACATTTAATTTTATGAAACCTCATCACATTTTGCTTATTTTCTTCATTTTTCCCTAGTGTGGTGATGGATAAACCATCACAGGATTTATCTCCAAGAACAAAGAAAAAAGAGCTTAATGTCTAGCAAACTGTTCCAAGTAGAGACATATTTTTGTTCATACCAAAGTATCAATGTAGATATTACTTTGTGTTTTGTTTCTTTCTCTTTCAGCCCCCAGCACCCCTCCTGCTTATTCTTTCAATATAACACACAGCTAGGCCCACCTTACCACATCCTGGTTGATACCAACTTTATCAACTTTTCCATTAAGGCCAAACTGGACTTAGTGCAGTCAATGATGGATTGTCTCTATGCCAAGTGTGAGTATCATACTTTCAAATTTCTGTGACATTTATACAGAATAATCATATTTATCCAAATGCATGAAAAGAGGGGAATGGGGTTCTAGTTAACTTAATTGCTGGGCATTTAATGTGCTCACCATAGTAATGACCATTTTTAATAAATTGAAGTATAATGCAAACTTGACTGGGAATAATTAAATTCTCACAATTCAGAAAACACTGTGCCTAGATACTTATTATGGACAATAACTTTGAAAATAGTAGGGGAATTTTCTGTTTCCTAATTCTGGATTTTAAAATTCTGGATAAATGAGCAGTCCTGGCCAGTGTGGCTCAGTTGATTGAAGCATCATCCTGTACACCAAAAGGTGGCAGGTTCAATTCCTGGTCAGGGCACATACCCAGGTTTCGGGTTTGATCCCCGGTCAGAGCACATATGGGGGTAGCCAGTGGATGTTTCTCTCTCACATCATTTTCTTTCTCTCTCTCTTTCTCTCTCTCTCTCTCTCTCTCTCTCTCTTCCCCTCCTCCCTTTCTCCCTCCCTCCCTCCCTCCTTCCCTTGCTCTCTCTAAAATCAATAATAAATAAATTAATTAAAATTCTGGATAAATGAAAATTTATTATATTTCTCAGTATATATATTCTTATTCTTTTACATTGAGGAGGAAGCATTCTTCATTCCATTCCAGTATAGAAAAGCTAAATAAGACATTTTGTCATTTATAATCACAGAACCAGAAGTGATGATGGTCACTGCTTCCTAGTTTGGTATTTATTTGTACCACAAAGGATCTGGGGTAGTTTATTTACACTTAGGTATACAGTTTACCATTCATAAATGTCCCTTGTGTATTTAGATGTCCCCTCCTTCAAATGATCTTGCCTCACTACCATGAATAAGAAAAAGAAAATTTAGGCCATGTAAAAGGGAATAACTTCCTAATAGTGAGATCTGTTGCATTTTGTGGTGAGTTTATATTCATATTTTCCAGTCACCTGGTTAAAGGTACAAGTGAAAAGTAAACTTACGCTTTTCCATAAAGAATGAATTATTGGAATCAAAGGAAAAAAATTGCACTTCTTTAATATTAAATACCACTTACACTGTTCTAAACTCTACTTACTAATTTTTCTTCACTTGCCTTTATACCTAAAGGAAGGCCTTTATATTCTTCTTGCCTTGAAGATGTCCCTTTGACCTTTCCATAGCTCCTGGCATATTCCATTTCCATCTGATACTCCAACAAGAAAGAACAGTTAGCTTCCCATCAGCTTTCTTTTATGCCCATCAGTCCTCTTTCCTATTTCCATTTCTTTATAGTGATTTTTCTGGACCTACTTCTGTGCTCCAGATGCAAGCCCTTGCTTGCTTCACTGCTACATGGCCCTGAAATTGATCCTCTTAAGGCTATATTGCCCTCTGATTCCATGATGATCTGATCTTACTGACTTCATACCTCTGTTTTACAGCTGCTTTTTCTTCTGCATATTATATTTTATTTTAACATTACTTTGCTTTCAAAAGTATTAATGTATTTGAAGAAATATATAGCATTAAAAAAAAGCAAGTTTCCTATAATGCCTTACCTCAGAGAGGGTTGGTTTTAAAAATTCATATACAATCTCTATAGGGTGAAGGTTAGTTTTTTTTTCTTTTATAAATGAAAATGAAAAATAAATAAATAAAAATAAAAATAAATGAAAATGGATCTTACATTACTTACTATGTATGTTTGTCCTTTTTTTTAACTGCTTTGAGATATAAGTCACATACCATATAATATACCCATCTATACTAATAAAAGCGTAATATGCTAATTAGACCAGGTCACCTTCTGATGTCCAGCTTCCTTCCAGACAAAGCCACGGTGGCAGGAGCCGAGGCAGAGGTGGTTAGGGGTGATCAGGCTGGCAGGGGAGGGCAGTTAGAGAGTGATCAGGGAACCGGCCCAGGTTTTGGGCTGTATCCCAGTAGAGGGCGTGTGGTAGGTGACCAATCACTGTTCTGCTCTTAATCAAAGTTTCTCTCTCCCTCTCTCTTCCTATCTCTCTGAAAATCAATTTTTTAAAACCAACATTTTTATTTCTAAAAAACAAAAAGAACCATAAAACTGGATCCTTAACCAACATCCCTAAACTCTTTCCTTTTCCACCATTCCTAGGCAACCACAATTTGCTTTCTGTCTCTGTAGATTTGGCTATTCTGGACATTTCATTAAAATTTCATAAAATATTTGGTCCTCTTTTATTTAGCATAACATTTTCAAGAGTCACCTATGTTAAAGCATGTACATCATTTCTTTGTATTTCCAAGTAATATTCTATTATATGGATAGATCACACTTATCCATTTCTCCTTGCTTTTTATATTGAAAAAATATATCATGAGTGTCAGTACTTCTAGTTTTTACCCTGCTATAAACAAGGCTGTAGTGAATATCTTTGTGAATATGTCTGTGTTAAAGTAAAGTATTACCTTTTTTTATTTTTTTTTATTGTTTAAAATATTACATATATTAGTACATATATTTCCTTTTTTTTTCCCCATTGACCTTCCCCCAGCCTTTCCTAACCCCTGTCACATGTCCTCATCCCACCCCCCCAGTGTCATGTGTACATTGGTGTGCTTATATGCATGCATACAAGTCCTTTGGTTGATCTATTTCCCTCCCTCCCCAACACTCCCCAGCCTTCCCGCTGTAATTTGACAGTGTGTTCGGTGCTTTACTGCCTCTGTATCTATCTTTTTATTCATCAGGTTATAATGTTCTTTATTTTCCATAAATGAGTGAGATCATGTGGTATTTTTCTTTCATTGCCTGGCTTATTTAACTTAACATAATGCTCTCCAGGTCCATCGATGCTGCTGCAAATGTTAAGAATTCCTTCTTTTTTATAGCAGCGCAGTATTCCATTGTGTAGATGTACCGTGGTTTTCTAATCCACTCATCTGCTGATGGGCATTTAGGCTGTTTGCAAATCTTAGCTATGGTGAATTGTGCTGCTATGAACATAGGGGTGCATATATCCTTTCTGATTGGTGTTTCTAGTTTCTTGGGATATAATCCTAGAAGTGGGATCACTGGGTCAAATGGGAGCTCCATTTTCAGTTTTTTGAGGAAACTCCATACTATTCCCACAGTGGCTGCACCAGTCTGCATTCCCACCAGCAGTGCACGAGGGTTCCTTTTTCTCCACATCCTCACCAGCACTTGTCGTTTGTTGATTTGTTGATGGTTGCCATTCTGACAGGTGTGAGATGATACCGCATTGTCGTTTTGATTTGCATCTCTCGGATAAATAGTGACTTTGAGCATGTTTTCATATGTCTCTTGGACTTCCTTCTGTCTTCTTTAGAAAAGATTCTATTTAGGTCCGTTGTCCATTTTTTTAATTGGATCCTTTATCTTCCTTTTATTAAGTTGTTTAAGTTCCCTGTAGATGTTGGAGATTAAACCTTTATCAGTGATAACATTTGCAAATATGTTCTCCCATACAGTGGCCTTTCTTGTTGTTTTGTTGGTGGTTTCTTTTGCTGTGAAAAAGCTTTTTATTTTGATGTAGTCCCATTTGTTTATTTTCTCTTTAGCTTCCATTGCCCTAGGAGCGGTATCAGTGAAGAAATTGCTTCGGCATATGTCTGAGATTTCTCTGCCTGTGGATTCCTCTAGTATTTTTATGGTTTCCTGTCTTATGTTTAAGTCCTGTATCCATTTTGAGTTAATTTTTGTGTATGGTGTAAGTTGGTGGTCTAGTTTCATTTTTTTTGCATGTATCTGCCCAATTTTCCCAACACCATTTATTGAAGAGACTGTCTTGACTCCACTGTATGTTCATGCCTCCTTTGTCAAATATTAATTGAGCATAGTGGTTTGGGTCGATATCTGGATTCTCTATTCCATTCCATTGGTCTGTATGTCTGTTCTTGTTCCAGTACCAGGCTGTTTTGAGAACAGTGGCTTTGTAGTACAGCTTGAAATCTGGTATTGTGATCCCACCTACTTTGTTCTTCTTTCTCAGGATTGCTGTGGCTATTCGGGGTCTTTTTTTATTCCACATGAATTTTTGGAGAGTTCTTTCTAGGTCTGTGAAATATGCCGTTGGTATTTTAATGGGGAGTGCATTGAATCTATAGATTGCTTTGGGTAGTATGGACATTTTAATGATGTTGATTCTACCAATCCATGAACATGGTATGTTCTTCCATCTGTTTATGTCTTCCTCTATCTCTTTTTTCAGTGTCCTGTAGTTTTCCGCGTATAGGTCTTTTACCTCCTTAGTTAAGTTTATTCCTAGGTATCTTAATTTTTTTGGTGCGATGGTAAATGAGATTGCTTTTTTAGTCTCTCTTTCGGTAAGTTCACTATTGGTGTATAGAAATGCCATAGATTTCTTGGCGTTACTTTTGTATACTGCTACATTGCTGAGTTCATTTATTAAGTCTATTAGTTTTTTGATGGAGTCTTTCGGGTTTTTTATTTACAACATCATGTCATCTGCAAATAAGGACAGCTTTACTTCTTCTTTTCCAATTTGGATGCCTTTTATTTCTTCTTCTTGTCCAATTGCAATGGCTAATACTTCCAGTACTATGTCAAACAGGAGTGGTGAGAGTGGGCATCCCTGTCTTGTTCCTGTTCTTAGGGGAAATGGTTTTAGTTTTTGCCCATTGAGTGTGATGTTAGCTGTGGGTTTATCATATATGGCTTTTATGATGTTGAGGTATGACCCTTCTATTCCCACCTTGTTGAGACTTTTTATCATGAAAGGGTGTTGGATTTTGTCAAATGGTTTTTCTGCATCAATTGATATGACTATGTGATTTTTATCTCTCAGTTTGTTTATGTGATGTATCATGTTTATTGATTTGCGAATATTGTACCATCCTTGCATTCCTGGGATAAATCATACTTGGTCATGGTGTATGATCTTTCTGATATACTGCTGGATCCGATTTGCTAGAATTTTGTTGATGATTTTGGCATCTATGTTCATGAGGGATATTGTCCTGTAATTCTCTTTCATTGTGTTGTCTTTATCTGGTTTTGGTATTAGGGTGATGCTGGCTTCATAGAAGGAGCTTGGAAGTGTTCCTTCCTCTTGAAATTTTTGGAATAGTCTGAAGAGGATTGGTTTTAGTTCTTCCTTGAATGTTTGGTAAAACTCCCCTGTGAAGCCGTCTGGTCCCGGGCTTTTGTTTGCTAGAAGCTTTTTGATGACTGCTTCAATTTCTTCCATAGTTATTGGCCTATTGAGATGTTTAGATTCTTCCTGATTGCGTTTTGGAAGGTTATATTTTTCTAGGAATATGTCCATTTCCTCCAGGTTGTCCAGTTTGTTGGAATAGAGTTGTTCATAGTATTTTTTAACAATCCTTTGTATTTCGGTGGGGTCTGTTGTTATTTCACCTCCTTCATTTCTGATTTTGTTTATTTTGGTCCTCTCTCTTTGCTTCTTAGTGAGCCTGGCTAGAGGTTCATCAATCTTGTTTATCCTTTCAAAGAACCAGCTCTTGGTTTTGTTGATCTTTTGTATTCTTTTTTTGGTCTCAATGTCATTTATCTCTGCTCTGATCTTTATTATTTCCTTCCTTCTGCTTACACTGGCTTCTCTTGTTGCTCTCTTTCTAACTCTTTGAGTTGTAGGCTTAGGTAATTTATTACCATTGTTTCTTATTTTTTGCAGTAGGCTTGTAGAGCCATGAACTTCCCTCTCAAGACTGCTTTTGCTGTGTCCCATAGATTTTGGATTGTTGTGTTTTCATTGTTGCCATGATGTTTTTTATTTCTTCTTTGATCTCTCTGATAACCCAGTCATTGTTTAATAGCATGCTGTTTAGTCTCCATTTGTTTGATTTTATTGTAGTTGATTTCCAATTTTATGCCACTGTGATCTGAGAAGATGCTTGATATAATTTCTATCTTCTTGAATTTGAAGATACTTTGCCAATGACCCAACATATGGTCTATCTTTGAAAATGACCCATGTGCACTTGAGAAGAATGTATATTCTGTGGCTTTGGGGTGAAATGTTCTGAAGATGTCAATTAATTCCATCTGGTTCAGGGAGTTATTTCGGATTGGTGTTTCTTTGCTGATTTTTTGTTTAGAGGATTTGTCCAATGGTGATAGTGGGGTATTAAAGTCTCCAACTATGATTGTATTGCTGTCAATCTCGCCCTTGATATCCTCCAGGAGTTTTTTTATGTATTTGGGTGCTCCTGTATTGAGTGCGTATATGTTTACCAGAGTTATTTCTTCTTGTTGGATTGCTCCCCTTAGTATTATGAAGTGGCCTTCTTTATCTCTTGTTATGTCCTTCACTTTGAGATCTAATTTGTCAGATATAAGTATTGCTACCCCAGCTCTTTTTTTTTTCATTTCCATTCACCTGAAAAACCTTTTTCCATCCCTGCACCCTCAGTCTGTGTGTGTCTTTTTTTCTGAGGTGGGTTTCTTGTAGACAGCAGATATATGGGTTGTGTTTTCTTATCCAATCCGTTACCCAATGTCTTTTGGTTAGTGCATTTAATCCATTTACATTTAAAGTTATTATTGATAGGTGCTTATTTGTATTTCTTTTTTTTTTTTTTATTGGTTTTTAGAGAAAAGGAGAGGGAGAGGGAGAAGGAGAGAGAAAGCTGTGTTGTTCCACTTATTTATGTTTCCATTGGTTGATTCTTGTATAAGCCCTGACCAGGAATCGAATCCACAACCCGGACATGTGCCCTGACGGGGAACTGAACCGTGATCTCCTGGTTTGTAGGTCAATGCTCAACCACTTAGCCACATCAGCCGAGCTTGTGGGTCTTCCTAAGATTCTTGGCAGGATATAATTCAGAGATAGTAAAATCAGTTTATTCACAAGTTCTTTTATTAATATGTGTTTTTTTTCTGGCAGGTATCCCTTGTATAACTGACTGTGTTATGGCAGAAATTGAGAAATTGGGGCAGAAGTATCGAGTGGCTCTAAGGTAGGAAGAAGCTGGTTGGTCTAGATTTGTTCTAGATTGGTATACTGAATATTCTTTTGACCTTCATCTGTTTGCTGTCCAAAGATTTCTTGGCTGAGTAGATTAAATAAAAAATATAAAATTAGTTAACTATGGTTAAGAACACAGACATTTGAAGGCTAGAGACATTTTAAGCTGAAGCCTTTTTTAAAAATTACATTTATTGGGAAACATTGGTTAATAACATTATATATATATAGGTTTCAGGTGTACAGCTATATAATACAACATCTGTATATCCCATTTTGTGCTCATCATCCAAAGTCTAGTCTCCTTTTGTTGCCACCATATATTTGACCCCTTTTACTCTTTTTTTAAAAATATATTTTATTGATTTTTTACAGAGAGGAAGGGAGAGGGATAGAGAGTTAGAAACAGCAGTGAGAGAGAAACATCGATCAGCTGCCTCCTGTACATCTCCTACTGGGGATGTGCCTGCAATCAAGGTACATGCCCTTGACAGGAATTGAACCTGGGACCCTTCAGTCCACAGGCCAACGCTCTATCCACTGAGCCAAACCATTTAGCGCTGACCCCTTTTATTCTCTTCACCATCTTCCTCCTGCCCCCTTCTCCTCTGGTAACCACCATACTGTTGTTTGTGACTGTTTTGTTTATTCAGTGGTTGCTTTTTGTTTTATATTCCATATGAGTGAAATCATGTGGTTCTTGTCCTTTGCTGTCTTATTTTGCTTAACATGATACTCTCAAGGTCCATTCATGTCACAGATGGCAATATTTCACCTTTTTCCATTGTATATGTATGCACGGTATCTTTATCCAACCATCAGTCAAAAGACGCTTAGGTTGTTTCTATGTCTTGGTTATTGTGAACTGAGTTACTTAGTCATATTGGTCTTGTGGGCCTCCTTTTAAGTTCCTCTACATTTTCAATTAGAAAGTGTCTTCCTGTTAGTTTATCTAGACAGCTCCTTCGGAATCTCAGTTAGAGAATTCACATTCTAAGTTTTGAGTCTACTCTAGAAAGTACCCTTGAATTTAGAGTAGCAGTTCCCAAAGTATGTTCATGGAACCCTAGGAGTCTCAGAGATCTTTGCAGGGAGTTTGCAAAACCATTTTCATAATAATATAAAAACATTGCCTTTGTCACTGTGCCGACATGTATACTGATGGTGGAAATGCTGGTTTGGTGCCTTAGTACAAACCAAAGCAATGGACCAAATAATGCTATTTGTATTTTTTGTTTGTTTTTAACTCACTGGCAATTTTTTTAAAAGCCCTGGCTGGTGTGGCTCCATTGGTTGGGCTTCAACCCATACCTATAAACAGAAAGGTTGCTGATTTGATTCCTGGTCAGGGTACATGCCCAGGTTTCTGGCTCAATCCCAGGTAGGGTGTGTGCAGGAGGCAGCTGATCAATGTTCCACTCTCACATCAGTGTTTTTCTCTCTCCCTCTCCTTTCCTCTTAAAAAAAAAACAAACAATAAATTTTTAAATAGCCAGAGTCATTTAAGAATGTTCTTAATGAATCAGTAGAATTTGTTAACTTTATTAATTCTCCACTCTGGAGTTCATATCAGTGTTCCTTGTGATAGTGTGAAGTGCACATAAAGCACTTCTGCTGATGCCAAAAGATGAAGGTTAGCTCATTGGAAAGCATTTGTGTGCTTGTTTGAGTTGTGGGCTGAACAAGCTGCTTTTTCATGGAATATAATTTTGTTGTTGTTGTTGTTAATCCTCACCTGAGGATATTTTTTCTATTGCTCTACAAAGCGAGTAAAAGGGAGGGAGGGAGGGAGTAGATGAGGGCAGGGAGAGAGAGAGAGAGAAACATTGATGTAAGAGAGACACATCGACTGGTTGCCTCCCACACAAGCGAACCAGCAACCTAGGTGTGAGCCCTTGACTGGGAATTGAACCCATGAGTCTTGATGCACAGGCTGATGCTCTAACCACTTAACACACCAGCCTGGGCTGGAATGTAATTTTATGTGAAGAACTGACAGACTGATTTTTCACACTTTGCTGTCTAGCAGATATCTTCTCAAAAATGCAATAAATCTGTCACTTTAAAGAAAACAACTTACTGTGTTAGTTACCAGTGATAAAACTCAAGATTACAAGTGAAAATTAGAATTTTGAAAAATCGTGAGCTAAATCACATTCCCAATACTAAAGACCCTTCTGTTTGAGACCAGTGATTATATTAATGAGTATGATTTTTTTATATAATTCTCTATAAAGTTAAAAGTATTACATGTCCACCATTTTTCCCCATTGACCCCTTCCCTCCTGCCCCTGCCCCCACCCCCACCCCAGGCTTTCAGCACCCTATTGTCTGTGTCCATGGGTTATGCATATATGCATAAAAAGTCTTTGGTTGATTACCTCCCACTCATCCACCCTCCCCCACCTTCCTCTGAGATTCCACACTCTGTTCCATGCTTCCATGTCTCTGGTTCCACTCTGTTCATCCGTTTATTTTGTTACTTAGATTCCGTCATGTGATACTTGTCTTTCTCTGACTGACTTACTTCACTTAGCATGATATTCTCCAGGTCCCTCCATGCTGTCTCAAAGGGTAAGAGATTCTTCTTTTTTACTGCTGCATAGTATTCCATGGTATAAATGTACCACAGCTTTTTTATCCATTCATCTACTGATGGGCACTTGGGCTATTTCCAGATCTTAGCTATTGTTAATTGTGCTGCTATGAACATAGGGGTGCGTACATTCTTTCTGATTGGTGTTTCTTAGAATATATTCCTAGAAGTGGGATCACTGGGTCAAATGGCAGTTCCATATTTAATTTTTTGAGGAAATTCCATATTGTTTTCCATAATGATTGCACCAGTCTGCATTCCCACCAACAGTGTACTAGGGTTCCCTTTTCTCCACCTCCTCACCAGCACTTGTCATTTGTTGATTTGTTGATGGTAGCCATTCTGACAGGTGTGAGGTGATACCTCATTGTCATTTTAATTTGCATCTCTCTGATGACCAGTGACTTTGAGCATTTTTCCATATGTCTCTTGGCCATCTGTATGTCCTCTTTGGAGAAGTGTCTATTTAGGTCCTTTGCCCATTTTTTAAATTGGATTGTTTGTCTTTTGTTAAGTTGTATGAGTTCCTTATATATTTTGGATATTAACCCTTTATCAGATGTATCATGGCCAAAAATGTTCTCCCATACAGTGGGCTCTCTTTGTTTTGTTGATGGTTTCTTTTGCTTTGTAGAAGCTTTTTATTTTGATGTAGTCCCATTTGTTTATTTTCTCCTTAGATTCCTTTGCCTTAGGAGATGTATCTGTAAACACATTGCTACGAGAGATGTCTGAGATTTTGCTGCCTGTGGTTTCTTCTAGAATTTTTATGGTTTCACTGCTTACATTTAAGTCTTTCAACCATTTTGAATTTATTCTTGTGTATGGTGTAAGTTGGTGATCTAGTTTCTTTCTTTTTTTTCTTTTTTTTTTTTTTTGCATATATCTTTCCAATTTTCCCAGCACTGTTTATTGAAAAGACTCCCTTGGCTCCAGTGTATGCTCTTGCCTCCTTTGTCAAATATTAATTGAGCATAATGGCTTGGGTCAATTTCTGATCTGTTCCGTTGATCTATATGCCTGTTCCTGTGCCAGTACCTAGCTGTTTTGATTACGGTAGCTTTGTAGTATAACTTGAAATCTGGTATTGTGATTTCTCCAACTTTGTTTTTCTTTCTCAAAATTTCTGCAGCTATTCAGGGTCTTTTTTGATTCTGTATAAATTTTTGGAGAGTTTGTTCTAGCTCTGTGAAATATGCCTTTGGTATTTCAATAGGGATTGCATTGAATCTGTAGATTGCCTTGGGTATTATGGACATTTTAATGATGTTGATTTTACCAATCCATGAACATAGTTTATTCTTCTACTTGTTTATATCTTCTTCTATCTCTTTTTTCAACATCCTATAGTTTTCCGAGTACAGGTCTTTTGCCACCTTGGTTAAGTTTATCCCTAAGTATCTTAATTTTTTTGTTGCAATGGTATATGGGATTGTTTGTTTAGTTTCTCTTTCTAGAATTCATTATCGGTGTATAAAAAAGCCATCGATTTTTGGGTATTGATTTTGTATCCTACTACATTGCCAAATTCATTTATTAAATCTAGTCGTTTTTTGATGGAGTCTTTTGGGTATTTTGTGTACAATATCATGTCATCTGCGAATAATGAGAGTTTTACTTCCTCCTTTCCAATTTGGATGCCTATGGCTAGCAATTCCAGTACTATGTTGAATGAGTGAAAGTGCACATCCCTGTCTTATTCCTGTTCTTAGGAGAAATGCTTTTAGTTTTTGCCCATTGAGTATACTGTTGGCTGTCAGCATGTCATATATGGCCTTTATCATGTTGAGATATGCTCCCTCTATTCCCAACTTTGCAGAGAGTTTTTATCAAAAATGGGTGTTTGATTTTGTTGAATGTTTTTTCTGCATCTGGATCATTATCTGACTTCTTTCACAAAAATCAATTTCAGGTAGATTAAGTGTCTAAACTTTACAGAAAATATAGAGAATATCTTAATGATTTTGGAGTGGGCAAGGATTTCTTAAGTCCAAACCAGAATGGAAAACTAATCAATTTGACTATATTGAAGTCAGTTACTTCTCTATAACAAGACACCAAAATGTGAAAAGACAAGCCACAGATATTAGTAACATATATAATTGACAAAGGGCTTATTCTTAAAACATAAAAAACTACAAACCTATAAGATAAAGATAAAATCCTTAAATTCACAATGAAATATCATTTCATACTCAGTAGATTAGCAAGAATTAAAGTATGCTTGACAATGTGAAGAATAGTTGCGAATGTGGAGCAATGGTAATTCTCATACTCAATTGCTATGGATATAAATTGGATAGTCACTTTGGAGAGCAATTTGGTGATATCTGACAAAACCGAGGCTGTCCATATCCTTACAACACTGTGTCTTTCAACCTGGGAAATCACAAATCTATAGGTTGTAAAGTCTATTTAATGGGTCACAACTAGTACTTTTTTAAATGAAGTATATAGAATAAACTATAAAATACCAGCATGCATTGCATGTAGCAAAGATTGAGTATTATATCACAGAACTTTTTTCACTTTTATATTGAGTGCTAGGTAAAATGTATTTCATACTGTGGGTCTGGTAAAAAAAAAAGGGGGGGCTGTCTTTGAGAAGCTCGAAGCTCATTTACATGTATTGGAGACAAGTATTGGAATTTCCTTATATGTATAGTAGCAAAAAATTGCAAGCAGCTAAAAGATCCATTAAGATAATGAATAAATTGTGGAATGTTCATGAATAAAATACTACACAGTAGTGAAAATGAATGAAGTAGAGTTGCATGTCAATATGGATAAGTCTCAAAACAATGTAAAAAAAAAAAAAAGCAAGCACATATGTAGAACATATTGTTTATCTGAAGTTTAAAAACATGCAAACTAGGCCCTGGCCAGGGAGCTCAGTTGGTTAGTGTTGTTCTGAACGCCAAGGATGTAACTTAAATCCCGGATCAAGGCACATACAAAAATCAACCAATGAATGCATAAATAAGTGAAACAAGAATTTGATGTTTTTTTCTATCTATCTATCTATCTCAGTCTTTATTTCTATCTCTCTTTTCCTCTCTCTCTCTCTCTATCTCTCTCTCAAATCAATCAATAAAATTTCTTTAAAAACATGCAAGCTTGTTTACAGGTACATAAATATGTAATTTTATATACACAGTAAAACTTATGTGAGACTGATAAATACCAAGTTTAAGATAATAGTTACTTGTCATGAGGTAAAAAGATCTTTTAGGATTGGAGAGAGGGCTTTATTTATTTTAATTTGTAATGTTTCATTTCTTTAACAAGATGGTGAATACAGTTCATCATTCTTTATACTTTTTTAAAAAATATATTTTATTGATTTTTTGCAGAGAGGAAGGGAGAGGGAGAGAGTTAGAAACATCGATGAGAGAGAAACATCAATCAGCTGCCTCCTGCACACCCCCTACTTGAAATATTTCAAATAAAAATGAGAAACACCCCCTACTTGAAATATTTCAAATAAAAATGAGAAAAGAGGCAATTATTTAAAAAGTAATTTAAAATAAACAGTGGGAGGGGAGAACATTGAAGCACCAAATGGAGGCACCAAGTTTGGCTGTGAAGAGAAGCAGAGAAATGGGATGTTAACTAGAGGGGCTGGTACTAGTAAAAAGAAGGATTTTTTTTCTTTTTTAAAATGAATACGGTACTAGAGCATGTTGGTATATTTCTGGGAAAGAACAATGGGAAGGAGGAGATCAGTGATTTCAGCAGTAAAGGGATAACAAATAAGAGCAAAGGCTAGACTATTGCCTACCTCGTTTCTCAGCGGCCATTCTTCCTTTCTTCTAGTGGGTCCTCTTCTGCACAGCCCACTTAGTCTTTCTAAGACAAAGCTTTGCTTGTGTTACTCTGTCCTGGAGAAAACTTTCATGACTCCCCATCACTTGTGTCATGGATCTCACACTCCTCAGCCTGGCATTGGAGACTCCTCCCAGTTTGTCCTCAACTTGCCTTTCCAGTCCTATCTCACTTTCCTCTGCACGAACACTCTTCTCCTCTTCCCTGAACACACCCAAACCATTGCACAGATGTTTTGGCTCCCTGTTTGGAATGTGCCTGCCTTAACTTTGCTTGGAACATTCTTTCATCTTCATTTTGTTTTTATCTCCATGTAATTTTTTCTTAAATATACCCAACCCACATTGACTTAGCTCTGAACTCTGCAATGTGGAGTATTTTTGTTGCACTTGGTACCTGTGTGCTGCCTTGTATTTTTACTCATCATAATTGTGTAATAGAAAGAGTATGGCTCTGGGGATCACAGACTTGGGTTTTTCTATTTCACATTTGTATAAAAATATGTGGTTGATTTTCTAATAGCAAACAATATAAACAAATACATATGGGGTGGGGCAAAAATAGGTTTACAGTTGTGAGTACACAGAACAGTTTATTCTTATATTATTTTTCATTGATTATTATATTATTTTCCATATGAATAACTGTAAACCTTTTGCCACACCCTGTATAATAAAAAGTAAAATTCCCCTCCCATATTCACACTTTGTCCATTCTCCTCCCCTGGAATTGACAACTGAGAAAGATTGGTATATAGTCAATATGTATTTTCCAGGCAAATAAAAAATCTAGAGAAAAGAGATTTGCATTTTCTTAATTGAATGATAAATAGTTCAATGGCCTGTTTTGTTTATTAAACAGGTTATTATAGGTCCTTCCACATTGATACATACAACTGTACCTCATTTTTTAAAAAACAAGATAGGGGTATCAAAATGTATTTAACTTGATGGATATTCAGATTATCTCAAGGTTTTGTTTTTTTAATATGCTTTTATTGATTTCAGAGGAAGGGAGAGGGAGAGTTAGAAACATCAATGATGAGAGACAATCATTGATTGGCTGCCTTTTGCACACCCCCTAATGGGGATTAAGACCAAAATCCAGGCATGTGCCCTGACCGAGAATCAACCATGACCTCCTGATTCATGGGTCAGTGCTCAACCACTGAGCCACACCGACCGGGTGATTATCTCCAGGTTTTTTTTGGTTTTGTTTTTGTTTTTTATCTCCAATTTTAAATTCTGTTTATAAACTATGCTGTGGTGGCTATCCTTGTGCCTACATTCTTGTACAATGTCTAAGACAGTTTCCTAAAATTGAAATTGGTTGGGTTAAAATTGATTTGGTTTTGAATCCTGGTTTTCCCAGCTTGGTTACTTTAAACAAATTAATTCATCTCAATCTGCTACCTCATCTGTAAAAAGGGAATATAATAATTCAGAGTTTTATAAAGATTATATGACCTAAGATACACCAGCTGTCAGTCAGGAAATTTTAATTTCCTTTTTTCTATAAGTTTTCTTTCCAATTAAAAAGTAAGCTTCAGCCGAAACCGATTTGGCTCAGTGGATAGAGCGTCGGCCTGCGGACTCAAGGGTCCCGGGTTCGATTCTGGTCAAGGGCATGTACCTTGGTTGCGGGCACATCCCCAGTGGGGGGTGTGCAGGAGGCAGCTGATCGATGTTTCTCTCTCATCGATGTTTCTAGCTCTCTATCCCTCTCCCTTCCTCTCTGTAAAATATCAATAAAATATATTTAAAAAAAAAAAAAAGTAAGCTTCAGCCCTAGCTAGTTGGCTCAGTGGATAGAGCATCGGCCTGCAGACTGAAGGGTCCCAGGTTCGATTCCAGTCAAGGGCACATGCCTGGGTTGTGGGCACCATCCCCAGTAGGGGGCATGCTGGAGGCAGCCAATCAGTGATCCTCTCTCAGCATTGATATTTCTATCTCTTTCTCTCTCTTGCTTCCTCTCTGAAATCAATAAAAATATTTTTTAAAAAAGGTAAGCTTCATGAGTAGAGGGATGCCTTAAGATCTATACATAGGTCATGTTACTCTTATTACACTGAGTGAGACCCAGAAAGTTATCCAGTTGCCAGAATGTTTTCCTTAATCCACTTTTATAATCTTTTAGGATCGCCAAGGATCCAAGATTTGAACGATTACCATGCACACACAAAGGAACCTATGCAGATGACTGCTTAGTACAGAGAGTAACTCAGGTATTGTCAGTTTTTAAATGCTTACTTAGTGTGCTTAAAAAAAAGAGAGAGAGAGAGAGGGAGACCACGCCATCTTGAGAAACAGAACTGCTTGAGACTAGGATCCTGGCCTCAGCACCACCCAGTCCGTCTCAGACACAAACCAGGACCCTGAAGCCACTGGGGACAGAGAATTGCGACCACAGCTTCAGACCAACAGACAACAAGAATCCAGACTTCCCGGCCGCAGATTTTTTTTTTTAATATTATTTTTATTGTTTAAATTATTACATATATTAGTACATATATCTCCTTTTTTTTTCCCCATTGACCTTCCCCCAGCCTCCCCTACCCCCTGTCGCATGCCCTCATCCCACCCCCCCAGTGTCTTGTGTACATTGGTGTGCTTATATGCATGCATACAAGTCCTTTGGTTGATCTATTTCCCTCCCTCCCCAACACTCCCCAGCCTTCCCGCTGTAATTTGACAGTGTGTTCGGTGCTTTACTGCCTCTGTATCTTTTTATTCATCAGGTTATAATGTTCTTTATTTTCCATAAATGAGTGAGATCATGTGGTAATTTTTTTTCATTGCCTGGCTTATTTAACTTAACATAATGCTCTCCAGGTCCATCCATGCTGCTGCAAATGGTAAGAATTCCTTCTTTTTTATAGCAGCGCAGTATTCCATTGTGTAGATGTACCATAGTTTTCTAATCCACTCATCTGCTGATGGGCATTTAGGCTGTTTGCAAATCTTAGCTATGGTGAATTGTGCTGCTATGAACATAGGGGTGCATATATCCTTTCTGATTGGTGTTTCTAGTTTCTTGGGATATATTCCTAGAAGTGGGATCACTGGGTCAAATGGGAGCTCCATTTGTAGTTTTTTGAGGAAACTCCATACTGTTCTCCACAGTGGCTGCACCAGTCTGCATTCCCACCAGCAGTGCACGAGGGTTCCTTTTTCTCCACATCCTCGCCAGCACTTGTCGTTTGTTGATTTGTTGATGGTTGCCATTCTGACAGGTGTGAGATGATACCGCATTGTTGTTTTGATTTTCATCTCTCAGATAATTAGTGACTTTGAACATATTTTCATATGTCTCTTGGCCTTCTGTCTTCTTTCGAAAAGATTCTGTTTAGGTCCATTGCCCATTTTTTTATTGGATCATTTATCTTCCTTTTATTAAGTTGTTTAAGTTCCCTGTAGATGTTGGAGATTAAACCTTTATCAGTGATAACATTTACAAATATGTTCTCCCAAACAGCGGGCTTTCTTGTTGTTTTGTTGGAGGTTTCTTTTGCTGTGCAAAAGCTTTTTATTTTGATGTAGTCCCATTTGTTTATTTTCTCTTTAGCTCCCATTGCCCTAGGAGCGGTATCAGTGAAGAAATTGCTTCGGCATATGTCTGAGATTTCTCTGCCTGTGGATTCCTCTAGTATTTTTATGGTTTCCTGTCTTATGTTTAAGTCCTGTATCCATTTTGAGTTAATTTTTGTGTATGGTGTAAGTTGGTGGTCTAGTTTCATTTTTTTGTGTCCAATTTTCCCAGCACCATTTATTGAAGAGACTGTCTTGACTCCATTGTATGTTCATGCCTCCTTTGTCAAATATTAATTGAGCACAGTGGTTTGGGTCGATATCTGGATTCTCTATTCTATTCCATTGGTCTGTATGTCTGTTCTTGTTCCAGTACCAGGCTGTTTTGAGAACAGTGGCTTTGTAGTACAGCTTGAAATCTGGTATTGTGATCCCACCTACTTTGTTCTTCTTTCTCAGGATTGCTGTGGCAATTCGGAGTCTTTTTGTATTCTAGATGAATTTTTGGAGAGTTCTTTCTAGGTCTGTGAAATATGCCGTTGGTATTTTAATGGGGAGTGCATTGAATCTATAGATTGCTTTGGGTAGTATGGACATTTTAATGATGTTGATTCTACCAATCCATGAACACGGTATGTTCTTCCATCTGTTTACGTCTTCCTCTATCTCTTTTTTCAGTGTCCTGTAGTTTTTTTCAGTGCCAAGAAATCTATGGTATTTCTTTTTTTTTTTTTTTTTAATATATTTTATTGTGATTTTTTTACAGAGAAGAAGGGAGAGGGATAGAGAGTTAGAAACATTGATGAGAGAGAAATATCAATCAGCTGCCTCCTGCACGCCCCCTACTGGGGATGTGCCCGCAACCAAGGTACATGCCCTTGACCAGAATCGAACCTGGGACCCTTGAGTCCGCAGGCCGATGCTCTATCCACTGAGCCAAACCGGTCAGGGCTATGGTATTTCTTTATACCAATAGTGAACTTAGAGAAAGAGAGACTAAAAAAGCAATCCCACTTACCATCGCACCAAAAAAATTAAGATACCTAGGAATAAACTTAACTAAGGAGGTAAAAGACCTGTACGCGGAAAACTACAGGACACTGAAAAAAGAGATAGAGGAAGACGTAAACAGATGGAAGAACATACCGTGTTCATGGATTGGTAGAATCAACATCATTAAAATGTCCATACTACCCAAAGCAATCTACAGATTCAATGCACTCCCCATTAAAATACCAACAGCATATTTCACAGACCTAGAAAGAACTCTCCAAAAATTCATGTGGAATAAAAAAAAACAACAAATAGCTGTAGCAATCCTGAGAAAGAAGAACAAGTAGGTGGGATCTCAATACCAGATATCAAGCTGTATTACAAAGCCACTGTTCTTAAAACAGCCTGGTACTGGCACAAGAACAGACATAGATCAATGGAATAGAATAGAGAACCCAGAAATCGACCCAAACCACTATGCCCAATTAATATTTGACAAAGAAGGCATGAACATAAAATAAAGTCAAGACAGTCTCTTCAACAAATGGTGTTGGGAAAATTGGACATGCAAAAAAATGAAACTAGACCACCAACTTACACCATACACAAAAATAAACTCAAAATGGATAAAGGACTTAAATATAAGACGGGAAACCATAAAAATACTAGAGGAATCCACAGGCAGAGAAATCTCAGACATATGCCGAAGGAACTTCTTCACCGATACTGCTCCTAGGGGAATGGAAACTAAAGAGAAAATAAACAAATGAGACTACATCAAAATAAAAAGCTTTTTCACAGTAAAAGAAACCACCAACAAAACAACAAGAAAGTCCACTGTATGGGAGAACATATTTGTAAATGTTATCACTGATAAAGGTTTAATCTCCAAAATCTACAAGGAACTCATACAACTTAACAAAAGGAAGATAAACAATCCAATCAAAAAATGGGCAAAGGACCTAAATAGACACTTTTCGAAGGAGGACAGAAGGAAGGCCAAGAGACATGAAAACATGCTCAAAGTCACTAATTATCTGAGAGATGCAAATCAAAACAACAATGCGGTATCATCTCACACCTGTCAGAATGGCTATCATCAACAAATCAACAAATGACAAGTGCTGGCGAGGATGTGGAGAAAAAGGAACCCTCGTGCACTGCTGGTGGGAATGCAGACTGGTGCAGCCACTGTGGGAACAGTATGGAGTTTCCTCAAAAAACTACAAATGGAGCTCCCATTTGACCCAGTGATCCCACTTCTAGGAATATATCCCAAGAAACTAGAAACACCAATCAGAAAGGATATATGCACCCCTTTGTTCATAGCAGCACAATTTACCATAGCTAAGATTTGGAAACAGCCTAAGTGCCCATCAGCAGATGAGTGGATTAAAAAACGGTGGTACATCTACACAATGGAATACTACACTGCAGTAAAAAGTTCTTACCATTTGCAACAGCATGGATGGAACTGGAGAGCATTATGCTAAGTAAAGTAAGCCAGTCAGAGTAAGATAAATACCACATGATCTCACTCATTTGTGGAATATAATGAACAACATCAACTGATGAACAGGGACAGATCCAGAAATAGAGAAACATCAATCAGACTGCTAAACCTCAGAGGGAAGATAGGCGAGGGTGGGGGAAAGGAGGAGAGATCAACCAAAGGACTTGTATGCATGAATATAAGCCTAACCAATGGACAGGAACACCAGGGGGGTGGAGGGCATGAGTGGAGGTGGGTGGTGGGGGGTTAATGGAGGGATGAGGACACATATGTAATACCTTAATCAATAAAGAAATTTTTTTTAAAAAGTATAAAGAACAACAACAAAAAAGAGAGAAAAGGCATACTATTGTCTCCTGAATGTTCATGGTCAGAAAAGTAGCCGGGAATATAAATGGTAATGTAATATACATATATATATCTATATATATACATATATACTAGTAGCCCTGCACACAAATCCGTGCACAAGTTGCCGCGTGCCTCAGCTGGCCGCCCTGCCCACCGCCGCTCGTAGCTCTCTGCTGCTCGTAGCTTGCTGCCTCACCCTCCTGTAGCTCTCTTCTCGTCATTACATGTCACAGCGTAACAACCATTTGCATATTACCTCTATTATATAGGGTGTATATATATATATATATATATATATATATAGAGAGAGAGAGAGAGAGAGAGAGAGAGAGAGAGAGAGAGAGATTTAGAATCCCTTCGTAGTAATCGTAGGTGCCCTTAATTACTTGAGGAAGGAGATTAGAAATGTATACCATAACATAATGGAAAGATCATGTGTTTCAAATATTAGCACCTGCATTTATTAGGTGTTTGATTTGGGACACTTACTGATTCTTTATTCCATAAATCTTTGCTGTAAAATGACTCAAGTGAGTAAGTGTAGATAATACAGTTGACCTTTGAACAGCGCAAGGGTTAGGGGCTCTGACCCCCTGTGCAGTTGAAAATCTGTGTTATTGTCTAACTTTTGACTCCCAAAAACTTAAGTTGTCCCTTGGTATCTATGGGGGATTGGATTCCAGGACCCCCCGTAGATACCAAAATCTATAATGCTCAAGTCTTTTATATAAAACTAGTGCCCCAGTGCACGGAGTCGTGCACATTGAAAGGAAATTAATTAGAAGGTGGCCTGTGGGGCGGGACTGGGCAAGATGGGTCAGACATGCCCTGGAACCAACCTCCCGTGGTCCCTCCCCAGCCGGCCGCACCTGGGGCAGCACCGTGGCTCGTTGGGCATCTGCGCAGTGAGCGGGGTCCCTCTGGCAGGTGGGGTCCCTCAGCCTGGCCTGCAGGGATCGGCCGAAACCGGCTCTCTGAAATCCCTGGAGGGGTCCCAAATTGAGAGAGGGCGGTTCTCGGGTGACTCATCCTGGAATCAGGCTCCCTCCTCGCTGGTTCCGTGGTGCGTCACCCGAGAACTGCTGCTGCAAATCACCACAGCTCAGCAGCTCCTGCATTGAGCATCTGCCCCCTGGTTGTCAGTGCGTGTCAGACCTCCTGAATGGTCAGACGGTCACTTAGCCTTTTAGATGATAGATAGATAGATAGATAGATAGATAGATAGATAGATAGATAGATGGTGCAGATCAATGTATACAGTCTGCCCTTCACATCTGCGGACTCCCAACTGCAGAACAAAAACAATACAGGTATTTATGAAAAAATCCTCATATAAGTGGACCCAAGCAGTTGAAACCCATGCTTTTCAAGGGTCAGCTTATACCAGATTTCACCTCTCTGTGAATCTAAAATAAGGTTCCATTCCACTTACTCCCCTTGAAGGAATTTTGTTCCTCTCTACCATGCCCAACCCAGAAGCATTTCTCAGTTGCATCTAAATCTCGCAGGGTGCTATCTCACAAGGACCCGAGAATCAGTTGGTTTTTTATTTCTCAGCAGGCACCACAAGAACTTCTGCTACTGTTTGCCCTTATAAGAGCCTCTCTAGGCTGATGGTAATCATCTTCATTGGATGACCACATTGTCAGACCTTTAGCAATTCCATTCATGGGCGTGTCCAGCATTTCCCTTAATTTCCCACAGCACAGCTGACATCAGGCTACAACTCTTTATGAAACTCAATGGGAGGTTTGGGTATGATGAAAGTAAAGTACAACGTAAATTACCTCCCAGAAGGCAGCAGAGTACAACATAAATTACCTCCCAGATGGCAACTACATATTGCTTTCAGAGTTGCTAGGCTTAGACTTGTCCTGGAGATCCTAGTCTGGCTTCAGGAAGAAGAGGGTAGCCTACCTCCACCACTAGAAGGCCTCAGAGTAGGCCTTACTATTCTGGGAAAGGCAGAAGCTGTGCCCTCTAATCTAAGGCACTTACTCTGCCTTTGCATAGAGTCCCAAAATCAAGGAATATTCTACCCCAGGTGTAAAAGTCATTTCCACATATAACCCAAAAAAATGGATTGCAGCTTTTAGCTTTTCTGTCTTCTACCCCTCAAGATTCTCAGAGTTATATTCAGCCCTGGGCAACTTATTAATATATTTTTAAACATGACATCCTTAATCATAGTATCTACTCAACAAATTGTTGTAACCTTTGCTATGTACTGTGAAAATGAATTAATTCTTCAGACTCGACAGTGGTTGTGCCATTATAGTATCACTAAGTAGACTCAATAACCTCTATGTGTGTCTCTTATAGCACAAGTGTTATATTGTGGCCACAGTTGACCGGGACCTTAAGAGAAGAATCAGGAAGATCCCTGGAGTTCCCATCATGTACATTTCTAACCATAGGTGAGAACTTCCTCTTGGGGAAGTGATTAAAAGCATATAGTTGATATCAATTAAAAATGAGGTCAGATTATAGAAGCATTTAAAAGAAATTGTTGTATCAAAAACTTACTGGTACATAGTTGTATTTGAAAACGTGAGACAAAAGAATAAGAACAAGGGCAAAAGATAAGGTAGGATTTAGAAATGAGGCAGACATTCACATTGTTACAATACGATTAACAGAAGAAATAGAGTGACATGTTGCTTTAAATGCAAAGCAGTAATTTAAATCAAGGTAATTTTTTTGGCCAGAAATTTTTATTTTAAAAGTCTAGTGCAGTGGTTGGCAAACTGAGGCTCACGAGCCACAGCCTGTAATTATTAGAATCGAGAATCTAGGTCAGTGGTCGGCAAACTCATTAGTCAACAGAGTGGCAAACCGCAGCTCGCGAGCCGTATGTGGCTCGCAAGCCGCAGTTTGCCAACCACTGGCCTAGTGCATGTGATTAGCACCCCTCTGGGAAACTAAATGCCTTTTTTTTTTTTTTTTTTAAGCTGCTCTTTATCCTTCTTGGATGTTCCCATGTCAGTCCTCAGACTGCTACTGCCCAGCCTCTCAGCCTGGGGAGAGCACAATATAGAGGGAATAATATGGGCTAGGGAGTTGCGCTTACCTGGACTCAGTGCCCAGCTTCCCCCATTGGTAACTTTCTGACTTTGAAGAATAAAGAAAACACAGTCAGCATTTTGCTTCAAATCACTCACTACGATATCCCTTTAAAATGTTCCAACTGACAAAAAGGATTCACAGTGAGGGGGTGAGAGTATTGCAGTAAGTAAAGAATGGGTTTTTAGGTGGCTACTGGACCCACCTTTCTTACCAGTGTTAATTTTTTTCCTGATTAGGTACAACATTGAGCGGATGCCAGATGATTATGGAGCCCCTCGGTTCTAATACTTAAAAGACAAAGTTTCTCTGCTTTCCTTCAAACAACTTTCTCTGTTGCAGGTTTATTAAACATGCTACAACATGCGTTATTGCTCCACTCACACATTTGCTGTTATGAGCTGAGAACAGTTAAATACACTCACTTTTTGGTGGTGTTTTGAAAATGATACTGATGTTGTTTTGAAAATGATATTTTGTGTCATTTAAAATTTTGTTACATCTTTTTATAAATCAAATGACTGCTCACAACTTTGATGGTTGTTGTTTTATATTATTTACTCTACAATACTTATTAAGGTTATACTTCAGTACTTAATAAGATATGGTCCTACACCCAAGACACTCTTATTATGTTGTGAAAGGGAAACATGTAGATGAACAACTACAGTAAAATAATGATGCTAGGATAAAAGTATGATGACTAGACACAAAAGAAGAAAGAATGATTTCTTTCTACTTGGTTGGGAAAGGGTGGGAGGAAAGGCTAGAGGTAGTAATGTTTGAGTTAATCTTTAAAAATAAATAGGTGCTTGCCTAATGAGGTAAAGTAAATTAGGTGCAGGAAACATAAACAAAAGCATGGAGACAGATATTACATGGAATGAATGTGTTTCACCTGTTCAGACAGCTGCCAGGAGATTATAACTAGAACGTAGGGGGAAGTTATCTGTACCCACATCTGGGACTCTAGAGGTACGAGGTGGGAGGGAGGGCGGGCCTTATGTGACTTGCTGAAGAGTTTGGACTTGATCTTAAGGTCAGTAGGGAGTTATTAAAAATTTAAATTGGGTAAATACATAACATGATCAGAATAGATACTTTATTTTTTTAAATATATTTTTATTGATTTTAGAGAGAGAAGGGAGAGAGAGAGAGAGAGAAACATCCATGTGAGAGAGAAAGCGATTGGTTTCCTCCAGTACTCACCCCGATCAGGGATCGAATCCGCAATCTGGGCATGTGCCCTGACTAGAATCCAACCAGTGACGTTTCGGTTCAAGGGACGATGCTCAACCAACTGAGCCACACCGGCCAGGGCAAAATAGGTATTTTAAATCACAAGGTAGTGTAGGAACAGACAAATAGATCACTGAAACAATAAAAAGTCCATAAACCCCTATATATTTATGACAATTTGGTATATTGTAAAGTTTGTACTTCAAGTCTAGAAAAAGGAAATTGTATTAGAAGGCCAAATAGTGTGGAGTCATTCTACTAGGGTTAGAATCCTGATTTTATCAGTTAATATCTATATTAGTTGGGCAATCTATATAAACATTTGGTGCCTTTCTTGCAACCTCTTAAACTGTTTTGAGTCCTGGCCAGTGTGGCTCAGTTGATAGAGTGTCGTCTCATACATTGAGAGATCAGAGGGTCAATTCTGGGTCACGGCACCTGCCCAGGTTGCCAGCTCGATCCCCAATAGGGGACATGCGGGAGGCAACTAATGAACGTTTCTCATCCATGTTTTCCTATCCCTTTCTCTCTCTCTAAAATCAATAAGAACATTTTTTTAATGTTTTGTGGGGGGAAATATTTTGTTTAATCCACAAAACAACCCAAATAAGATGGGATTAGATTGTACAGTACCTGGCACAAATAAGAATTATTCTATAAATGTTAGTAATTATTATTACAATGGCAAGTTGGCTATCCATTTGAAAAACACTTTAGATTCCTACTTTATATTCTTCATGAGAATACATTTCAAGTGGATCAAAGATCTAAACTTTATTGATAAGTGTGAATATATTAAAATTATAGATTTCTATGCAAAGCAATTCCCCCAAATATTAAGACAAGTGACTGGCCAGAAGATTTTCATATATATAACAAGTGAGGAAACGGGTAGTCATGGAGTGCTTACAAGAGTACAAATAGGTATAATCATTTTAGACAGCAGTTTGGCAGGATTGATTAAAATAAAAATTGCAGATATCCTGTGAGCCTAATTCTATTTTTTTTGTTTTGTTATTTAAGTATCACACAGGTGATTTCCCATAAAATACATGATCAGTGTGTTATAAATGTGTAGAGAAATATCCACAAATGTACAAGGAATTATATAGAAGGATGTTTAATGTACCACTTTATATCAGAGAAAAACTGAAAAGAATATAAATGTTCATAAAAGGGTCCTACCTATGTTATGTCTATACTATGAAATGTCATGAGCATTTAAAAGAATGGGGTAGGTTTAAAAATGGGCAAAGGACTTAAGTAGATAGTTCTCCGAAGAAAATATGCAAGGCCAACAAGCACATAAAAAGATGCTCAACATCACTAGTCATTAGGGAAATGCAAATCAAAACCACAATGAATGCCACCTCACACCTATTTAAGATGGCTACTATTAAGAACAAATATGCCCTGGCTGGTTTGGCTCAGTGGATAGAGCATCAGTCTGTGGACTGAAGGGTCCCAGGTTCGAGTCCAGTCAAGGGCACATGCCTGGGGTTGTGGGCTTGATCCCTAGTAGGAGGTGTGCAGGAGGCAGCCAATCAATGATTCTCATCATTGATGTTTCTATCTCTCTTTCTCCCTTTCTCTCTGAAACCAAAATATATATCACAATACCAGATATCAAGCTATATTACAAAGCCACGGTTCTCAAAACTGCCTGGTATTGGCACAAGAACAGACATATAGACCAATGGAACAGAACAGAGAACCCAGAAATAGACCCAAGCCAGTATGTTCAATTAATATTTGACAAAGGAGGCAAGAGCCCACAATGGAGTCAAGTATCTCTTCAATAAATGGTGCTGGGAAATTTGGTCAGATACATGCAAAAAAATGAAACTAGATCACCAACTTACACCATACACAAACTCAAAATGGTTAAAGGACTTAAATGTAAGATGGGAAACCATAAAAATCTTAGAAGACTCCATAGGCAGCAAAATATCAGACATATGTCGTAGCAGTATCTATTGATACAGCTCCTAGAGCAGCCGTGGGCAAACTATGGCCCACGGGCCGGATCCGGCCCGTTCGGCTGTTCTATCCGGCCCGCAGAGCCGAAAGAGCGGAGGGTTCTCTTGCTCTCCCCTCCGCTCCTTTACTTTGAATTTATATTAGTTCACACAAACACTCCATCCATGCTTTTGTTCCGGCCCTCCGGTCCAGTTTAAGAACCCATTGTGGCCCTCGAGTCAAAAAGTTTGCCCACCCCTGTCCTAGAGTAATGGAAACTAAGGAGAAAATAAACAAATGGGACTACATCAAAATAAAAAGCTTCTGCACAGCAAAAGAAACCAACAAAACAAGAAAGCCCACTGCATGGGAGAACATATTTGCCAATGCTATCCTATATAATAAAAGGCTAATATGCAAATTGAGCAACCAGTGGAACAATCAGTTGCTATAACACGCACTGACCACCAGGGGGCAGAAGCTCAACTCAGGAGCTGCCCCCTGGTGGTCAGTGCGCTCCCAGGGGGAGCACCGCTCAGCCAGAAGCTGGGCTCCCGGCTGGCAAGCACATTAGCAGTGGTGGGAGCCTCGCCCGCCTCTGGGGTAGTGCTAAGGACCCCTTGGGGGTGCCAGCCTGCAAGAGGCCGCAGGCTGGGCTGAGGGACCCCACCCCCAATGCACGAATGTCGTGCACCGGGCCTCTAGTTTCAGATAAGGGTTTAATCTGCAAAATTTACAGGGAACTCATACAACTTAACAAAAGGAAAATAAACAATCCAATCAAAAGATGGGCAAAGGACCTAAGTAGACACTTTTTGAAAGAGGACATACAGGAGGCCGAGAGACATATGAAAACATGCTCAGCCGAAACCGGTTTGGCTCGGTGGATAGAGCATCGGCCTGCGGACTGAAGGGTCCCGGGTTCGATTCCGGTCAAGGCCACATACCTTGGTTGTGGGCACATCCCCAGTGGGAGGTGTGCGGGAGGCAGCTGATCGATGTTTCTCTCTCATCGATGTTTCTAACTCTCTATCCCTCTCCCTTCCTCTCTGTAAAAAATCAATAAAATATATTTAAAAAAAAAAAAACATGCTCAAATTCACTAATCATCCGAGAGAAGCAAATCAAAACAACAATGTGGTACCATCTCATACCTGTCAGAATGGCTATCTTCAACAAATCAACAAACGACTTGTATGCATGCATATTAGCATGACCAATGGACACACACTGGGGTGGTGGGGGCGGTGGGGGCGTTAATCAGGGGAAAAAGGAGACATGTAATACTTTAAACAATAAACAAATAAATAAAAGAATAAATAATGTGTTGACAAGGATGTTGGAACTTTTTTTTTAAGGCAAGTTACTTTATTTAAAATGTGAATTTTGCCCTAGCTGGTTTGGCTCAGTGGATAGAGCGTCGGCCTGCGGACTGAAGGGTCCCAGGTTCGATTCCCAGTCAGGGCGCATGCCCAGGTTGCGGGCTCAGTCCCCGGTGGGGGGCATGCAGGAGGCAGCCAGTCAGTGATTCTCTTTCATCATTGATGTTTCTATCTCTCTTCCTCTCTCTTCCTCTCTGAAAGCAATAAAAATATATTTAAAAAAGAAAGAAAGAAAGAAAGAAAGAAAGAAAGAAAGAAAGAAAGAAAGAAAGAAAGGAAAAGAAAATGTGAATTTTGCTTTACTTAATAATTTGGAACATTTTTATGACTTTAGTTGAGAATGATTCTTTTCTTTTTTAGATTTTTTAACTAAAATAAATTTTTAAATTATTTTTTATTTTCAGTTATATAACTTAATAAATGAACACCCCAATAAATCTCACACCCATCCAGCACCATGCCTAGTTATTAGAATATGTGAAGAATTCTTGACACAATGCACAATGGCATTATTTCCAAGGCCATTTATGGACTGTTGTTCTGTATGTTGATTGTTGTGATGGTTACTCAAATATATTGATTTGTCCAAATGCATTGAAGTGTACACAAAATGGGTGCATTTTAAAAAATACATTTTTATTGATTTTATTTTTTTAATTTAATAAATCTTTATTGTTCAGATTATTACAATTGTTTCTCCTTTTTCCCCTCATAGCTCCCCTCCATCCGGTTCCCACCCCACCCTTAGCCCTTACCTCCCCCCACACTGTCCTCATCCATAGGTGTACGATTTTTGTCCAGTCTCTTCCTGCACCCCCCATACCCCTTTCCCCCTGAGAATTATCAGTCCACTCCCTTTCTATGCCCCTGATTCTATTATATTCACCAGTTTATTCTGTTCCTCAGATTTTTAATTCACTTGATTTTTAGGTTCACTTGTTGATAGATATGTATTTGTTGTTCATAATTCGTTTTTATTGATTTTAGAGAGAGGAAGAGAGAGAAACATTGATGTGAGAGAGAAACATCAATCAGTTTCTTCCCATATGCATCCCAACCTGGGATGGAATCCACAACCTGGGTATGTGCCCTGACCTGGAATAGAACCAGCAACCTTCCATGCATATGCATAGGACAATGTTCAACCAACTGTGCTACAATGGCCAAGGCAAAATGGGTGCATTTTATTGTATGTAAATTATACCTCAGTGAATTAAAAGATAGAAAAGGCATGCAAGAGCCCTGACCTATGTGGCTCGGTTGGTTGAGCGTTTCCCATGCACCAAGAGGTTGCCGGTTCAATCCCCAGTGGTCAGGGCACATGCACAGTTGCTCACTCAATCCCCAGTCAGGGCACATGCAGGAAGCAACAGATTGATGTTTCTCTTCCTCTCTAATAGCAATAAAGACATTCTCAGGTTAGGATTAAAAGAGGGGGGGGGTAAAATACTTAGGAGTTGTACATTGAAAATTGCTAAAAGACAATACAAAGAAATGAAAGGACATCCTGATAGAACAATAAATGTTGCAGAGATTTAAAAACAAAAGACATCCTGTGTTTGTAGATTGAAAAAATCAATATTGCCCTGATGGGTTTGGCTCAGTGGATAGAGCGTCGACCTGTGGACTCAAGGGTCCAGGGTTTGGTTCCCATTGGGGGTATGTGCCTTGGTTGCGGGCATATCCCCGGTGGGGGGCGTGCAGGAGGCAGCTGATTGATGTTTCTCTCTCATCGATGTTTCTGGCTCTCTCTCCCTCTCTCTCTCTGTAAAAAAATCAATAAAATATATTTTAAAAAATGTTTTAAAAAAAGAAAAAATCAATATTGTTAAAATGTCCATGCTACCCAAAACTATCTACAGATTCTTTGTAATTTCTATCAAAATCCCAATGACATTTTTTGGAAGAAATAGAAAAAACATGCTAGAATGTATGTGGAATCTCGAGATACCAAATAGCCAAAACAATCTTGAAATAGAACGAAGTTGAAGGTCTCACACATCCTGATTTCCAGACACTACTATAAAGAAATAGTAATCAAGACAGAGATATAGACCAATAGATCAGAATAGAGAGCCCAGAAATAAACTCTTGCATATATTGTCAAGTGATTGTCAACAAGGGTGCCAAGACTACACAATAGGCTAAGGACAGACTCTTCAGCAAATGGAATTGGGAAAAATTGGATGTCCACATTAAAAGAATGAAGTTTGAGTCACCTTATACCATACACAAAAATTAACTCAAGATAGATTTAAGACCTAAAACCATAAAACTAGAAGAAAACATAGGAGGGAATCTTCAGGACATTGGGTTTGACAATGATTTCTTGACTATGACACCAAAAACAGTCAACAAACACAAAAATAGTCAAATGTGACTGCATCAAATTTAAAAGCTGTGCGCCAAAAGGAAACAACAGCAACCAATGGAATGGGAGAAAATATTTGAAAGTCACATGTCTGATAAACGCAGGAACCCCACTGCCCACTGGGTACTACGGGAAGGGCTGTCTGTGAAGGCCTCACAGAGACTGGAATGTAGTTCAGAAACTGGATGGGTAATATTCTTTTTCATCTGGGTGCTGGTTACACAGTTGTAAATATTCACTAAGCTGTATGCTTACGATGTGTAATTTTTTAATTTTTTAAAATATATTTTATTGATTTTTTTACAGAGAGGAAGGGAGAGGGAGAGAGAGTTAGAAACATCAATGAGAGAGAAACATATATCAGCTGCCTCCTGCACACCCCCTACTGGGGATGTGCCCACAACCAAGGTACATGCCCTTGACCGGAATCGAACCAGTCCGCAGGCTGATGCTCTATCCACTGAGCCAAATTGGTTAGGGCTAATTTTTGTTGTTGTTGTTAATCCTCACCCGAGGATATTTTTCCATTGATTTTTCATAGAGAGTTGAAGGGAGGGGGAGAGACAGAGAGAGTGAAACATTGATGTGAGAGAGACACCCTGACGGGAATCCAATCTGCCACCCCTCAGTAGAGGGCTCACACTCTACCCACTGAACCAAACCAGCCAGAACACGATGTGTAATTTTATATATATATGTTACACTTCAGCAAAAAGTTTAAAGAAACAAATTCCATTCTGAGAATGAGCAGCTCTTTCTTCTGAGACTATTTAGATTTCCCACTTTGCACTCACATCCACCTCCGAAGACAGATGAAGATCTGGGCTGCTCATTAGGAAGCAAGGTCAAATCTTTAAATGGCACACAACTGATACACTGACACTAATATTCTCAGTTAGGTAGTATTTTCAGGATTCAATGTGTATCAGCTTTGTTTTTCAGTGATTTATTCAAGCTACAGAAGTTCACGTTTTTGAGAGATTTGGTTATATTGTAAGTCGGCCTCTTTAGACAATCTTTGTATCTGTTCTTCGCTATCTTTGCTTTTAACTGAGATTCTCTAACATGAGTTCTTATGTTGAATTATTGTAAAGAATTCAATTTCTCCCCTTTTATAACTGCAGATGTTATCTTTCAGATGCCTGCAGAATTGGTGTAGTCTTATATTCTGTCTTCAAAATACGTTTCCACTCTTCACAAATTTGTTCCCAGTTGGGTTCTTTGTTATAATGGAATTAAGTATATTCATTTAATTTGAGACGAATTTGACATCTTTACAATTTTTCCTCTTTTTATTCAGATCACGGTAAGCCTCTTCATTATTTCAAGTCTAATTTTATCCCACTCCGATATGATTTTGTATGGCTCTGTAATTTTCTTCGTATAAATTCTACATATTTCTTATCGGAGTTACTTCTATTTGTTTCATGTTTTTTGTTGTTGCGATTGTAGATGGAACCTTTTTAATTTTTAATTTTTTTCCCCCATTCAAAAATGAACTCCGTGGAGCAATAGGATCTCTACCACCCCTTTCCGCGGGGAGACTCTATGGTTCCTCGGTGCTATGACCGCATTCTACTCGCACCTACAGTATCCGAACCTGAAGGAAGGTGGCAACCGAGAGTTGCCAAGCAAAGGGCCGCTCTATCTCGCCTTTGTTCTCCTCTCTGTGACTACTGCGCAGGCGTAGTCGCCCCAGTGCCGACCCCGCCTTCCCGGTCGTGGGCCCAGCTCGGGAGCGCCGGCGCACTGGCGCGCTCCGCTTACACGCTCTGGGGCCTGTAGGCGCCGCGAGTTCCGGCTGTCGCCGTCGCCGCCGCAGCTCCTGGAGGTCGGTTGCGACGAGTAACGGTGCTGGGACGAGCCCTGCGCCTTCTCAGATATGTACCCGAGCTGGGGCCGATATGGCGGGAGCAGCCACTATCCGCCTCCGCCGGTCCCGCCGCCGCCGCCGGTGGCGCTTCCTGAGGCCTCGCCCGGGCCTGGGTACTCGAGCTCGACGACTCCCGCGGCCCCCTCGTCCTCAGGCTTCATGAGCTTCCGCGAACAGCACTTGGCTCAGCTCCAGCAGCTGCAGCAGATGCACCAGAAGCAAATGCAGTGCGTGCTCCAACCCCATCACCTTCCTCCGCCCCCCATGCCGCCCCCGCCGGTGATGCCCGGGAGCGGCTACGGAGACTGGCAGCCGCCGCCACCACCGATGCCCCCGCCACCGGGGCCGGCCCTCAGCTATCAGAAACCGCAGCAGTACAAACACCAGATGCTGCACCACCAACGAGACGGGCCTCCTGGTTTGGTTCCCATGGAGCTGGAATCCCCCCCTGCATCTCCCCCTGTGCCGCAAGGGTCCTATATGCCCCCATCTCAGTCTTACATGCCCCCACCTCAGCCGCCACCCTCGTACTACCCCCCGGCCTCGTCTCAGCCCTACTTACCTCCCGCCCAGCCGTCCCCTTCTCAGTCTCCACCTTCCCAATCCTACCTGGCGCCCACTCCTTATCCTCCCTCTTCCTCGCAATCCTATGGGAGCCATTCCCAGTCCTACTTGCCCCCTTCTCAGGCATCTCCTTCCCGCCCTTCCCAGAGCCATTCTAAATCCCCGCTACTAGCTCCTCCACCACCGTCCACCGCTTCTGGGAATAAGACAACTGTCCAGCAAGAGCCTTTGAAGAGTGGTGCCAAGAACAAGAATGCTGAACAGCATCAAGCTGCCCCTGAGCCAGATCCTTCTAAGATGACTCCACAGGTAAGAAAGCATGTGCCGGAGCCTCATCTTTTCACCTAGAGGGCCCTAAGTGAGCAGGCCTCCGGGCTTTAGCCTAATTATAACACTGTGACTAGCTAATGTACACTCCAAAGGATTCCATAAGAGGGGTCTGACTTCACCGCTTTTTAATTACCTAGATGTGGATTATTAAAACTGAAAATGTTTCTAGACACCAGAGTAGTGAGGTGGCTCAAAAGTTACTTTTCAGATGTATTCCTTGGTTTCCTTTGACCAATTTCTTAGGTTTTGTTGCTTTTGCAAAGGACTTTGCTTTAAAATTGTATTTTAAAATGCTTTAAAATTGTATTTTAAACTAAAATTTCCATTTGAGAGGCAGCATAAAAAAGAAGCTTCTGAAAGAACTGACACTTGAAATGCATATAAACTTTATGACCATTTAGCTTCTTTAAAAGAATAGGGGCCACAGACAGCTGTCAGCTTCCTGAATTAAAAGGTTTCACCAATTGAAGGATTGAAATCTTGTGCTTATCAGGAGCATCCTAATTATGCTCATAGATATATATGCAATACATAGGGGAGTCTACACATTTGACCCTTTGGGGAGTCGATTGGCCATGTAAGGAATTGACCCATACATGCTTTTCTCACATCACTTAAAGATTTAAGACATGACCAATTTGCTGTATTGCATTGGTGTTATCGTTCACTCCAAAGTGGGATTTGGCCAAGGTAAAAAATAAATTTAAAAAAATGTGTGATGCCTCTTCATTCATGAGAGAGCCATTCCTCTAAACTTCTATTTGAAGTGATGCTTCCCAGAGAACGGTCAAAGACAGATAGGATAGCAGTAATAAATTCTTCCCTTTAGAAGGAAGATAGAACTGAAGTGGATAAATTATTTCTTATGATTTCCTAAAATAGACTTTTAGCACTTACTAATCTACCTTAGATTTCCTAATGAATCAACAGATCCTTTTAGTTTACAAACTCAGATTTACATATAAAAGATTCCCAAAAGATAGGGATGAAGTATTTGAATATTATAGTGGTTTGGCATTAGAAATTAAGAACAGAAACAAGTTGTTTTAAGTAAGCAAGAGGTTGTGGTTGGCACATCATCAGGAGAAAACACTTGAGGTGCTGGGGTAAAATAGTAGAGTAAGAGATTCTGTTGGCTTATGCTAGAGTACCATCCCACCAGGTTATTTCCCCCAGATTCCTTTCTTATAGAGACAGAATTTGTCTCCTTCCCCACCCCACTCTGAAATTTCCAGTGCTTTTGTTGTCAAACACTGTGTTAATCCAAAATATGACATTTATATCTTCATCTCTACTGGACTGTTTTTTGGCCTTTTAGAGAGATAAACGAATTGTTTTATGGGATTCGGGGAGGGGGATCAAACCTGTCCTTAATATAATACCATGAGCACTGCTTTTGCTTTTCTGCCTTTGTACCCTTGTATATAATGAACTTCTTTTAGTGCTTTGAATATTCAGCGCCACCAATTCTTTGGTGAGAGCCATAAAGAAAGCACTCGGAAAGAAAGCTATTAAAGATGAGAAGTGTGAATGGGCTAATTATCAAAAACAGGCATTGTAAGCCTGTTTGGGCTTTCCTACCTCTACCTAGAATTCATCCCAACTTCCTCAGTCCTCTTTCCCCCCTATAGTTGTATTACTTTCAAGGTACATCTCACATATCAGGGTCTCTGTGAAGCCATGCCTCAGCTCAGCCATTTGATTGGTTCTGTTCTTCAGATTGTAAGTCCCTTGCAGACAGGGACTATCTCACTCATCTTTTTATCTCCTGTAGCACCTAGGACAGTACCTTGCAAATTGTAGGCTCCCACAAAGGTTTGTTGAGTAAGATACAAGAGTTGCATCTAGACTTAGGATGCTTTGGTTTATACAGGGGTGGGCAAACTTTTTGACTCGAGGGCCACAATGGGTTCTTAAACTGGACTGGAGGGCCGGAACAAAAGTATGGATGGAGTGTTTGTGTGAACTAATATAAATTCAAAGTAAAGGAGCGGAGGGGAGAGCAAGAGAACTGGATAGAACAGCCGGATCCGGCCCGCGGGCCGTAGTTTGCCCACGGCTGGCATGCCAGTGCCAATCTCAGATAATTAATCCTTTGGCATATTTTTCTTTGATTTATATTCTATTTTTGGAAAATGTCATTTAAAATGTGAAAGATTTTAAACATACAGAAGTTCCCTCCCCGCCCCCCCCCATCCACAGTTTTGCTTCACTCCGAACATATTAAATGGAAAATTCCAGAAATGCTCAATTTACTGTGCTTTTCTGAGTAGCGTTATGAAATCTTGCTCCATTCTGTTCCGTCGCTCCTGGAAATGAACTATCTCTTTGTCCAGCATATCCACCCTGTATCAACTACTTGTCTATTTGTCCATTAGTAGCCCTCTTGGTTAATAGATTAACTGTTGCAGTATTGCCATACTTGTGTTCAAGTAATCCTATTTTACTTAATGGATGCAAACACAAGAATAATATATTAGCAATTTGGAAATGCCAAAGAGAAGCTGTCAAGTGCTTCTTTCAAGTGGAAAGGTAAAAGTTCTCAATAAGAAAAGGAAAAAAATGACATGGTCAGGTTGCTAAGATCTATGGCAAGAACAAAACTTTTATTCGTGAAATTGTGAAGGAAAAAAATTTGTGGTAGTTTGCTGAGAGAGACCACATTTATTATAACAGTATATTGTTATAATTGTTCTATTTTATTGTTGTCAGTCTCTTAGTGTGCCTAATTTATAAACTTTGTCATAGATATGTATGTTTAGGGGAAAAACAGTACATATATAGTTCAGTACTGCCTGCAGTTTAGGCATCCACTGGGGGTTTTGGAGCGTATCTCCTGCACATAAAAGGGACTACTATACACAAAAGTGAAAATGGTATGATTCTCCCCCCCATATACCCAGCATTCAGATTCAGCAACTCAAGAGTTTGCCATGTTTACTTCACGTAGGCCTTTTTTTTATTGTTCCTGCTAAAATATTTTAAATCAAATCTTAAATCTCGTGTCATTTCATCCTTATATTCTTAGACATCTTTCCAAAAAACAGAGCCTTTTCTTAGATTAACACATTATAACACCTAGCAAAATTAACAACTGTTTTTTTGTGTCACCTAATACCTGATCCATTCAGATTTCCCTTACTGTCTCGCCATATTAATGGAATTAAAAATAAATCCTTTTTATCATCCATGCTAAAATTCCCCAGTAGATTCAATTATGTTTGGTTTGTTCAAATCAGGATCCAGTATAGATATTTTGGATAATTCTTTGTTGTGGGGGACTGTCCTGTACATTATATGATGTTTAGCAGCATCTCTGTCTCTACCTACTAGATGCTATTAGCAGCCCCTAATTGTGATAACCAGAAATATTTTCAGACATTGCCAAATATTCCCTTGGGGGAGGGGGGATCACCCTCAGTTGAGAACACCTGATTTAACTCAATTTCTTCTATTCTCTTTTTCTATCCCATGCTATTGAACTTGATGAAAAATCTGTTGGTTGTCCTGTAGAATGTCCTTCATTCTGGATTTGTCCGCTGTCTCATGGTGTCATTTGACTTGTTCTTCTCTTTTCCATGTTTTTTGTAATGTAGAAGTTAACTCTGAAGTTCAGCTTTAGATTTAAGCTCAACTTTCTTTTGGCAAGTGTACTTTGTAACCTAGGTAATGCTGTGCACTTCATTTACATCCCGTTAGGAGACACTCAGTGCCTGGTTGCCCCACTGTTGGTGGTGCCAAGATTGATCAGGGGGCGGCAGTCTGGTCCCTCCACTGTAAAGCTTCCCATCAATTTTGCATGTTCCTTCCATCTAGTGGTTCATCCATTGATGTTCTTTGCCTGAGTAAGTTATTTCTTCATTAGAGGCTACAATGTGGTGATTTTTTTTCATGCCATTTCTTCTACATTTATTAAATAGAATTCTGTAAAGAAATACTTTCACTCATGAACCATGATTGTTTGATTGGAAATACAATTAGTATAGGAAAGACAGGATAAATGCTTGATATCCTTCCATTTAGTTTCTGGTTTTCAGAGTAAAGCATTGGTGATTTAATGGAATGCATATTTTTTCAAGAATTAAATTTTCTGTTTGTTTAATGAACTAACTAGGTAAAGTGCATATTAGCCTTTTTTCATGAGTTGTGATTTTATCTTTTTAGTCTCAAAACTTATTTGGGAAAAGCTGTTGAATTTTTTTTGAGTTTTTAGTCCTTTATTTAATGTTCAAGTACTTATTGAGTAGCGACTATGTGCCAGGTACTCTGCTTAGTATTGAAGATGAAGTGGTAAACACTAGGCCTCATTGACTTGTTCTGATGGGGGGGGAGACATTTTAAGTAACTGAGAGAAGAACAGGGTGTTATCACATTATAAAATACAAAATACAGGATTATAAAATATAAAATATCACTCAATTGTTCCATAAAGAATGGGGAAAGTGAGGTGTGTGTGTTTTTTTAAGCTCAGAATCCAGCACATAGTAAGTGAAAAACAAATATTTTTTTAAAATGTTTGGATATAGGAGGGACTTCTAACCTAGTTCAAGAGGCCTCCCTTTGTAAGTGATATTTAAGTGAAACCCAAAGAATGGGTAGGAATTAACCAGACAGTGCTCAAGGAATTAAGTTCAGTAAGGCATACTAAAATCTGAGAGTGATGGTTGTAGACACAAACCAGATTAGGAAGGGCCTATCAGGACTATCTTAAGGGCAGTAGGAAGGTAGTGAGAGATTTTATATAGCCAAATGTGACAGATTGGCATTTGAAAAAACTCACTGTTTGCAATATAGAGAATAGACTCAAAAGGAACATGAGTGATTTATATAGAATATTTAATAAATAATTCAGGCAAGAGATATTAATGGCTGCCATGGCCGGTTTTGCTCAGTGATTAGAGCATGAACCCTCAGACCCTAAGGGTTGTGGGTTCAATTCTCAGTGAAGGGCACGTACCCGCTTCAATCCCCTCCCGAGAGTGAGAGGCAACCAAATCGATGTGTCTCTCTCATGTTGATACTTCTCTCTCTCTCTCTCTCTCTCTTTCTCTCCTCCCTGTCTCGCTCTCCCTTTCCCCTTCCTTTCACTCTCTCTAAAAATCAATGAAAAAATATCCTCATTCCTTGGATGAGGATTAAAAAAGAGAGAGAGAGAGATAATAGTGGCTTAGAATTGGATGGTAATCCTGGAGATAGAAGTGGAAAACTGGAGAAATGTTTAGGTGCTAGACTCCAATTGATTGAGTGGTATTGGAGAGGAAGGCATCAATGATGATGTCTGGCTTTCTAGAATAGGCTGCTGGGTGGATGGTGATCCCATTTATTAATAAAATAGGAGAACCTGGAGAAAGAGGAATAACGGATCTGGGAATGAGGGGGAAATGATGAGTTAAGTTTTAGATATACTGAGTTTCAAGTTCTTGAGACATAAGAGTCCAAAGGGAGATGTCCAATTGGAAGTTAGATATAGGTGTGGAATCTAGAAGGGAGATCTGGGAAACATGATAGACTTGTGAGTCATCAGCATAAAAATGGTATTTGAAGTGTGTAGAGTAAGAATAGAGGTTAATGGACATTGAGCCTAGCCTCCCAGAATCTCGGTATCACAGGGAACCAGCAGGAAAAAAGGCCACATAGATAGATGGAAAATCAGGACAGTGTAGTGCCACAGAGGTGAAGAGAAGACTGTTTCTAGGAGGAGGGAATGGCCAGCTGTGTCATGTACTGCTGAGAGGCTGAGCAAGATAAAGACTTTGAGTTATATTTTGCATTTACTGACATGTAGATTATTGTTGACCTTGGCAGGAGCAGTTTCATAGTGACTGAAGCCATATTGCATTGATTTGAGGAGTGATGGAAGGTGAGGAAATGGGGATGGTGAGTATAGACCACTCTTTCAAGAAGTTTGACTGAAGGAGAGAGAATGAGGGCAGGGGCTGGAGGAAGAAGTGAAGTAAAGGAGTCTTTTTCTTTTCTTTTTTTTTTAAGATGGAACTAAGATTATCTGGTGACCTTATTTTCTTGGAGTAGAATATAAACCTCAAAAATACAGAAAATAAATGTATTTTAAATAAATTTTTAAAATGGAAATCTAATACTATATCAGATTCTCCCTCCTCCCCTTTACTTTAGGATATAAAAGACATAATATATTTAGTTTTATAGGCATTTATAATAATCAACCTGGATAGGGAAGGCCTCAAATTAATTTTTAAAAGCTCTCTCACTCTCACTTTCTCATTCTCTTACTCTCCTTTATATTTTCCTACTTGAAAAATTATTTAGTGCCTAGTTCATAACTGTACTGGTAGCCAAGA
This sequence comes from Plecotus auritus, assembly GCF_963455305.1. NCBI lineage: Eukaryota > Metazoa > Chordata > Mammalia > Chiroptera > Vespertilionidae > Plecotus > Plecotus auritus. The sequence goes on along the minus strand of NC_137770.1, from coordinate 26,181,514 downwards.
GTCAGTATGTGCTTGATGAATAAATTAGCACCTTTTTTGGGTAATGATATTTGTGAAAAATAATTCTTGCATCCTAACTTTTTAACTCCATTCAAGCTCTTTATTTAAAAAATATATTTTTATTGATTTCAGAGAGGAAGGAAGAGGGAGAGAGAGATAGAAACATCAATGATGAGAGAGAATCATTGATCAGCTGCCTCCTGCATGCCCCACACTGAGGATCAAGCCCAAAACCCAGGCATGTACCCTCACCGGAAATTGCACCATGACCTGGTTCATAGATGGATGCTCAACCACTTAGCCACACTGGCCGAGGCACAATTTTTTTTTAATGTGACATATGCTGTGATTTGACCTGATTTGTGAGCTAACATTCCATATGAGATGGAGCTGTGTGATATGATGGGACATTTACAAGAACCAGGTACTAGTTCAGCTTCATTAGCAAGTGTAGGCAGATTTTATTCCTTACTAAAATAAAAGTAAATCATCCTTCTTGTGGTCACTGAGGGCATTTTTTTAATGATGTCATCATTATTCATTTGGAGAGCTTTAAGAATGTGTCCAAACTTAGTCCTAGGATTGAATTAAACATGCTTCCTGCTTATTGGGTTCATATTAAGTAGAAATTGACCTGCAGTGCCTTCTGTCAGTAAACTAGCAATTACTTGAGCTCCTAATAAGGTCCTTAACCCTAGACTAAGTGTAAGACAAAGATAGGAAGCATGAAAATAAGGAAGGTGCAAATTCATAAAGAATCTTCATCTCTGTAACTATTAGTTTCTAGTTTGTGACAGATAGTTTGCATCTTTGTATGTTTTGGTGATGTTTTCAAAGCAACTGAAAAAAGAGAAACTTTTAACTTCTACTAGAAACAGACTTATTTGCTTTTCTTAAACTGAAAGGTAAACATATTGCTATTTTTATAAAATAATAAAAGAAGGTTGAAAATGTTTTAATACTGTATTATTGTTGACTATCATGATCACTGTACTATTTTGTTTGTTTGCTTATTTTTACGATTGGTAAAAGCAATTATATCCTGGAAGCTGATGATTATGTATATGATAATTAAAAACAAAAACCCCAATCATAACCTAAACTTCAAAATGGAGTTAGTGAGATGAAATGTATTCTTCCCAGTGGATTGGAGCATAGAAATGAGTGGCCTAGAGAGATGTCTTCAGTTGATTAACAGCTATTTATTGACATACTACAGAATGGTCCAACACTGTATGTTTAAGCACCAGATATAAGAAAAGAGTGAAACATTAATCTTCTAAGAAAATTATCCTGTGAGTGGAAAAAAGATAACAAAACAGTATGTTAAATGAGAAAGAGTTTGTATATATTATGTATATTTTATACATCTGCTTTCATATAGAAAATTGGGGAAGTATACAATAAAATATTAGCAATATAGAAAATCCTGGTTATCCAACGATAATGAATCACAGTGAATGCCAATAAAATAAATCCATTTAACATAGAGACCAAAAGTTTATTGTAAAATATTTATTTGGGACATAATCTTGAAAAAACAGAGCTCAAAAATCATAAAGAATGGCTGAGTCTTAGAATGAACAAAAAATAAATATAGATTATATTTCCATACTATAATTTTTCTAACAAAATTATATGGCAACATTATATACACCTTTTATTCAGTTTTTGGATATACTGAAAAACTATTTTAGGGATTTATCAGTTTTACCAGGCCATTTTTCAACCTTTGATAGTCAAACATTCTCTTTTGTAGTTCCTATTATAAAAGTTACTAGTGGCTCGGTGTGTGAAATTCATGCACATTAAAAGGGAATTAATTAGAGGAAATATTTTAATATCTATTATATCCTGTCAGAGTCTGGGCTGGTGACCCTGGGGACGCAGCATCAAGTCCAGCTGGCGCCGCGAGACCCAGAGTCAAGTCATGGGTGCGGGTATCTGGCTCCCTCCTCCCTCCTGTCAGAGTCTGGGCCGGTGCCCGCGGGAACGCAGCATCAAGTCCAGCCAGCACCGCGAGACCCAGAGTCAAGTCCCCGCCCACCTGCGTGCACCTCACTGCGCACACAGCTCTGCCCACTCGCACCTGCCACGCACGGTGCCTCCTGGGGATGGGTCATTACAGCGTGAGGGCGTCACTACCACAGGCTTTTTATATATAGGACTAGAGGCCTGGTGCATGAAAATTCATGCACTTTAGGGGGGTCTCTCAGCCTGGCCTGCCCCCTCTCACAGCCCAGGAACCCTCAGGGGCGGGAGGCGACCTGGCGATCAGGGGAAGGCGACGCCCCCATCACACCTCTGTTGCTGCCACTGCCGGCAGTGCAATCCTCATACAGCCCTGGTTACCTGAACCTCGGGAGGCCCTGGGCGGCTGAACAGCCGCCATCCGAGGCTTGCCTGTGCCTTGGGCGTTGGCTGGGCAGCCACCATCTGAGGCTTGCCTGTGCCTTGGGCGTCAGCTGGGCAGCCACCATCTGAGGCTTGCCTGTGCCTTGGCCGTCGGCTGGGCAGCCACCATCTGAGGCTTGCCTGTGCCTTGGGCATCAGCTGGGCAGCACCATCTGAGGCTTGCCTGTGCCTTGGGCGTCAGCTGGGCAGCCACCATCTGAGGCTTGCCTGCGCCTTGGGCTGGCCCTGGGCGTCTGCAGGGCTGAGGGGACTGGGGGACTCCAGAGGAAGGTGCACAGAGCTAGACCGGACCCACCTGGGGGCAGGCCCGGCCGTGCTTCACGCTTGCTGCCCCGGCAGGGCTGAGGGAACTGGGCACCACCATCTTGTAATCAAGGCATAATCTTGATTTATGTGTGTTTCTGTTTAAAGACCCTTATTTAATATATATTGTTGATTCATTAAAATTGACTTCACAGCCAGCAACACTAACATATGCATGAATGAAGCTTTATATAACATATTTTCTCTATAATGCACGTCATAGCCTTCTGGCACTTAGGAACACCAGTCAGCACTTCAGCACTATGCGTGGTGGCCACTTTATTTATTTTTTATTTTTTTATTTTTAATAAATCTTTATTGTTCAGATTTTTACAGGTGTTCCTCTTTTTTTTTCCCCATAGCTCCCCTCCACCTGATTCCCCACCCCACGCCCTTATCCCCCACCACTGTCTTCATCCATAGGTGTAAGATTTTTGTCCAATCTCTTCCCGCACCCCTCACTCCCCTTCCCCCTGAGAATTGTCAGTCCACTCCCTTTCTATGTCCCTGATTCTATTATATTCACCAAGAACAGTCCATTCTGTTCTTCAGATTTTTCATTCACTTGATTTTTGTTCACTTGTTGGTAGGTATGTATTTGATGTCATTTTGTTATTCATAATTTTTATCTTTACCTTTTTCTTCTTCTTCCTCTTCTTAAAGAACACTCTTCAGCATTTCATGTAATTCTGGTTTGGTGGTGATGAACTCCTTTAGCTTTTTCTTGTCTGTGAAGCTCTTTATCTGACCTTCAACTCTGAATGATAGCTTTGCTGGGTAGAGTAATCTTGGTTGTAGGTTCTTGCTGGCTTTGAATATTTCTTGCCACTCCCTTCTGGCCTGCATAGTTTCTGCCGAGAAATCAGCTGACAGTCATATGGGTACCCCCTTGTAGGTAACTAACCGTTTTTCTCTTGCTGCTTTCAAGATTCTCTCTTTGTCTTTTGCCCTTGGCATTTTAATTATGATGTGTCTTGGTGTGGTCCTCTTTGGATTCCTCTTGTATGGGGTTCTGTGCGCTTCCTGAACTTGTAAGTCTATTTCTTTCACCAGGTAGAGAAAGTTTTCTGTCATTATTTCTTCTAATAGGTTTTCAATATTTTGCTCTCTCTCTTCTTCTGGCACCCCAAAAATTCGGATGCTGGTACGCTTAAAGTTGTCCCAGAGGCTCCTTATACTATCTTCATATTTTTGGATTCTTTTTTCTTTTTGTTTTTCTGGTTGGATGTTTTTTGTTTCCTCATATTTCAGATCTTTGATTTGATTCTTGGGGTCCTTTGATCTACAGTTGAATTTCTGTATATTCTTTATTTCAGACAGTTTATGCTTAATTTCTGACTGGTCCTTTTCCATTTTTTTGGCATTCTCATTAAGATCCTTAAAGGTCTCACTAAGTTCCTCAGCAGTTTATAGAAGATTCTTGAGTAACCTTATAAATGTGGTTCTGAACTCTATGTCATCCAGTAGTTTGCTTTCCTCCATTTCTTTCATTCGTGACATGTTTCTTTGTCTCCGCATTTTGGCTGCTTCCCTGTGTTGATGGAGTGGCTTTGTGTGGTAGGTGACCTATAGGGGCCAGTAGCTCAGCCTCCCCAATCACCTGAGGAGGACGCTCTTGATACACCCCCTTGTGGGCTGAGTGCAAAGTCTTGGTGTAGTTAAGCCTTGATTGCTGTTGGTACACTGGGAGGAATTGACCTCCAGGCCAATTGGCTGTGAGGACCCACTGTGTCTATAATGGAAGAACTGCTGCGCTGGAGACACGCTTATGGTGCAGGACTTGTTTCAGTGGGGCTTTGGTGCTCACTGAGTCTGCCTCTTGAATGTGTCACTTATGGATGTGAGGAGTTGAAATCTGGTGTTTCACATTGACCAATAGGTACACTGGCTTCTGGATCTCCAATGGGGTGCAGGTCAGCTACTGTCTGAGGCTACCCAGCAGGAGCTACAGCGAGAACTACAGTTTTCTCCTCTTTGCTTGGGGTTTGGAGGTTTTGGAGCTGTCTGACCTGGGCTACAAGTTTGCTGGGTTAAGCTGTGATAGGGCAGGTCATTCATATGCTAAAGCCGCTGCTTGGAGGTTGGGTGGGTTTGTAGATTGTGCAGGGCGGGGTCTCAGGCTGTCACTAGGCTAGGGCGTGGCAAACAGCGATGGCTGCCAGTTAGCCGGCTCTGTGTCTCCTACCGTGTCCCTGCATCTCAGGCCCCAGTGCAGTAAACAATTATTCCTGCGCGCAGCCCTGCAAGCAAGCCACTCTCACTTTCCGACCCGATGGCAGACAGTCCAGCTTCTCCCCGTAGGAGTTTGGGTCCCCCGCGTCTCCCCAGAAACTGGAGTTCTGAGTAATCAGGAGCTTATCTCCCTTCGGGTTGAAAAAAGTAGCGCTCCCAGTCGCCCGCCGCCAGCCCGATATGCACGCCTCCGTACCTCAGCTTTTCAGCACTTGTGCACATCTCACTGTTCTTTTCTCTTTGCTTCTAGTTGTAGAACTTCCACTCAGCCAGCTTTCCCGTGGTTCTGGGTGATAGACATTTTGTCTTTTAGTTGTAGTTTTGAAATTGTTGTGCGAGGCAGCAGTTTAGGTTTTTACCTACGCCGCTATCTTGGATCCTCCCTTGCGTGGTGGCCACTTTAAACAACAAAATCACTAATAAAAAAGCACAGAGACCAGCCGGTGTGGTTGAGTTGTTAAGCACTGACCTATGAACCAGGAGGTCACAGTTCGATTCCTGGTCAGGGCACTTGCCTGTGTTGTGGGCTCGATCCCTAGTGTGGGGCATGCAGAAGACAGCCAGTCAATGATTCTCTGTCATCATTGATGTTTCTATTTCTTCCTCTCCCTTCCTCTCTGAAATCAATAAATATATATATTTTAAAAAGCACAGAAATGCAAAAAAAAAGTGACCCTAATTAGACCATTGAAAAGACCACTTATTTACAGTAGGAGAGCCACAGAAGAAGGTGGGCATGGCCGTGTTGTGCCTGAGCTGGGTCGTGCAAGTCAAGTGACTCAAAAAAAATTTTTTTTAATATATTTTATTGATATTTTACAGAGAGGAAGGGAGAGGGATAGAGAGCTAGAAACATCGATGAGAGAGAAACATCGATCAGCTGCCTCCTGCACACCTCCTACTGGGGATGTGCCCGCAACCAAGGTACATGCCCTTGACCGGAATCGAACCCGGGACCCTTCAGTCCGCAGGCCGACGCTCTATCCACTGAGCCAAACCAGTTTTGGCGTGACTCAAATTTTTCACCATTGTACATACACATAGGCACATTCACAAATACAGAATCCATGAATAATGAGGATCAGCTGTATTTTCTTAATTTTTTTCCACATTAAACTTGTGATCTTTTAAAGTGAAAGCACAAAACAGGCTTCCAGAAAATGAAATTACATTATAATTTGGAAGGCAGAGTGAAACTTTTAAAATAAATAGAAAGATTTAAGAAACACATTCTATTCTAATTTATGCACACAGTAGTTCCCCTTTATTTGTGGTTTCCCTTTCTGCAGTTTCAGTTACCTGTGATCAACCACTGTCCAAAAATATTAAATGGAAAATCTCAGAAATATACAATTTGTAAGTTTTAAATCATGCGCCGTTCTGCTTTGCTTATGAAATATCACACTGCCCCACACTGTCCTGATCCATCCCATTCGGGATGCGACTCATCCTTTGTCTGGCACATCCATGAAGTATACACTATCCATGCCATTAGTCACTCACCTGTCTCGGTTATCAGATCCCCAATATTACAGTGCTGTGTTCAAGTAACCCTTATTTTACTTAATAATGTCTCATTCACCTCACTTCATCTCATCACATAGGCATTGTATCATCATCACAAGAAGTGTGAATACAGTACCCTAAGATATTTTGGGGGAGAGAGAGAACCACATTCATGTACCTTTTGTTACATTACATTATTATAATTGTTCTGTTGTATTGTTATTGTTGTTAATCTCTTATTGTTCCTAATTTATAAACTAAACTATCATAGGTATGTATGTATAGGAAAAAAAAAGTAGGATATTTAGAGTTCAGTACTATCCACTGTTCAGGCAGCCACTGGAGGTCTTGGAATGTATTTCCCTTGGATAAGGGAGGACTTCTGTATATACCTAGGAATATACTACAAATGTTTAAAAGAATATACAACAGATGTTTAAAAGAGAGAAGGCAGTGAGAAGAGGTAGGATTATTTGATTGTGTTCATTCATTACAAAATCCCCCTGGATAAGTCTGAATCAACTAAAGACAGGTTAAAAGCAGATAGCTGTGAATACTGACAGGTTTTACTTGATCATTTATCAAAAAGACTGCTCTCACTTCCAAAAGTATGTGTTTTAAGAATAGAGAAGTATGTTCAATTGACATGTATGGCATGGTTTAACTTAAATGTATAAATTTGGGGAAGGAGTTGAAAATCTTGCTTGTCTTTCTTGGTCTAGCTTTGCCTTTTCTTGCATATAGACACATGAACGCAGACACAAGTGTGGCTCTCTCTAAACACCACGTTGCAGCTATACAGGATTGTCAAGTAAAATTCTTAAAAATGGTTTCTGTTGTAGGAACAGCAGCAGTATTGGTATCGACAGCACTTGCTTAGTTTGCAGCAGAGGACAAAAGTGCATTTGCCAGGACACAAAAAGGGTCCTGTCATAGCAAAGGATCCACCCAAGCCAGTAAAAGAAGTTACAGTACCTGCCACCAGTCAAGTACCAGAACCCCCTCCATCTGAGGAGCCCCCATTACCACCTCCTAATGAGGAGGTACCACCCCCTCTCCCACCTGAGGAATCCCAGGTAACCATAAAGTTAATTATTTGGTTTTTATTAAATTGTTCAACTTTTTTCTGATTCATTTATATATATTTTTATCATGAATAGATACATATTTTTATGTGTTTTTTTTTTAAAGTACATGTAAAATTCCATTTATGGAATATTAGATTATGCCTTGTCAGGTTTAGAAAAGGCATTTTTTGGCATTCCCTCTCTGGAGCATGCCAGCACCTTTCTCATCTCTCTCTTTCCCCCAGGTACATTACCTTTGCCTTTCCCTCCCCTAAGTTCCAATGGTCCTTTTGCTTCTGTAACTTGTTTCCAGAGCCATTGCAGCCCAGCTGGCTCACTTCTACTACCTCTGTAACTTTCTAAATAAACTTTCTCTTATAATTTGAAAAAAAAGAGAGAAAAGGCTTTTTTTTTTTTTTTTCATGGTTTAAATGAGAGTGAATAGTTAGACACTCTTGTAAATTGTGTCTCTAAGCACTAAAGGAGTGCCAGGTATTTTCAGATTGGCAGCACACAACAATATTTAAGAGCTTCAACTTTTTGCCCTAGCCGGTTTGGCTCAGTGGATAGAGCATCGGCCTGTGGACTGACCAGTCTCAGGTTCAATTCTGGTTAAGGGCACATGCCTGGGTTGCGGGCTTAATCCCCTGTGTGTGTGTGTGCGTGCACACGCGCGTATGTGTGCGCGCGTGCGTGCAAGAGGCAGCCAATCAATGATTCTCTCTCATCATTGATGTTTCTATCTCTCTCCCTCTCCCTTCCTCTCTGAAATCAATAAAAATATATTTTTTAAAAAGAACTTTTATTGTCAAATGACCTGGGCTGCTGTCCAGGCACTGCCACTTGCTGGTGGTGACTCGGAGCAAGTTAGCTAATCATTCTGTATTCAGTATCCTCATCTGCAAAATAGATTGTAGCATTAAATGTAATTTAGGATACTTACCGGCACATGGAAAATTCTCACATTGGTCCAAAGGTCATTGTTCTCCTAATGGTCATATGTGGAAATTTTATTGAATCATAATAATTACACTGTAGTCCATTGATGAAAAGTGACTAAGGTGCAAGAGAAAGATTTCTCAATAGAGTGAAAAGGACATTAAATGTAGATTGACTTTGTTGGGTAATGATTGTCCAATTTAAGAACAGTGAAATGATTATTCTAGTGAAGACTATGGAAGTTATAAACTCCTAGGTATTGGTATCCATTATCACTCCTAGGTATTGGTATCCATTATCATTGGTATCTATTACCTAGATAGAGCTAGGTATTTATCTAAAGATAGAATAGCTTTTATCAGTCAGGCAGAGTTGTAGGGATTCTGGACTTGTATTACAATACAATACTTTATAAAATAGGTTTCTTACTAATTTAATTGCTGTTTTATGATTTAAATAAAAGTGTATCTTCTTTTATATTTAGTCTGAGGACCCGGAAGAAGATGCCAGGTTAAAACAGTTGCAGGCTGCAGCAGCACACTGGCAGCAGCACCAGCAGCATCGAGTTGGCTTCCAGTACCAGGGAATAATGCAGAAGCACACTCAGCTGCAACAGATCCTACAACAGTACCAGCAGATCATCCAGCAGCCACCACATATGCAGGCAAGTGCTTCTTCAGTTTACACATGGCAAATTGACCCAAGAAATTTGAAATATTTGTTATTCCTGAAGGAGATTGAAGTGTGAAGAAGGAAAGATATTTCCCAAGATGTGCCCAAGTAGTTATCCGTCTACTACTTGGGGGCTTGGGAAATGTGGTATTATGCAAATGCTCTCATATCAACCCAGACAGATGTTAGAGTACTCTTACTAAGTTACTAAGTACTGACTATTACTAAGAGATTTAAGAACCAGGGTTCTTATCATATAATTATAAGTTTACTTGTGTTTTGCCTACAGACCACTACAGTAACAGACAAGCAAAAATCCACCAAAAAAGGTCAAAACAACCACCACAAAAAACCCAACAAATACACCATAAAAGATGAAATGACTTAGATACTTGCTTGTCTTTTATCTTTGAGGTATAAACTTATGTCTGCATGTCTATAATAATAGATCATTTTTTAAGTTCTTATAAAAGCCTAATATGCAAATGGACTGAACGGCAGAATGACCGGTCACTATGACACACACTGATCACCAGGGGGCAGATGCTCAACACAGGAGCTTCCCCCTGGTAGTCAGTGCACTCCCTCAGGGGGAGCACCGCTCAGCCAGAAGCCGGGCTCATGGCTGGCGAGCGCAGCGGCAGTGGCAGGAGCCTCTTCCACCTCTGCAGCAGCACTAAGGAGCAGCGAGCCGAGCGGTAAGGAGCAATGAGCAGGCAGGCGGTAAGGAGCGAGGGGTCCTGGACTGCAAGAGGGATGTCTGACTGCCGGCTTAGGCCCGCTCCCTGCGGGGTCCTGGACTGTGAGAGGGCACAGGCCGGGCTGAGGGACACCCCCGCTCCCATGCATGAATTTCGTGCACTGGGCCTCTAGTCCATAATAATATTAAAAACCTGAAAAATACTTATTGCTGAGGTAGGTATTTGCTTTAGTGTTTGGTTGATTTTTTCAACTCACTGGTAACTTATACGGGATGAGGCAAAAGTAGGTTTACAGTTGAGAGAACACAAAACACTGTATTCTTGTATTATTATTTAACTAGAGGCCCTGTGCACGAAATTCGTGCATGGGGGCGGGGGTAAGGGGTCCCCTCAGCCCAGTCTGCACCCTCTCCAGTCCGGGACCCCTCAGATATCCCTCTTACAATCCTGGACTGCTGGCTCCTAATCGCTCACCTGCCTGCCTGCCTGGTTGCCCTAACTGCCTCCCCAGCTGCCGGCCTAATTGCCCCTCACTGCCTCTGCGTGCCGGTCTGATCGCCTTTAGCTGCCCCCCCTGCCAGTCTGGTTGCCCCCAACTGCCCCCTCCCAGCCAGCCTGGTCACTCCTAACTGCCCCCTTACCCCCCTCGGCAACCTGGTCACCCCTTACTGCCCCTTCTGCCAGCCTGGTCGCCCCCAACTGCCCCCCCCCCTCCCGGTCTCCTCTCACAGCCTCCCCGCCAGCCTGGTTTCCCCACACAATCTGCTGTTCAGTCGTTTGGTCGTCCCTCACTAACCCCCCTGCCAGCCTGGTCATAGGCAGCCATCTTGTGAGGGCGTGAGGGTTAATTTGCATATTACCTATTTATTATATAGGATTATTGTATTATTTTCCATACAAACAACTGTAAGCCTACTTTTGCTCCACCCTATATAATTAAATCAAAGGAAGAAAGAAGAATGATCATCACCAAATGGATTTAACAAGCTTATCCTTATCCTCCCAAAATCTTTAGTGTTTTAATGTCCTAAGACTTTATTTATTTATTTTTTTAAAAATATATTTTATTGATTTTTTACGGAGAGGAAGGGAGAGGGATAGAGAGCTAGAAACATCGATGAGAGAGAAACATCCATCAGCTGCCTCCTGCACACCCCCTACTGGGGATGTGCCCGCAACCAAGGTACATGCCCCCGACCGGAATCGAACCCGGGACCCTTGAGTCCGCAGGCCGACGCTCTATCCACTGAGCCAAACCGGTTTTGGCTGTCCTAAGACTTTATATGCCCTTGATTCATTAATATTTATCTTGTTATTAATTCTCTTATATGAATGTCTTGAAATAATTTTTATCCCTTTATTTGTAGACCATGTCTGTAGATATGCAACTGCGACATTATGAGATGCAGCAGCAACAGTTTCAACATCTCTACCAAGAATGGGAGCGAGAGTTTCAGCTGTGGGAGGAACAGCTTCATTCCTATCCGCATAAAGATCAACTTCAGGAGTATGAGAAGCAGTGGAAAACATGGCAGGGACATATGAAAGCCACTCAGACCTATCTCCAGGAGAAAGTCAATTCATTTCAGAATATGAAGAACCACTATATGGGAAACATGTCAATGCCACCTCCTTATGTTCCATATTCTCAGATGCCTCCACCTCTACCAACAATGCCTCCTCCTGTATTGCCTCCATCATTGCCACCACCAGTGATGCCCCCTGCCCTACCTACTTCAGTGCCACCACCTGGCATGCCCCCACCTGTGATGCCACCTTCTCTACCAACCTCTCTGCCCCCACCTGTGATGCCTCCATCTCTGTCTTCAACAGGGCCACCACCAGTTCTTCCCCCACCTCCCCTCTCTTCAGTGGGGCCACCAACAGTTCTTCCCCCACCATCTCTCTCTTCAACAGCACCTCCACCTGTCATGCCCCTTCCACCATTATCTTCAGCCACACCTCCTCCAGGAATACCTGCCCCTGGGGTTCCACAAGGGATACCTCCTCAATTAACAACAGCCCCAGTTCCATCAGTCTCTAGTTCTCAGAGTTCACAACTTCCAGAGAAACCTAGACCAGCATTACTTCCCACTCCTGTGTCTTTTGGTTCAGCCCCACCCTCAACTTACCATCCTCCATTGCAATCAGCTGTTGGCCCTTCAGAACAAGGGAATTCTAAAGCTCCTCTGAGCAAGTCTACTCTGCCATACGGTTCGTTCTCGTCTGAGCCAGGACTTGGGGAGTCTTCAATTGCTCCATCTCAGCAAATCACTGCAGTCAAGGACATGCCAGTGAGGTCAGGTGGACTGCTTCCAGATCCTCCTAGAAGCAGTTGCATGGAAGGTCCAAAAGGGCCAAGGTAGGTCTGACTTGTTTGGTTGGTTGGTTGGTTGGTTTGGCTGATTTGTTGATTTAGGCTGAGTAGGTCTTGATGGTATAAAAAACTTCATTTATACAATTTTGGTACTGACTTTATCATTTTAATCTATACACAATCCTGGTTTACAATTAATTATGCTAGTTTTCACTTATTAGACATAATGAAATCTAGAAATGGTAACCATTTCTTGTGATGTCACTACCTTATCCTATATGTAGAGATTATGGTGTAGGATGAATGTGATGTTTCAGAGTGATGCTTATCAATTTCTTACTGATGTTTCAGCTTCAGAAGTAATATTGATTAGACTTATTTATCTTTTTTGCTTTTTTGTCTATTTAATAAATTTAATTGATAACTTCTCTTTGTTAGCTTATAAGCTAACTGTTGGAGATAAAGATGAATAAGCCAATATTATAGTGAAATAAGGCAATGAAATTTAGTATAAAGGTATATAAAACTTTTGTTTTGCCTATTTGTTCAACAAATATTTATTAAGTTCCTATTCTGTGTTTATAGCAGTGAGTATAACAGAACAGACAAATGTTCCTCAATTTGGGACATGTTTTTCTTTTTCTAAACCACTTTTTTAAGAAAAAAATACTTTTATTGATTTCAGAGAAGAAAGGAGAAAGGGAGAGATAGAAACATCAGTGATGAGAGAGAATCATTGATCAGCTGCCTCCTGCATGCCCCCTACTGTGCCTTGATTGGGAATCAAACCCAGATCATAGGTTGACGCTCAATCACTGAGCCACTCCAGCTAGGCTGAACCACATTTTTATATAGAAAAGTACACACAAAAATTTACTTGTGGTTCCTGAGTTTTTTCTCTTTACCTTTTAAAAGGTGTTAAATTCATTTTTCTAAGTTTGTAAAAGTATATTTTTCTCACCAGGTTGACCTAAATAATAATTTTCCTACAGAAAAAAATTCAGTGAGATTTTCTTCCAATTGGAAATTGTAATAGATATATATCCTCCTTATACAAAATTCAGACAGGACAGAAGAGGACGGAAAAAAGTAAAAGTCACCTAATTCTACTGTCCATTATTATTTGGGGATAATAGTTTTTAAAATATATGTTTTTAAAATGGCATCATACTACGTATATTGTCATAACTTGCTTTTTCCACTATCAGTACATTGGTTAATTTTCCATCTTAGTGTCAATGGATCTACATCATCATTTTTAATTTATACCTGATTTCAACAATTGACAACAAAATATATCTTTTATTTGTTCCCCAAGTTTCCAATTCTGAAAACAATACAGCGCAAACTTAATCCAAAATCAAAGCTAATTAGAGGCTATTAACATGAATTCCTCTGGGTACTAGAAGCCTTTTCAGAGACTTTATATACATTGTCTTATGGAGTCTTTTCAACAACTTGTGAATTTGTATACCCTACTTTTACCCTTTACAAATGGGCTGAGAGGATTGGGTAACTTGCTCAGGATCGAATCACTGGGACAGTGGAGCCTGAGTTTATACCCAGAGAATCAGAGCAAAAGCACTAGTTAAGTACTGTATGTAATGCCCGGTTTCAGTGATATTCATGCTTTCAGTGATGTGCATACTTACAAACACATTTGTAGCCTTTATTTATTTGGTATGTGTATCTTCTATCTTCTTGATTTGAATTCCTACTTATCTACTGGATTGAGTATTCCTTTTAGATCTGGTGAATACTTTGCTATCAGAGAAACACATTTATAACACTCCATAAAACAAAGATTTCCTGCTCCTTTCTTTTCCTGTCATATTAACATTTCTCTCTTTTGCCTACCAAATCTTAAGTTTGTAAATTTAGGACCTATTTTAAGTTTTTTTCTTGTCTCACGGTACAATTAATAACTACGGTGTTAGGAGGATCTTAGCAATGATATAATGCAGTATCCCCTCTATAGCAACTCATGGTTGTGTTGTATTTTAATTTGTCATCTTGTGCATGTTACCTTATTCCTCTCATTGATCTCTTGAGGTAAGTAGATAAGGAAGCTGAGCTTTGGAGATGTTATAAATAAATTGATGTTATAAATAAATTGCCCCAGGTGACATAGCTAGCAAATAGTTGAGATGGGATTAGAATCCAAGGCTTCTGATGCACTTACAGGTTCAGTGTACTTCCTGTGACAAGCAATTGATAGACTCTGCTTGAACACTGACAGTTTTCTAGAAAGTTTATTTCTTACACTGACCCTAAATATATTTCTGTAACTTCTACCTGTTGACTCTAGATCTACTTTTATGATACAACACATCATGAATTATCCTCTCTCTCTTACAGTGTGTTCCTACACTTACTTAAAGTGTAGGAACACACTGTTTGATGATCCTCTTGTCTTCTTTCCCAGCCTTCTTTACCCACTCTGCTCTGCCATCACATTAACTCAGATTCTTTTCTTTTCACACTAACATTGGTTCCAGCCTCCTCCTGCTTTATTGCTCACTGGCTTTGAAGGGCTTTTGTTTCATCAAGTCTCCTTCAGAGGTAGAGAACCATAGACCTAGTTCCCACTTCGTTATAAATAATATTCTAAATTGCCCTTTTTTGGTCAGCACTCTCAGGTATGATTGTAAACACAACTTAGTGAATTTGTTCAAAGTAGATGCACCCATGATATTACTACTCAGATCAAGAAATAGAAATTCTAGTGTATGAGATGTCCCCCTTATGTCCCTTCCCATTTTCTCTTTTTACGCCACAGATTAGTTTTGTCTGTTTTTGAACTTTATATAAATGGAATCATACTGTATGTACTCTTTTGAGTGGCATCTTTCACATGACATTATATTATTGTGAGATTCATCCATGTTGTGTGTAGCTGTAGTTTGTTCATTCTCATTCCTGTACAATATTTTATTGTATGAATATACCACAGTCTATTTATTTATTCTGATATTGATGGTCATTTAAGTTTTTTTATTATTATGAAAATACTGCTATGTGTCTTTTGGTGCTATATGTCTCACCTTAGATGCATACACATATGTGTTTGGGTGTTTAATTTTGTTTAGATATATACCAAGGATTGGAATTGCTTGATCATGGGTATATGTTCTGCTTTGATAGATCTTGTCAAACAGTTTTCCAAAGTGGTGGTTTCAATTTATATTCTCACCAGCAGTGATTCTGTGTTCCAGTTTTTTTGCATCCTCATCAATACTTAGTATTGTTAAACTTTTAAATTTTAGCCATCTTGGTGGATGTTTAATGGTATTGTAATATGGCTGGAGATTTTACTTATGATAAATTTCACATCTTTATTAGAGCCTAGAGTGCAGTTGTAGAGACATTGATCTTTTGATTCATCTAATAGTTTTGGTACAACTTTGTCACTTTGCTTTTCTTTGTCCTTATAGTCAGGAGATGAAATTTTCTGAATTGTCAGTTGTGCTGAATGAAGCCTAAAAGCAAGCGGGTGTGACAGTTTATTTCACTGTTTGCCTCATCCTTCTAGCAATTCTATCATTCTTTTGTTGTCTTTGCATTTCAATCTCCTTTGGCATAGTTGGAGATAATTAATAAGTAATGATGAGTATTAATGAATTCTAAGATAAGGAAATCACAAAATGTTTCAAGATCTAGAAAAAAATAAAAATCACTTAAGATCTAACATCTTAGATTTGTGAAAGGATCCAATGGACCCATATGGTAATTGCAAGATAATTTAAATTTTGTTCTGTTTTTTAAAAAGTAAATTTTCTCTTTGTTCCCTGGAAGGCCAGTAAGAAAAAAGTCACAAAAACCCTGGCTGACATGCCTCACTGATTAGAGCATTGGCCTGCACACCAGAGAGTCGTGGGTTTGATTCCCATTGAAGGACTTGTACCTGGGTTGTAGGTTCAATTCCCAATGTGTCTCTCTCACATAAATATTTCTCTCCCTCCCCCTCTCCCCTCCTCTTCCCCTCTCCTACTTCCCTCCCTTCCACTCTCTAAAAATCAGTGGAAAAAATATCCTCACTTCTTAGGTGAGTATTAAAAAGAAAAGAAAAGAAATCACGAAATATTAATCTCTGCAAATAGAACTGTTAAAAAAAAAAACAACCCTCAAAAACTACAATTGGATCCAGTGAACTCCATGGGCTAATGGTGTCTTTTGATAAATAGAAATTCTTGATTTTAATTTAGTTGTAATGTATTTAGTTGTAATTTTAATGTATTGATCTTTGCTTCCTTTATGTTTAGTGCTTTTTTGTGTCCTGTTTAAGAAATCTTTTAGTTAATTCCTCCAATTCTATTTCTAGATCAGAGGTTGGCAGACTTTTTCTGTGAAGGACCACATGGTAAATATTTTTATGCTTTGCAGACCATGTTTGGTCTCTCATAAATAATTTTTCTAGTCCACCTGGCTAGTGTGGCCTAGTGGTTGAGATTCAGCCCATGAACCAAGAAGTTACTGGTTTGATTCCTGGTCAGGGCACATGCCCAGGTTACAGGCTCCATCCCAAGTAAGGGGGGTGCAGGAGGCAGCCAATTAGTGATGTTTCTCATTCATGTTTCTATCCTTCTCCGTTTCCCTCCCTCTAAAATCAATAAAAATATATTTTAAAAAATTTTTTTTCTAACCCTGGCTGGTGTGATTCAGTTGATTGGGGCGTCATCCCTTGCACCAAAGGTTGCTGGTTCGATTCCTGGTCAGGGCACATGCCCAGGTTTCAGGCTCAGTCCCGGTCCCCAGTAGGGAGAATGCAGGAGGCAGCTGATCAATGTTTCTTTCTGTCTCTCACCCTCTCCCTTTTTCTCTCTCTAAAAAAATCAATTAAAAAAATATAAGTATGTTCTTTTCTATTTCTTTTTAACCTTTAAAAATGTAAAAAGGTCATTATTAATTGGATTTGACCCATGGGACATAGTTGGCTGACCCCTGATCTAGATTGTCTTGACTATTCTTGGTCCTTTCTATTTTCCATATAATGCTTAGAATCAGCTTAACAGTTTTTTTTTGTTTGTTTTTTTTAATATATTTTATTGATTTTTTACAGAGAGGAAGGAAGAGGGATAGAGAGTCAGAAACATCGATGAGAGAGAAACATCGATCAGCTGCCTCCTGCACACCTCCTACTGGGGATGTGCCCGCAACCAAGTTACGTGCCCTTGACCGGAATCGAACCTGGGACCTTTCAGTCCGCAGGCCGACGCTCTATCCACTGAGCCAAACCGGTTTTGGCTCAGCTTAACAGTTTTTAAAAACCTGCTGGAATTTGATGGGCATTGTATAGAATCATTTTGAGGAAGAATTGATATTTTTATAATATCAAGACTTCTGATTAGTCCCATCCACTTTCTGATTGGCTTTAATACTAGAATTGCGAACCTCTTCCATTCTGTAGCTGTCACACTAAGATGAGCAAGGGACTACTAAAGAAGCTTTTCTTTATGCTTCCATTTGTTGTTCCTCTTTATAGTGTTTACTTCTTTTTTGGGTATTTTGATTTTAGGATCTTGGATATACCTATTAGAAAATAGGCATTATTTTAAATGAAAACTAAAAGGGAATTTGATTTGAGAATTTTTTTTTTTAAATATATTTTATTGATATTTTACAGAGAGAAAGAGAGAGGGATAGAGAGTTAGAAACATCGATGAGAGAGAGACATCGATCAGCTGCCTCCTGCACGCCCCCTACTGGGGATGTGCCCGCAACCCAGGTACATGCCCTTGACCGGAATCGAACCTGGGACCCTTGAGTCCGCAGGCCGACGCTCTATCCACTGAGCCAAACCGGTTTCGGCGAGAATTTTTTTTTTAATATATTTTATTTATTTTTTACAGAGAGGAAGGGAGAGGGTAGAGAGCTAGAAACATCGATCAGCTGCCTCCTGCACACGCCCCATCGGGGATGTGCCCGCAACCAAGGTACATGCCCTTGACCGGAATCGAACCTGGGACCCCTCAGTCCACAGGCCGACGCTCTATCCACTGAGCAAAACCGGCCAGGGCTGATTTGAGAATTTAATATGTTGTAATTCCCATGGTCTGCTGATTTGAGTATGCTTATGTAAACATGGTGATAATCAGATAATAACTTGTTTAATGGTATTTAATTTCACATACTTCTTAAGTTTTCATATCCAATTTGGAGTATTTTTAATATCAAATTTTGAAGTTTTTATACCTAGTTCTAATGGTTTCATACCTAGTTTTAGGGTTTTTATTTTTTAAAGGTTTCTGAAATACTTAACTGTACAAACAAAAATTTTCTGAATATTTAAACCTCAAATATTGGTTTATTTTTTTCATCTAACCAATGTGCAATGCACGTGTTTTGTGTGATTGTATTTAGTGAATAGACACTATGTTTGTTCTTTATTTTAAATACATGCTTTTATA
Source organism: Plecotus auritus (assembly GCF_963455305.1). Classification (NCBI taxonomy): domain Eukaryota; kingdom Metazoa; phylum Chordata; class Mammalia; order Chiroptera; family Vespertilionidae; genus Plecotus; species Plecotus auritus. The sequence continues at coordinate 26,162,955 of NC_137770.1, read as the reverse complement.
TGTTAAAAAGTCATAGTATTTAATTGTATTGGTGTAAAAATTGCTTTATTTTGTACATATTTTTAACATGAGTATCTCTTAATATATTTATTTCAAAAGCCTAAAAATTCTTTACTTTTATAAATCTAAAAGGTTTTGATAGTTTTATGATTTCATAACATTCTTGAACTTTGAAAATATGAAAGTGCACTATTGATAAATAATAGCCATTTCTATGTAGTGTTGAAGATATATTTCAATTTGTTTAACATTTTCTGATTCCCAAAATAAAAATAAAATTATGACCCTTGGCTGTTGATCAGCATTTTAATCTGAAAGCAAAGCATGCTACTTTTTCATGGCAACTGCATATTATCTGTGTAGGCATGAAGCTTGCAGAACTTTTCTGCCATGTTCTCTTCCTTCTTAGCTTCACACGTTTAGTGCTTCCGCTTCCTTTATCCTTTCCTTTGGTCTTTATATATGCTCTTCTCTTTGTCTGGAATCCCTTTCCTATCACTTTTGCTTTACTAATTCCTGTTTTTCCTGCCCCCAGGGTTGCACTTCAATAATTGAGTGCACTTCAGTAATATGTTGAGATCCTTCAATGAGTCATACAATGGGGATACACCTCAGTGAGCAAGGCCAAAATGTCCCAGATTTATTAAATTTTGTTCTAATTGTTGATTTACTTGTCATACTCTTCCTATGGACTCTGAACTCTCTGAGCTTTATTTCAGCACTAACACAATACCTGATAATAAGTGTTCCTTATCCCAGTATGTCTCAGTTATGGATAAAATTCTCAAGGCATTCATAATTTAGTTAGGAAGGCAGTTCAATCAATCAGAAATTGATTTTAATATAAGATAATGTTTTGACAGGGGCTCTTTAATGACTCTTGTACATTGTAGAGGATAGTCTTATCACTTATATGAACTAATAATTGCTGAATTGAATACAAAGCAGAGGATTTTATACAATTTTAATGGTTTAAGATATCATTCCAGGCACTTTGAATTAACAAATATAACTTAAAGAAAAGGAACCAAACCATCATAAGCTCTGAAACTGTATTCTTTTTGCTCTTTGTAAATGTGTGGTCTCCATTCTGAGCATTTGGATGCATCCTTTTGACAAGTCTCCTTTTCCCTTTGCCCAACAATAGCTGTGCCAAGCCTTCACTTGGATAGACCCCCTAGTGCTGCTTTCTCTATCTTAGCAAACATTTTATTTTCTTTATAGCTTTAATTTAGATTCCTTTCAGGCCAAGTAAAACTCAGCTTTCTACCTTTATCTTTCCTTCTATCCTCATCTTCTTTCTTACAACTCACAAGAAGACTCTCCTGGTTAGGGCTAATCATGTCTCTGTGCTCTCAATAGAATTACATTTTACATCTTATCAAAGTGATGCATACATATAGTCTGAAAGAAAATTAACCATCCACTATTTAAAGCCACCTAGATGTGTTTCCTAATATCATCTTTTATTCTTTAGCTGTTCCTTTTGGTAGTTATTTTTATATCATTGACGAATATGCTGCTACTTTCTTGACTTACACTTTTTAGGTATTATATATTTACTTCCTGTTCTGATAAAGGTTTATTAGTTCTTATACTATTCTCTCTCTCCATCTGCTCAATATGTTTATATCACTATTTTGATACATCAGTAAACAATGTTGTTTGTTGTAGAGGTAAGCAGTGTGCTGTGATTACATTTTCTTTAATGTAATAACTTTTTTCAGAATTCCCAGTTTTCTTTCTTCTTGCAAAATCTTTAAAATAATCCTTCAGCCCCAGTCCCCAAAACACCTGTTACTCTTGAGGAGATCTCTCTCCCAAATTCATGCATTCTCTTGCTTTTGCCTAGGCTGGTTGGCTGGTTGGTTGCTCTCAAGATCTGCCATATAGCTGTTGCTCTCATATTTCCCTTGACTATCCTCCTGGATTTGGATACACTTTATTGAATCTCATGGCTTCCTGTTTGTGGGTTAGTGCTTCCTTTTCCTTGAGTGCATGCTCAAATAATTTACTAAGAAACTGTATATTGAGGGTAAAATTTCTGAGTCCTTGCATGTCTGCAAATGTCTTTATTTTTAACCTCACATGTGATAATACTTTGGATATGGAATTTGAAGTTGAACGTAATTATTCCTCAAGGTTTTTAGGTCATTGTTCTATTTCCTTTTGTCACCTAGTACAGCTGTTGTGCTGCTGCTCCAATTCTTTTCCTTTTTAGATGACTTTTCCCTACTGCCAGAAACTTTATTTTATTTCTGGTACTCTTATTTTTTAAACTCTCACCTGAGGATATATTTTTATTGACTTTAGAGAGAGGGGAACGGAAATGGAGAAAGAGAAACATCAATTGGTTGCCTCCCTCTTGCACCCCGACTGGTGATCAAACCCACAACCTGGATATGTGCCCTGACCAGGAATCAAACCCACGACCTTTCAATGTATGGGACAGTGCTCCAACCAACTGAGCCACACCGGCCAGAATTTATTCCTGGTATTCTAAAATTTTAGTGGTTTTGTTGTTGTTGTTGTTGCTTTGTTTTGTTAATTATACTGGATACTGAGTGAACTGGGCCCTTACTGTGTGGAGATTAGAATCTCTTTAACTCTGGGAAATTTCTTTGTGCTATTTCTTCTTTAATTTATTTTTTTGTTTTGTTTTCTGTTTTTGGAACTCGTTAGTAGGATTTTGGATCCTGCTGGATTGATAATATTTGTCTTTTTTTCTCTCATTTTGTTGCATTTTCTGAGATACTTTTAATCATTTTATTGCACTTTTTATTTTGAGAATTAAAACATTTTCTGCAGTTCTTCTGGTTCTGATCCCTTTTATATATAGCTATTTTTTCTTGATTTGTAGATACTCTCTGAAGATACCGATTTAGGAGTGGGGTTTTTTTGTTGGTTTTTTCTGTTCTCTTCTGTTTTGTTTTATGGATGTTTTTTGTTTTGTTTTGTTTTTTGCATTATCTCTGTTTTCTCCAGATTTGTGTACTGTTTATCTTTGGTCTCTTTCATTTTGGAGACATCCCTCAAATATCTAGTGATCCTTGATTGTCCATTTCTATTTGAGAGTGGGAGACACCGATAAGCTGATTGGGAGCTCTAGGGCAGGGGAGCTTACCAACTGTTAGGCTTTGCTTTAGGGCAGTGGTCGGCAAACTCATTAGTCAACAGAGCGGCAAACCGCGGCTCATGAGCCTCAGTTTGCCGACCACTGCTTTAGGTTATAGGACAAAAAACTGCTAATGCTAGCGGACCCTCCAATTCAAGAATTTACAGATATTCAGCCTAGGAAAAGGCTGGTTGATGGATCTGAATGTAGATTTTAATTTATATGTTTTTAGGGTTGGTCAAGCAAGAAGTCTTACTTTTGCCCTCCCCAGCATCTCTGGTAACAGAATCCTGACCCTCTCTGGGGTTTTATAGGCAAGCCAGCCCCACCTCTGTTACCAGCACTCTAAACTGTAGCTTTTTCCTGCTCTATATGTTACCACTCGTGTGTGCTTTCTTTCAGAATTTTAAAACAAAATTCTCATCTGCTGGTGGCCCCTTTTCTGTTTTCAGTGGGTTTATATACTTTTAAATTGTTATTGACTATAAAGTGTCATCTTGGCTAGGCTGAAGTATGTTTCCCGGAGTTCCCTTTTTCATATGTTTCTGATTAGGAGATTTTTGCACCTAACATGAAATATTCTCGGACAACCAAAAACATTCTAACCGTTTTCCCAGAAAAGGATATAAAGTCCCCCACCCCCCCCCTTTTTTTGTTTGTTTTTGGGATATCTTCATTCTTCTGATTCATACTCCCTCTTTGATATTCTGTAACAAATAGAAAAGTAACTATTATTACTGTATCTTATTTTTGATGATAAAGAAGAAAAATTAACCAAACATATTTGACTAATATATATGTATGCATTTAAGCATATAATATCAAATTAAGGAAGAAATACTCATATCTATCACAGTCATTATTTCTGCAATTGGTCATGTAATCATAGTTGGTTTTTATAACTACCTTCTTTCACTACCCTTTCCATATTCCCTTTGCTCTCAGCAAGTACCTCAGCTGGTCCTGGTTTCTTGCCTAGTGGGTGACCCAAATATTCATTCTTTGAAGGTCTGGGCTATTTGCATTCTGCCTAACTTGTGTTACTGTAGTTTTCCACTGACTTTAATCACAGGACATGGAAGTACTAAGGTGTCCTAGAGGATCTATATTCCAGACATATTCCTCCTTACCCTCATTGTAAAGTAGTAACCCAGTTTTGCCTTGAAAGTCAGGATCAATCCTCCCCCTCAACCCGCCCCCCCCCCCCCCCCCCCGCCCAGCCAGTTCAGTAACTCTTTTGCCTATTGACTCGAACCCAAAGTGGCCAGGTGGCAGTCTCAACTTGAGTTTAGTAGAGTCACTGTTGTGTCATTGTGTTGATGGAAGCATTCCTCCCTTTGAAACTAAGGCTTCTAGACAAGCAAAACCAATGTCACAGGGATAGGAAGTACTTTGCTGAAACTGAATTTATTATTCTTCAATGATTTCCCAAATAAATGAAAGAAAAACCTATTTCTCATAAAAGGCATCACTATCCACTCAGTCACCTAAGCCTGAAACTTTGGAATCATTCTAAATTCTTCCCTTTCCGTTATCATTTAAATCCCACCTATTAGAAAGTTCTATCTGTTTTAGGGAGCATTTGAAATCTTGCTTCCTGACAATTATCATCAATTTGGCTCAAATAAAATAGAAAAAAAAATTTTTAATCTTATATGTTGTAGCTTCCTTCATATCTTTTACTTGTATTTCCTCCTCTTCGTCCTCATGTCAGTCATCGCCTTAGAACAGGAGACTTCACCTTCACTTTCCCAAATTGTAGAAACAATCTATAATAGGCTTTTCCCACCTATTCATCTGCAACTTTTCTGCTAGAGCAATCTTTTTTAAAAAAAAATCAGACCATATTTAGTGGCTCTAAGTGCTTATTAGGCAATTCCCAATTCTTACCCAGCCAAATTAATTCATCTGTTGTAACAGAAATCCAAAGCCACATGGCTTTAACAAGTTAGAAGTTTTTTTCTCCCTCCGGACTTATGTGATGGCTCTACAGTATCAGGAATCCAGGTTCCTTCTGGTTTGTTATTTCAACATTCCTTACTATGTTGTCCTCAACTACACGGGCCAAGATAATTTCACTACCGTGTCAGAGCTAGCATGAAAAGGGAAATGGTGAAGGAGGAGGATGTGCCCTTTAAGGATACAACCCAGAAGGATGTGTAAATCATTTTCATTCTCAGCCCATTGCCCAGAACATGACTACAAGTTCTAGCTGCAAGAGAGTTTGGAAAAGTGACTCTTTAAACTAAAGCTGTGTCCAGCTACAAGTGGAGAAGCTCAATTACTGTAGAAAATGGGGAATGGATATTGGAGGAGCACCAATAGTGTCTGCCATAAAAGGTAGTCAGGGGCTTCTGGACATTGATTCTTGCCTGCCTTTTTACCTTATCTCTTAATACAGTGCTTTCCTACTCCTTCCCCCGCACTCCCTGACTCTGGCTCCTCTTTGCTTCAGCCATGCTGCACTGTTTGCATTTCCATACATGCTATGCTGGTATGTATTTCTCTGCCTTTCCTCAGAATACTTCCTTAGCCTGAGATGCCCTTGCCTCTCACTTCTCTCACCTCCAACATACTTTGTTAGCCTGATCTGAGAGAAATTATCTTTTAAGACTTAATTTAAGCATTTATTGAATAGCACCCCACCACTACTCTGGTAGAATTGACCATTCTTTCCTCTGCCACCGTTATTATATTCAGGCAGACTTTAGTTATTGCACTTTTAAGCACATATTTACATTTATATTCTGTTTCTCCTTGATTGTAAACCCTTTGGGGACACAGATGACATCTTATTCATATAGCCCTTGAATGTAGTGTAGCACCTGATAGTCAGGGGATGTGCATTAAAAATGTGCACTAAATATTTACTGAATCAGTGAGTGAGCCCATAGCAAAAACATCTCTGTCCAGACTTTCAAATGTCAGGGCACACTCTGAAAATATGGCTGGCTGCTGTGTTTTTTTTTTTGTTTTTTTTTTAAACTTTTGTCCATCAGTTAAAATCATAATGCTAGCTCCAACAATATTTACCAACATCCTATATTGTTGATTATTTCTTAGTGCTATTTTAATTCTAAAAGTACTCTTGAAGATAGCTTGGAATTTATTTTTATTTTTTTTCGTTAAAATTAGTGGATTTTTCTGCCTACTAAGGCACAGCGTTTATAATTGTGTGGTTTTTTTTTAACGGTTCAGTACATCAGTGACTTGCTGCAGGAGATGTGTCGAAGTGAATTAGATAAAACTGACATGATTTCCAAAGCCTGTCCTAAGGCCTTCAGAGTACTGCCACTTTAGCATGCTGGTTCTAAGATACAGATACCTCAGGATTTGTTTAATGACCGAAAGAGTCATTGTTGTAAACAAATTCTAAGGCAAGAGTGCCTTAAATATTCTTACATGGAGAATTTTTTTTCTGCTTTACTGTCTTGAGTAATATCTTTTGTTTTACTTGTAGATTTGATGGTCCTCGAAGATTTGAGGATTTAGGGTCAAGGTGTGAAGGACCGAGACCCAAAGGGCCTCGTTTTGAAGGAAATCGCCCCGATGGGCCAAGACCCAGATATGAAGGTCACCCAGCAGAGGGCACTAAAAGCAAATGGGGAATGATTCCCCGGGGGCCAGCATCTCAGTTTTATATTACCCCCAATACATCCCTAAGTCCTCGACAAAGTGGACCACAATGGAAAGGCCCCAAACCAGCTTTGGGACAGCAACATCAGCAGCAACCTAAGTCACAAGCAGAACCTCTTTCAGGAAACAAAGAACCATTAGCAGACACCAATAGTAACCAGCAGAAGAATTTAAACATGCAATCAGCTGCATTATCCATTGGTGCAGATGTAAAGGATGCCAAGGCGGCTCAGGCAAATGAGAATCTAAGCGACTCTCAACAAGAGCCACTTAAAAGCGAAGTCTCGGAAGTGCCCATAGAGCCTTCTAAGTGGGACCAGAATTCTCAGAGTATGGAGACTCAAATGGACAAAACCCAAGCTGTTACTCAGCCTGTATCCCTTGCAAATAAACCTGTACCTACTCAATCTACTTTTCCCTCAGAAACGGGGGGGATGGAGGGAGGAGCAATAGTAGCAACATCATCATCATTAAACGCAGATAATGATTTTAAACCTTTAGGTATTGGTCTGCCCCATTCAGAAAATAACCAAGATAAAGGGCTGCCTCGGCCAGATAACAGAGATAATAGGTTAGAAAGCAATCAAGGCAGCAGCTCGTCTTACAAAGGTCCTGGGCAAAGCAGAATGGAAGACACACAGGATAAAGAACTAGTAAATAGAGGTCGAGGCCAGGTAATCAGCTGTGACCCAGGGTTGGTCAAGCAAGAAGACTTTCATGATAAGGTGATGGGTAGAAGAGAAGACAGTCGAGAGAAGATGAACAGAGGAGAAGGCAGTCGGGACAGAGGGTTGGTGAGACCAGGAAGCAGTCGGGAGAAAGTGCCAGGTGGTCTGCAAGGTAGCCAAGACAAGGGGAGAGCTGGCAGCCGAGAAAGGGGACCACCTCGGAGGGCTGGAAGTCAGGAGAGAGGACCCCCTCGAAGGGCTGGGAGTAGGGAGAGAGTACCACCTCGAAGAGCTGGGAGCAGGGAGAGGGGGCCACCACCTCGAGGGCCTGGCAGTCGGGAAAGGGGACTGGGAAGACCAGATTTTGGTCGTGACAGAGGTCCATTTAGACCAGAACCAGGAGATGGTGGGGAAAAAATGTATCCATATCACCGAGATGAGCCTCCTAGGGCTCCATGGAACCATGGAGAAGAGAGAGGGCATGAAGAGTTCCCACTAGACGGTAGAAATGCTCCAATGGAACGAGAAAGACTTGATGATTGGGATAGAGAGAGATACTGGAGAGAAAGTGAACGTGACTATCGAGATGATACATTAGATCCATATAACCGAGAGGACAGGTTCTCAGCACCACCATCTCGATCGCATGATGGAGATAGACGAGGAGGCCCTTGGTGGGATGATTGGGAGAGAGATCAGGATATGGATGAGGACTACAACAGGGAAATGGACAGGGACTTGGACAGGGATGTGGATCGGATTGGAAGACCCATGGATATGTATGATAGAAATTTGGATAATGAGTGGGACAGAGATTATGGGAGACCACTGGATGAACAAGAATCACAGTTCCGTGAACGGGATATTCCATCTCTTCCACCTTTACCACCCCTCCCACCTCTTCCACCTTTGGATAGATATCGGGATGATAGATGGAGAGAAGAAAGAAATCGAGACCATGGGTATGATCGAGATTTCCGTGATAGGGGTGAGTTGAGGATCCGAGAGTATCCAGAAAGAGGAGATACGTGGCGGGAAAAGCGAGATTATATTCCTGACAGAATGGACTGGGAAAGAGAACGGTTGTCAGACAGATGGTACCCATCTGATGTGGATAGACATTCCCCCATTGCGGAACACATGCCCTCCTCACATCATTCTTCTGAAATGATGGGGTCGGATGCAAATTTAGACTCTGACCAAGGCCTTGGAGGGGTAATGGTTCTCAGTCAGAGGCAGCACGAAATCATTTTGAAAGCTGCACAAGAACTGAAAATGCTTCGGTAAGTTGACTACTTAAGATCATTTCTTTTAGTCAAAGCCACATTCAGACTGCTTTTTAAAAATGTGATATATTTGAATGGAATTAATTTTACTTCAAGTTCTTATCACATAATTTAATTATATATCTGGTCATTCTGTGCTGTTTTAGGGTTAGGATGGGTGTTTAGGAACTGTGTTAATTATAAACTTATGTTCTGAAATGTGAAAATTTGATGGCCATTCTTGGCTTTTATAGATGTGTTGCTGACATGCCATGCCTGTGCATGTTTCAAGTGTCAAACTTCAACTTTCTAGTGCTCTGGATTTCAGAGCTCATATGTAACATCCTGTTTTTCCCCAGGAGGCAGTTTGTTCTTCTGTATTAGACCTGATAGACTTCATATTCATTAATCTTTGGAAAATGCTGTAAGGACTCATATTTTTCTCTGTTGAAGCTAAGAATGGTTTACCTGCAAGCATCCTCAGATTTGTCTAACCATTGATACTTCTGGGGATGTTTTATCTTTCATTATAATTAGAAGCGGATATCTCTACTTCAGGATGTTACTTATTTATACATAATCAAGTATTTTCTTTGTGAGGTGGAGAATAGAATTTGGATTTCTTAACTTACAGTCAACTTACTATGTATGTATAGGTATCTACATAATGCTTTCCATGTAGTAGCAAAAGCTAACATTTATTGTATGCTTATGATGTGCCAGGAACTGTACTAAGTGCTTTGTAGCTTTGTATAAATTGTTTCATCCTTAAACCAACTATATGCTAAGAATTTAGGCGTCATTGGCAGATTGTAAGTTTTTTAAGTAGTTTTGTAGGAATTAGCTGTGCTTTGAGAAAATAAATTAATGGTTAGTTTTTGATATATTACAATGTATTATGTTTCTTTCATTATTCAATTCTGGTCTATATTTGTGGCTTATACCAATTGAAATTATAACAAAAGCTTTCTATGAGGTTTAACTTTTCCAGATTATTAATGGTGTGGAAAGCATACCCTAGAATATTTAGCTACTATACAACTCACTTTTAAATTATAGACACCTTTAATTTAACAGTCTGTGTGCTAGTTACTGTGCCAGTAATTTAGCATATATTATCTCAATCCTCCTATCTCAAATCCTTATATCTCAATGTCCTATAAAGAATAAGTAGTATTATTCCCACTTCATAAATGACACTGAGGCTCAGAGAGTTTAAGTCCACTTCGCTAAAAAGTGGCAGATCCAGAATTCGAACATAGTCTGTCCAACTCTAAAATCTATTTTGTTTTTTGAGAACACCAAGCTGATTGGTGTTGCTAATCTGCCAAAGTTTCTTTCCTTTTCTTTTAAAAGTTTCCTTTTCCTTCCATTATCGCTTTGCAAAGAAATGCTGAATAAAAAGTGCTTCTTCATCATTCTTTTTTAAAAGCTCTTTCTAGGCAACAAAAACATAATTAAACAAAACATGAAATGATGGATAAAAGTGGTCACAGTTGAATACAAGTAAGCTATGTTGTGTTGGTATAAAGTCATGATTTACACAAGGCATAAAATAATATTTTTATATACTTGACCCTTATTTTGTATCCATTTGGATCACTACATTTTACAAATGCAGGGAGAATATTGTAAAAGGTGGGGAGAGGTTACATGTGTTTAAGGTGGTCATTGTAAGGAAAAGGAAAAGGAATTTGACCAGACATTTAAAGAAAAACTTGAAGAGTTATGTAATTACTCTTTAGGAATATAAAGTGTTGTTTTCAAAGGTGTAGACTGACCATTGTTATCACCATATACAGCAGAGGCCATTAACTAAAATACCCACAAGAAGCTGACAGGTAACAAAAGTGAGTGCAAGTGGCAAAAGGTCTTTGTCTAAAGTGGGCAGCCACTACTCCATTCAGCTAATTGTTGGCAGGTGGGGAATGTAGGCCCATTGTTACCAAAATCTCTTAAACATTTGAATTTCTATATGAAATATTTTGCTTTGTAAATAAGGGCAGCTAATTCAGATTTTGAAAACTGATGTGAACACCAAATTCAAAAAAACCTTCCAGGCCATATTTGGTCCATTGGCCACCATTTTGCAAGCTCTGGTCTAAATAAAGAATATTGAACAAAAAAAGTGGCAAGAGAGCTTTTGATTGGGTGAAAGAAAAACATGACAAGTAAATGAAATATTAGAATAGACTAATGAGGTGCAGATTGTAGCATCTGTCCTTGAAGATCTTCAATAATTTATAATTATTTATAGGTCGTAGATGTCTGATCAGTTAGCTACATCAAGGCAAGGGAGTGGTGTTACAGAGGTGCTCTGTGAGAGTTACAGAGGTGCTCTGTGAGCACTGTAGAGGGTTTTAGAACAAGATTTTTAGGTCTCTTTATATATTAATTGTAGTCATTTAGGAATGGAGTAGACATGCCTTATGTACAATGGCAATTTTATTTGTTTACAGGGAACAGAAAGAACAGCTTCAAAAGATGAAAGACTTTGGGTCTGAGCCACAGATGCCTGACCACCTACCACCCCAGGATTCGAGATTGCAGAATACACCTTCAAGACCTGGAATGTATCTGGTATGGGAAAATATGTGCTCAGAAAATGCAGTGGTTCCTACTTTGTATGTTTGTCCTTTAATCTTTTGATATATGAAGCAAGTATAAATTTTCTCTATAAAAAATATAAATTTTGTTCAGCCTGTGTGGCTCAATGGTTGAGTATTGACCTATGAATCAGGAGGTCATGGTTCAATTCCCTGTCAGGGCTTATGCCTGGTTTGCAGGCTCCATCCCCAAGTAGGGGGCATGCAGGAGGCAGCCAATCAATTATTCTCTTTCATCATTGATGTTTCTCTCTCTCTCTCTCTCCCTCTTTCCCTCTTTCTCTCCCTTCCTCTCTGAAATAAATAAAAATAATATATTTTTTAATGTAAATTTTTGGAAAGGTAAAAAGCTGATAGTAATTGACTTTTGAAAATCTTAAAAGTATGGTCTTTTTCCCCAGGTTTTGCTTTCATTCTGTTGTTTTACCTTTTAACAACACAATAAGAGAGAGAAAAACACGAATCATTTCACCAAATTAACTCTTTTCGTTTCTCAATGCTCCTTTTCATCCTTGTCTAACACATAGCACTCATACATAGTTGTTGGCATAAACCACCATCATGATGTTGACTCCTCAAATTGTATCTCATGACCTATGTATGCATCCATCTGCCTACAGAGTTTCTCTCTGTGGACATGTCTCCTGTCAAATTCAGCATATTCAAAATGGGGCTCATTATCATCCTCATCAAACTTGTGTTTTCTCCTCACCATCACCTAGTCAGCCTATGTCCTACCCTTCCATATTCAGTCATGCTATTGATTGATTTTACCTTTTTAATATTGTTCAAATATTCCAGCCTTCACTCCCTACAACCTCATTCTAGCCTTCATCAGTTTTTGCCTAGATTATTGCAGAAACATCGTAATTCATCTGTCTCCATCTTACTATCCTCTGGTCCATTCTCCATTCTGCTGTCAGAGAGATTATTTTATTTTTTGAATCAAAGTTTGAGGTATAATTTACATATAATAACATACTCATTTTAAGCCTACAGTTTAAGTTTTAACAAATATATACCAAAAGATAAAAAAAATTTCAACACCCTAAAAAGTTCTCTCATGCCCCTTTTTCGTCAGGACTACCCCTACACTCCACTTTAGGCAGCTCTACAGCACTGATGTGACTTCTGGCCGAAGTGGACATTTTAAAACAAATCTCATCATGTCGCACTCTGGCTTTAAAACTCTTCAGTATTCCCCATTTCTTTCAGAATAAAATCTAGATTCGTTTGCATGACTTTTTTTTCTTTCTTTCAATTTTTATTATGTATCAACAATTTCTAAGTTGTTAGGATATAAGTTGTTAGGATATAAATAGTCATTAGGTTCTTTGTACCTAATTGATGGGTGTTTCTTTTGGTCATGAAAAATATTCTGGAACAGTAAAAAAGCAGCATATAGTAAGAAAATTTAGAAGCTTCTGTCCTACAGTCTTTTACCCCTTGTTTCATTTTCTTAAGTCAAAGATATTCTATATCAGTGATTGCTTAATTTTAGATTACAAAATAATCCCCTGAGGAGATTGTTAGAATATAGATTCCCAATAATCTCACTCATCTGTGGAATATAATGAACAACATAAACTGATGAACAAAAATAGATCCAGAGACAGAGAAACATCAATCAGAACATCAAACCTCAGGGAAGGTAGGGGACAGTAGGGGTAAGGGGGAGAGATCAACCAAAGGACTTATATGCATGCATATAAGCCTAATCAATGGACACAGACAACAGGGGGGTGGGGGCATGAATGGGAGGTGGGGGTAATGAGGGAATAAGGACACATATGTAATACCTTAATCAATAAAGAAATTAAAAAATAAAATAAAAAGATCACACCAAAAAAAGACTCAGATTAGGATGTTTGAGAGGCCTGGAGAGAACAGAATAGTCTATAATTAACTTTGTAAATAATTCTACTGTATGTGGCTGAAAAACTCAGAACCTACATAATGTCAGCACCCATTATAAAAGAAATATTTGTTGAGTATATGTATGAATGAATAAATGAATATTAAGGTTGCTTTAAATTCTAACTTAAACTCAAGGGTGTTCATTAAGGTAGAAAGTTAGATAATGTAGAAAATATGGACTGGATAGTGAGAAGCCCTTGGCATTAAATTATTAAATTGTTCCCACCCCAAAGCAAAGTGATGGCGACAGTGTTAGCACATGTGAGCATGTGTCAGGTCCTCTTGTACGTAGAAGCCAGAAGAGGGATTAACGAGGAAGAGTTACAGTTGAATAAAATTAAGTTATAGCTAATAAAAGTACTCAGAATCAACTAGAGCACAATAAATAAAGTTTGTTGTTATCATACCAAAACACACACCACAAATTTATGGAGAGGGTGCCAGGACTAAAAGGTATTAGTGAAAATCCACATCTTTACATTTGGGGCAGAAGAGGAAGGAGGACGTTAAGTTGGATATGGTACATCTAGTGAAAAGCACTGGCAGATCCAGGAATAAGATTATTTTCCTGTTCTCCTCTCTTAAAATGACACAGCAAGAATCATTTCTCAAGGCCGTGGCCATTGTGGTTCAGTGGGTTGGAGTATTGTCCCGTGCACCAAAAGGTCACCAGTTCCATTCCCAGTCAGGGCACAAATGCAGGTTGTAGGTTCAATCCCTGGTCAGGGTGCGTACAGGAGGCAACCAATCGATATTTCTCACATCGATGTTTCTCTTCTCTCTCTCCCTTCATCTCTCTCTAAAATCAATAAAAAATTATTTTTTTAAAAGAAAAAAAAAAGAATATAGATTCCCAGATGCAACTCCAGTAGATACAAACACAATATTGCTGGGATGAGACCCAGGAATATACAGTTGGACAAACAAGTAGTTCTAACGTTTGCATGACTTTTTATGTTCTTCCTGAGTTGGCCAGATCTCTGCTTACCATTACTGGCTACTCCACTTTCTTTACTCACTTTCCTTTCATATGGAGTATCTTTTATAATTCTTTAAACATGCCAGGCTCTTCTCCATGTCTTGTTACATGCATGTGGTTCTATAAACCTGGAGTTTCTTTTCTTTCCTACTTCTCCTCCAACTAGTTAATTCTTGTTCATCTTTTAGAAATCAGCTCTATATCTTCTCTTTCACTTGTGTACGACAATTGCCCTCATATGCACCCCTGTAATATCTTGTATGGGCCTCTGTCATAGTCATTATATTATATTTTGATAGTTTTCTTGTCTGTTTTTCCTCCTAAACTGAGCTCATAAGGATAGGAACTATATCTTTTATCTTTGTATCTCTTAGCAAATAGTAAAAACTCTCTAGATTATAGATCTACTAGATTATAGATCCACATTTTTGTTCTGTTCACGGAAGTCATTAAACTTTTTTATATTGCTACATGCTTTATTATTTTTGATGAATAATTTATTAAAAATTCCATTTCTATTGGACAGTTGTTTCTAAGCTTTCACTTTTACTAATAAAACTTTAATGAATGTCTTTGTATCAAGTTCTTATTTTAGATAACTTCTTAAAAGTATTTTAAACTCCCAAAGTGGAATACTTCAGTTAAAGAATAAGGACATTTAAAAATATATATTTTTCTAGATTTTAGAGAGCGGGGTAGGGAGAGGGATAGAGAGATAGAAATATTGATGAATGAGAGAGATATTGATTGGCTACCTCCTGCACACCCCCTACTGGGGATTGAGCCCGTAATCCTGGTATGTGCCCTTATCAGGAATCAAACCGGGGACCTCTTGATTCATGGGTTGATGCTCAACCACTGAACCACACTGACCAGGCTGGAAGAAGGACATTTTTATTGTATTTTGTTGTTGTTGTTAATCTTCACCTGAGGATATTTTTCAGTGATTTTTAGAGAGAGTGGAGGGGGGGGGTGGCGAGAGAAACATCGATATGAGAGAGACACATCTATTGGTTGCTTCCCACATGCACCCTGACCAAGGCCAGGGATTGAGACTGCAACTGAGGTACGTGCCCTTAATCTGAATCAAACACAGGATCCTCAGTCCGTGGGCTGCCGCTCTGTCCACTGAGCCAAACTGGGTAGGGCAAGGACATTTTTAATGATTCTTGTAATATAGACAGTTGCTCTCTGAAACAGTTGTATAACATCTGTACTGTAGCCTTGCAAGCATCACTTACTTAATGTATTTGGTAGATATAATAGTTTTAATAAAATATTTTAATATGCATTTTGATAATTAGTAAACATAAATATTTTTCCATATTTGTTCATTATATTTCTTCTTGTAAAAGTTCTATTTTTGCTCTTTACCAATTTACCTGTTTGATTCTTAAGGCTTTCTTATCAATTTATATCATCCTTAATATAGATATTAATCCTTTCTCATATAAATACTATAAGGGTGTTTTGTTTTCTACAAACATATCTAGTGCTTTCACTGTATAGTATGAAAAAACACACATTTTTTGTTTTATTTGAAGACATGGTCCCAGGAGTTCTTAACATATTTAAAACACGTCTGGATAGCTGTACTACAGACATAATAGCTTTGTCCTACATAGGCATTTTCTTTTTCTTTCTTTTTTTGTTTTGTTTTGTTGTTAAACCTCACCCGAATATATTTTTCCATTGATTTTTAGAGAGTGGAAGGGAGAGGGAGAGACGCAGAGAAACATCAATTTGAGAGAGATACATCGATCGGTTGCCTCCCACATTGGGGATTGAGCCTGCAACTAGGTGTGTGCCCTTGACCAGACTCGAACCTGAGACCCTTCATTCCACAGGCCAACACTCTATCCACTGAGCCAAACCAGCTAGGGCTACATAGGCATTTTCTTAACAGTTTCAAGTGTCACAACCTAAAGTTTACCTTTAGGTAATCATCATTTGTCTTTAATTCTAGCCTATAGTGGCCTCTCGTTAAATAATGTTTTTTACATTAGCCAAATCCATTTTGTTACCCAGAAAGTTTGTTTTTAAAGCATAACCTACATATGAGTAAATACATAAGTTGTGTATTGTTGGCTTTTCCAGGTCTAACATAGTTTGCAAAAATGAAAATTTGACCATTGGGTTTTGGTACTGAGTAAAAAGGACCTATTTGCCAAGAGGTTCTACTATCTCCTTAACAAACATTTCTATTGGCATTTGGTGATTACTTTGGGAAAATGCATGTAAACATTACACACAACAGTAGCCCTCTTTCTTGGACCGCTTACTAAATTTTCGTTTGGTTTCTTTGTTTTATTGTTTTCTAGTGCTCATGTTGCATATTGGTACCAGCCTTACACAAACTGCTGCTGTCAATCATATAACTGAATAGAAGTGAGGAGGCTAGGTAGAGTTTGTTTCTCTCACTGGAAATTCACTATTTTTTGGAGGAGATAGGTCACCAGAGTGGGAAGATAGATTATAGCAGAAGTTCTTAACTAGGTAGTGAACATCAGAATTACTCATGGAGGTTTGGTTTGTTTGTTTTTTAAACTAATGCCACGACTCACCACAGAACTTCAGTAGGTTTTGGGTGAGCCTGGGATATCTGTATCTAAGTACCTAGCATGCTGATTTTTCTGGAAGGAGAAGAAAGAGAAGGTGGTGGTACATTAGGGAAGGGGTAATAGTGTTGAGGGCAATATTTTTCTTCTTTTCTTTTTAACCACTAATTGAGGTTTTGTTTACATAATCATATAATTTGCCCATTTTAAGTATGTAATTTACTGATTTTTAGTAAATTTACTGAGTTGTGCAACCATCACTATGATCCCGTTTTAGAACATTTTCAACACCCCAGTAAGATCCCTTGTGTCAATTTGAAATTCTAATTCCCATTCCTACCCTAAGTCTTAGGCAGCAATTAATTCACTTTCTGTCTCTATAGATTTGCCTTTCTAGGTATGTCATTTAAATGGAATTATACAACATGTGATCTTTTGTAACTGGCTTGTTAGCTAATGTTTTTAAAATTCATCCATGTTGTAGCATAAATCAGTACTTCTTTTTATTACCAAGTAATAATATATAGTGTGGATATACCATGTTGTGTTGATCCATTCACCAGTTGATGGACATTTGGGTTATTGAGTAATACTATGAATATTTGTGTGCAGGTCTTTGGGTGACATGTTTTTCTTGGATAGATACCTAGGAATGAAATTGCTGAGTTTGTGGTATATTTATGTTTAACTTTTTGAGAAGCTGTTAAACTATTTCCCGAAGTGGCCGCACCATATTACATTCCCACTAGCAATCTAAGAGGGTTCTTATTTTCTACATCCTTGCCATCATTTGTTATTATCTGTGTTATCAATTATAGCCATTCTACTGGGTATGAAATAGTATCTCATTATGATTTAAATTTGCATTTGCCTAATGAATAATAATGTTGAGTATCTTTTCATGTGTTTATAGGCCATTCATATATTTTGTTTGGGGAAATATCTATTTAAATCTTTTCCCATTTTGAAAATAATTTTTCTTACTAAGTTATGAGTTTTTATATTCTGAATACAAGTCCTTTATCAGAGATGTGATTTGCATATGAAGTTGACCATTGAACTGCATGGAGGTTAGGGACACCACACACACACCCCTCCCCTCTTGCAATTGAAAATTTGAATATAACTTTTAAATCCCCAAATCTTAAGTTGTCTTTTGGTATCTTCGAGGGCTTGGGAGGATTGGTTTCAAGAACCTCCCCCCTGCCCCCCTATTGATACTAAAATCTGCAGATACTCAAGTTCCCTATATAAAATGGCATGGATTAGTGCACACACACACACACACACACACACAACCTGTGGACTCCCAGCCACGCAAATAAAAAACAGTGTAGAGGAAAACTGGACAGATACTTGCAAAAAAATGAAACTAGATCACCAACTTACACCATACACAAAAACAAACTCAAAATGGATAAAGGACTTAAATGTAAGATGGGAAACCATAAAAATCTTACAAGAAGCCATAGGCAGCAAAATAGCAGACATTTGTCGTAGCAATATCTTTAATGATACAGCTCCTAGGGAAATGGAAACTAAAGAGAAAATAAGCAAATGAGACTATAGCAAAATAAAAAGCTTCTGCACAACAAAAGAAACCACCAACAAAACAACAAGAAAGCCCACTGTATGGGAGAACATATTTGCCAATGTTATCTCTGATAAGGGTTTAATCTCCAACATTTACAGGGAACTCATACAACTTAACAAAAGGAAGATAAACAATCCAATCAAAAGATGGGTAAAGGACCTAAATAGACACTTTTCAAAAGAGGACATTCAGAAAGCCAAAAAACATATGGAAACATGCTCAAATTCACTAATTATCTGAGAGATGCAAATCAAAACAACAACGAGGTACCATCTCACACCTGTCAGAATGGCTATCATCAACAAATGGCAAGTGCTGGCGAGGATGTGGAGAAAAGGGAACCCTCCTTCACTGCTGGTGGGAATGCAGATTGGTGCAACCACTATGGAAAACAGTATGGTGTTTTCTCAAAAAATTAAAAATGGAACTGCCATTTGACCCAGTGATCCCACTTCTAGGACTATATCCCAAGAAAACAGAAACCCCAATCAGAAAGGATATATGCACCCCTATGTTCATAGCAGCACAATTTACAATAGCTAAGATTTGGAAACAGCCTAAATGTCCATCAGCAGATGAATGGATTAGAAAACTGTGGTATATCTACACAATGGAATACTACGCTGCTGTAAAAAAAAAAAAAAAGGAATTCTTACCATTTGCACTCCCTCTCTCTCTCTCTCCCTTCCTCTCTCTAAAACATATCCTTGGGTGAGGATTAAGAAACTATCCACAAGGATAGTTTTCCATTATGCTAAGTGAAATAAGCCAGTCAGTGAAAGATAAATACCACATGATCTCACTCTTTTATGAAATATAAAGAACATTATAAACTGTTGAACAAAAATAGATAGTGGCAAAGAAGCATCGAACAGACTGTCAAACTACAGGGGGAAGGTAGGGGAGGGGTCGGGGGTAAGAGATCAACCGAAGGACTTGTATGCATGCATATAAGCACAACCAGTAGACGCAAGACACTGGGGTGAGTGCGGGGGAGGGAGGGAGGGAGGGAGGGAGGGAGGAAGAAGGAAGGAAGGAAAGAAGGAAGGAAGGAAGGAAGGAAGGAAAGGAAGGGAGGGAGGAAGAAGGAAGGAAGGAAGGAAGGAAGGAAGGAAGGAAGGAAGGAAGGAAGGAAAAACAAAAAAAACAGTGTAGATATTTATTGGAAAAAAAATTTGTGCATAAGTGGATCCACACAGTTCACATCTGTGTTCCTCAAGGGCCAATTGTATTTTCTCCCTAATGTTGTATTTTAAAGCACAAAAGTTTAGAATTTTCAATGAGTGCAGTTTATTAAATTTTTATTTTATGGATTGAAAACCAGATTTGATGTGCAAAAACATGGTAGTATTCTCATCCACTAAAGCTATTTACTCTGTTTTCCAGCCTCCAGGATCCTATAGACCACCCCCTCCTATGGGTAAACCACCAGGTTCAATTATAAGACCCTCTGCTCCACCAGTAAGATCATCTGTTCCTTTGACCAGGCCACCTATTCCAATACCACCACCACTACCACCTCCTCCTCCTCCACCACCTCCTCCTCCAGTGATAAAGCCACACACTTCAGCGGTGGAACAGGAACGCTGGGATGAAGATTCTTTCTATGGTCTCTGGGATACAAATGAGGAACAAGGACTGAATTCAGAATTTAAACCAGAAACTGTAACTATTCCATCTGCTCCATTGTTACCACCCCCACCTGTTCACCCTTCCATTCCCCCTCCTGGCCCAATGCCTATGGGTATGCCACCAATGTCCAAACCACCACCAGTACAACAGACTGTTGACTATGGCCATGGCCGAGGTGAGTGATAGTGGTTAAGTTTGTATTTGGGATTCTAAAGGAATTATTAGCTTCAGCTTTGCCTTTCATAAGCGTCATTCATATTGTGCTTTATCCCTGATTTTGTTTACCAGATATGTCCACTAACAAAGTTGAACAGATACCCTATGGAGAAAGAATAACTCTGCGCCCAGATCCATTACCTGAAAGATCAACTTTTGAGACAGGTAGGAGTCCTAGAGAGATCAGTATTTTTAAAAAACTTTTAGGACCTAATTATCACATGTTTTTTCCCTTTGGTAAGATTATTTGGGCCTCTTTTTAACATAGCTAAAAGATTTATAAGTTGAAATTAGGGCAACAATTTATACTAGTTCTAAGGTTAGATTTGTACTTTTTTGCCTTTATTTAAGAAAAAAGGGTATTGTTCTTATTTTGTACTAATTGTTTTTGTAGAGCATGCAGGCCAACGTGATCGTTATGATAGAGACAGAGACCGTGAGCCTTATTTTGATCGTCAAAGCAATGTCATGGCAGATCATCGAGATTTCAAAAGGGATCGAGAGACACATAGAGACCGAGACCGGGATCGTGGTGTTACTGACTATGATCGGGATAGATTTGACAGAGAACGCCGACCTCGAGATGATAGGTATGCTATGAAAAATAACTTTGCAAGGTAATTACCATATGCTTGAGTTCAGCAAAAGTCAGTGTGTCTAAAGGAAATTTAGTAAATGACATATTCTTTCTTATGTATAATTTGGAGAGGAAAGAGTAGTTCTGGACCAATCTTCAGGAAACTAGATGCTTGAGTCAATAAAGGTGTAGCCATTACTTAATTAGTAGGCAAACAATTTATTTTTGCAATTTGTGAGCTCTTTAGATGTGTCTATGCAAGGGAGATCTAAATGGAAAAACAAAATAAAAATATAAATATTGACTATGTGTAGTAACTACTTTTAGAGAAAATTGGGCAGGTAATGGTGTTGCATTATGAGACAGAGATCTCCAATTATTTTTTACTTACCAAACCACTTCCTGTTACATCTTCTAGGACTCAGTCATATCGAGACAAAAAAGACCATTCTTCATCCAGAAGAGGGGGATTTGATAGACCATCCTATGACCGAAAGTCTGACCGACCAGCCTATGAGGGACCATCCATGTTTGGAGGTAGAGCAGTGCCTTATTAACTATTAACTATAAAGATGTTGAGAATGCCAACAACCAATACTTCCCATTGTAGCTATAGATTTAAATTTACAGAGTAAAATGCACTGAGGTTTCTAAGGCATGGCAGCATTATCATAAAAATAGCAATGTAATTAATAAAATAAATTGCTTTTTTTATATTATTAAAAGTTTAGAAAATAGAAACAAAATCACTTATAATCCCACCACCCACCAAATCACAGCTATTATAATTTTGTATGTTTTCGCTCATTCTGTCTTCACATACGTATTAATGAAGTTATAACCAAATTATAAATACAATTTCTTTATTGTGCTTATTCCTATTGATCATTTTTATACATTTTTTCCACATATAAATCTATTATATAATGGCTCTATGACATTCTACTGAGTGGATAAAATATAAGACTTATTGTTAGACATTTAGGTTGCTTTTAATTTTTCACTGCTATAAATTCCACTTAAACTAGAAACGTATACCTATTTTTATATATATATATATTTATTGATTTCAGAGAGGAACGGAGAGGAGAGAGAGATAGAAACATCAATGATGAGAGAGAATCATTGATCGGCTGCCTCCTGCACACCCCCTACTGGGGATCGAGCCTGCAACCCAGGCATGTGCCCTTAGCCGGAATTGAACCTGGGACCCTTTGGTCTGCAGGCTGACGCTCTATCCACTGAGCCAAACCGGCTAAGGCGAAATGTATACCTATTTAAAGAACAAACTTTTCTAAGCTGGTGACTCTTGTTCTTAAAACTGTAAAGCAGAAGTTACAGACAAACTCTAAGTCATACTTGGGACCATCCAGTAAGTATATATTATTCTTCTATGTCCTGTTGCTTAACTTTTTTCCTAAATTTAGTACAAATAAGGATGAATTGAGAATTTCTCAAAACATTCTGTTTGCCTGAAATAATATCTAAATCTTTTCATTTTCTTGGTTTTCAATACTTAAAAATTTTCTAATTAAGGTTAAACATGGCTCCCAGATCATTATGAATTATATTACCTTAGGATGAGTGGAAAGAGTTAAAATTTTAAATAATTACTACACAAGTAGTAATTTTGTTCAACTGCTGAAATTCTAGGAGAACGAAGAACTTACCCAGAGGAGCGAATGCCCCTGCCAGCTCCTTCACTAAGCCACCAGCCACCTCCAGCTCCACGGGTAGAGAAGAAACCTGAATCTAAGAATGTGGATGATATTTTGAAACCCCCTGGCCGAGAGAGCAGACCTGAGAGAGTGAGTCCTATGTAGTTGACTAGTTTTCTTGCAAATCAAAAGTTGACAAGAGATCTTTTAAATTTAATATCCTGAATAGAATTTCTCTACTTTTCTGTGACATACATGAGATTCAAGGCATCTTACCATCTCCAATGTATCATATAATCTAAAAAATTACCTACCCTATAGAATCTCAGAAGTTAGAGCTTAATTGCTTGGCAAATTTTCCTAGTGACCTCCAAATGTATACATTTTAATTTTATCGTATATTGCATAATAATTACATTCCATTTTAACAAACTGGCAGTGGACATTTTCATCAGATATTTTGATGTATATCTATATAAGTCATTTAAAATTTATTTCATCTATTATTACTATGTTTTGCATCTATATTTTCTGTGGTTGCTGTTTGCATGATATATCTATTTCCATCCTTTTATTTTCTATCTATTTGTGTCTTTGAATCTAAAGTATGTCTTCTATAGACAACATATAGTTGGATCGATCATGTTTATTTATGCAATCTGACAATTTCTGCTTTTTAATTGGATTGTTTAATTTATTCACATTTAATGTTATGATATAGTAGGCTTAATTCCATTTTTGGATTGTTCAGTTGTATAGAAATTCAGTTGATTTTTGCATATTGATCCTATATCCTGAAACATTGCTAAATTCATTTATTAGCTCTAATAGATTTTTAGTGGATTTGTTAGAATATTGTATACACAAGATCATGGCATCTGCAGATAGAGGTGGTTTTACTTCTTTCTTTCTACTCTGGATACCTTTTATTTCTTTTTCTTTTTTTTTTTCTATGGGTTTACCATACTTTATTTATTTTTTTAAATAAATCTTTATTGTTCAGATTATTACAGGTGTTCCTTTTTTTTTTCCCCCCATAGCTCCCCTCCACCTGATTCCCCACCCCACCCCATGCCCTTACCCCCCGCCACTGTCTTCATCCATAGGTGTAAGATTTTTGTCCAATCTCTTCCCGCACCCCTCACACCCCCTACCCCCTGAGAATTGTCAGTCCACTCCCTTTCTATGTCCCTGATTCTATTATATTCACCAGTCCATTCTGTTCTTCAGATTTTCCATTCTCTTGATTTTTAGATTCACTTGTTGGTAGGTGTGTATTTGATATCATTTTGTTGTTCATAATTTTTATCTTTACCTTTTTCTTCTTCTTCCTCTTCTTAAAGAATACCCTTCAGCATTTCATGTAATCCTGGTTTGGTGGTGATGAACTCCTTTAGCTTTTTCTTGTCTGTGAAGCTCTTTATCTGACCTTCAACTCTGAATGATAGCTTTGCTGGGTAGAGTAATCTTGGTTATAGGTTCTTGCTATTCATCACTTTGAATATTTCTTGCCACTCCCTTCTGGCCAGCATAGTTTCTGCCGAGAAATCAGCTGACAGTCTTATGGGTGCTCCCTTGTAGGTAACTAACCGTTTTTCTCTTGCTGCTTTCAAGATTCTCTCTTTGTCTTTTCCCCTTGGCATTTTAATTATGATGTGTCTTGGTGTGGTCCTCTTTGGATTCTTCTTGTATGGGGTTCTGTGTGCTTCCTGAACTTGTAAGTCTATTTCTTTCACCAGGTAGGGAAAGTTTCCTGTCATTATTTCTTCTAATAGGTTTTCAATATTTTGCTCTCTCTCTTCTTCTGGCACCCCAAAAATTCGGATGTTGGTACGCTTAAAGTTGTCCCAGAGGCTCCTTACACTATCTTCATATTTTTGGATTCTATTTTCTTTTTGTTTTTCTGGTTGGGTGTTTTTTGTTTCCTCATATTTCAGATCTTTGGTTTGATTCTTGGGGTTCTTTGATCTACAGTTGAGTTTCTGTATATTCTTTATTTCAGACAGTGTATGCTTAATTTCTGACTGGTCCTTTTCCATTATTTTGGCATTCTCATTAAGATCCTTAAAGGTCTCACTAAGTTCCTCAGCAGTTTATAGAAGATTCTTG
Organism: Plecotus auritus; assembly: GCF_963455305.1. Taxonomy (NCBI): domain Eukaryota; kingdom Metazoa; phylum Chordata; class Mammalia; order Chiroptera; family Vespertilionidae; genus Plecotus; species Plecotus auritus. Next base: position 26,138,425 of record NC_137770.1, on the reverse strand, counting down.
AGTAACCTTATAAATGTGGTTCTGAACTCTGTGTTGTCCAGTAGTTTGCTTTCCTCCATTTCTTTCATTCATGACATGTTTCTTTGTCTCCGCATTTTGCTGCTTCTTGTGTTGATGGAGTGGCTTTGTGTGGTAGGTGACCTATAGGGGCCAGTAGCTCAGCCTCCCCAATCACCTGAGGTGGACGCCTTTGGTACACCCCTTTGTGGGCTGAGTGCAAAGTCTTGGTGTAGTTAAGCCTTGATTGCTGTTGGTACACTGGGAGGAATTGACCTCCAGGCCAATTGGCTGTGAGGACCCACTGTGTCTATAATGGAAGAACTGCTGCGGTGGAGACACGCTTATGGTGCAGGACTTGTTTCAGTGGGGCTTTGGTGCTCACTGAGTCTGCCTCTTGAATGTGTCACTCATGGATGTGAGGAGTTGAAATCTGGTCTCACACTGACCACTAGGTACACTGGCTTCTGCATCTCTAATGGGGTGCAGGTCAGCTACTGTCTGAGGCCACCTAGCAGGCGCTACAGCGAGAACTACAGTTTTCTCCTGTTTGCTTGGGGTTTGGAGGTTTTGGAGCTGTTTGACCCGGGCTGCAAGTTTGCTAGGTTAAGCTGCGATAGGGCAGGTCATTCATATGCTAAAGCAGCTGCTTGGAGCTTGGGTGGGTTTGTAGATTGTGCGGGGTGGGGTCTCAGGGCGTGACTAGGCTAGGGCGTGGCAAACAGCGATGGCTGCCAGTAAGCCGGCTCTGTGTCTCTGACCGCGTCCCTGCTCAGCCCTGCAAGCAAGCCACCCTCACTTTCCGACCCCACGGCAGACAGTCCAGCTTCTCCCCGTAGGAGTTTGGGTCCCCGTGTCTCCCCAGAAACTGGAGTTTGGAGTAATCGGGAGCTTGTCTCCCTTCGGGTTGAAAAAAGCAGCGCTCCCAGTCGCCCTTCACCAGCCCAATTCTCGCGCTTCCATACCTCAGCCTTTCAGCGCTTGTGCACCTCTCAATGCTGTTTGCTCTTTCCTTCTAGTTGTAGAACTTCCACTCAGCCAGCTTTCCTGTGGTTCTGGGTGATAGACGTTTTGTCTTTTAGTTGTAGTTTTGAAATTGTTGTGCGAGGCAGCAGTTTAGGTGTTTACCTATGCCGCCATCTTGGATCCTCTCCTACCATACTTTATTCACCTTTTATTTCTTTTTCTTGCCTAGTTGCTCGGGCTAGTAGATGTGTGAGTGGATATCCTTATTTTATTCCTGACCTTAGCAAACTTTCAGTCTTTTATCATTAAGTATGATATTAGCTATGGGTTTTCAGTAGGTGTTCTTTATCAGGTTGAGGAGGTTCCCCTCCATTTATATTAGTTGAATGTTTTTTATCTTGAAAGGATGTTGGATTTTGTTGAATGCTTTTTTTTTTGTCAGTTAAGGCTTTTGTTTTTATTATATTATTTTTTATTTTACTCTATTGTGTGTATTTTTGTTTTTTATTATATTGATATATATTACATGAATTGCTTTTCAGATATTAATTTACATCCCTGAGATAAATTCACTTGGTGTATAATGCTTTTTATATGTTTCTGGATTCAGTTTGCTAGTATTATGTTGAGGATTTTTGCATCTATATTCATAAGAGATATCTGTGATTTTCTTGTGATGTATTTGGTTTTGGTATCCAGGTTATCCGTTTGATTTGAAATGCTGGCCTCAAAATGAGTTGAGAATTGTTCCTTCCTCTTCTATTTTTGGGAAGAGTTTGTGAAGAGTTGGTATTAATTCTTCTTTAAATGTTAGAATTCAATAATGTACTGTAGTCATCTGGGCCTGAGCTTTACCTTGTGGATAGTTTTTCAGTCCTCACCCAAGAATATGTTTTAGAGAGAGGAAGGGAGAGGGAGAGAGAGACACACATCACTGTGACAGAATCATCGATCAGTTGCCTCTGTATGCACCCAATCGGTGGTTGAACCTGCAACCTAGGTATGTGCCCTGATCAGGAATCAAATCCCCAACCATTTGTTGTATGGGATGACACTCCAGTCAACTTAGCCACCCAACCAGTGCTCTTTGTGGGTAGTTTTTGATATCAAATTCAATCTCTTACTTATCCTAGTTCTATTCTAATTATCTATTTCTTGAATTGGTTTCAGTAGTCTGTGTCTTTCTAGAGATTTGTCCATTTCATGATCTAATTTGTTGGCCTATAATTGTTCATAGTATTCCTTTATAATCCTTTTTTTATTTCTATAAGGTTGTCAGTCATGTCTCCTCTTTCATTTCTGATTCTAATAATTCGAGTCTTCTCTTTTTTTTTCTTTGTCACTCTAGCTAAAAGTGTGTCAATTTTTTTCATCTTTTCAAAGAACCAGCTTTTACTGTTTTTCTGTTCTTCATTTTATTAACTTCTGCCCTAATGTTTATTATTTCATTCTATCTGGTTGCTTTAGGTTTAGTTTGTTCTTCTTTTTACAATGTCTTAATGTAAAAGGTTAGGTTATGATTTGAGATTTTTCTTCTTAATAAATTTCCTTATGAGCACAGCTTTAGCTACATCTCGTAAGTTTTAGTATGCTGTCTTCATTTTTATTTATCTCAAAGTATTTTTTTATTTTTCTTCTTGTTCTTTGTTATTCCATTGTAGTCATAGTGCTTTATATTATTTCTATTCTTTCAAATTTATTAAGGTTTGTTTCATGGCATATCATGTGGTCTGTCATGGAGAATGATACAGATCGTTGTTAACTATAAGATTTTATTGTAAAAAAAATCTTCTCTGAGTGATTTTTTTTTTTTTTATCATGTTTCAGATTGTTGTTATAATGAGAGGATTGCCAGGCAGTGGAAAGACACATGTTGCAAAACTTATTCGAGTGAGTATGGAAAAGCCAAAGAGTCAGTTGCTTTTATTAGCTGCTTGTCTTTTTACCAGGCAGCACTTATCAATACAGAATTTCCCATTTGATCCATTCTTATTGGCTCATAGGTAGAGGCTGTCCCATATAAATTTTGGTCTGCTTAGACAAATATTTTTGCTTCTGTTTGATTTGAAACCACCAGAAGATTGCATATTATTTAGCCATAAGAAGGAACTTTAGTGTAAACATTCATTAATTTATTTTATAAATTCTCTAATTTTCTTGACTATCTGATTCTTAGGATAAGGAGGTAGAATTTGGAGGACCTGCACCCAGAGTTCTAAGCCTGGATGATTACTTCATCACTGAAGTGGAAAAAGAAGAAAAAGATCCAGATTCTGGAAAGAAAGTGAAAAAGAAGGTATGGTTACATCCTAATTTATTAACAGTGAAAGGAGAGGTATGGCTTTTTTGGAGAAAAGAAAGAGTTTTCTGTTTTTTTTAACACAAACTTTAGTACTCAGGTATGAAGTAACGACTACAAATCCATCTCTATCCAGATGCTGACCAAGGAAGAGGTGTAGGATGATTCTTTGCTTTTGCTAACTGCATATCTCCCTTGGGGGATTTTAGGTAATGGAATATGAATATGAAGCTGAGATGGAAGAGACCTACCGCACCAGCATGTTCAAAACTTTCAAAAAGACTTTGGATGATGGCTTTTTCCCTTTCATCATCCTGGATGCCATCAATGACAGAGTTAGACATTTTGACCAGTTTTGGAGTGCAGCAAAAACCAAGGGGTTTGAGGTACAGACTTAAAATAATTTTTGAGTACTTTGTGTTATCATGTAAGTGCTGTATTTGTTTGCCTAATCACTATTCATTCTTTCTTAGGTGTATTTGGCTGAAATGAGTGCAGATAACCAGACTTGTGGCAAGAGAAATATTCATGGAAGAAAGCTTAAAGAAATAAACAAGGTGATTTTTTGAAACATAGAAGGTGTTGTATTTTAAACTTTATTTAGGCTGTCTCATCTATGATGTCTGGAATTTCTTGCTTATCCCCTTTACTTTCAAAATATCTTTTCTATCTGCTTCAGTAAATGTTTCTTAACCTTTGTATCTAAGTGAAAAAGATGGCCGAGCTCTGCCTGGAGCTAGCCTGTTAGACTTCACAGCATTAGTTAATTTGTCTTGGATGCTCCCTTGGTCTTTTTTGAATAGTTTACAGAGATAACTTGACCCTCTGAATCTTTCAATAGATGGCTGATCACTGGGAAACTGCACCTCGTCATATGATGCGCCTGGACATTCGTTCTTTGTTGCAAGATGCTGCTATTGAGGAGGTGAGGGTCTTTTGCCTCAAAGGCAGTGCAAAATAACCCCTTCTTTACCCCTTTTACTTTGAAAAATATTTAAACTACAGAAAAGTTGCACAAATAATATAAAAACACCTGTTCAACTATGATGGAGATTCATCAGTTATTAATATTTTGCCACATTTTTCTCTATATAGATAATATTCTCCCTCTCTTCCTCATTATTATTACTACTAGGGAGCCCAGTGCATGAATTCGTACACCTTGAAAGGAACTGTGGGTAGCAAGGCTGTGGTGGGCAACAGGAGCAGGTCTCAACCCATCCTCTGCACCCCCACCCGGCCCCTCCCACCATGGCCCTGGTCCCTTGTCTGCCAGCAGCCCTGCTCCCACCGCTGCTGCTCCCACACACTGCTGGCGCCAGCCCCACTTGTACCCATTGACGGTGCGGAGTGTTTGGGGCCGTCGCCAGCAGCAGGTGCCAGAGGCAGCTGCCGGCCCCGATCACCCCTCAGGAGCAGGGGAGGTGGAGAAGCCCGGAGGGGCGATCAGAGCTGGCAGCCACTGCTCGCACCTACTGACGGCATCGAGCTATCGGGGCTGGCACCAGGCACCAGCAGCAGGTTTGAGCAGCAGCTACAGGGCCGGCACCAGCAGCAGGTGCGAGCTCGGGGCGGAACCGCAGTGCATGGGAGCAAAGAATTTTCAATAACCACCAGAGGCTCACCCCAATGACAGCCACCAGCGCCCAGCCTTGGTCTGGTGCCCCTGCTCACCTGCTCCACCATCCTGCTGCGGCCGATGCCCACCATGTTCTGCATGTACCCCCTGGTGGTCAGCACATGTCATAGTGACCGGTTTTTCGGTTGTTCCCCTGCTTGGTCTATTTGCATATTAACCTTTTATTATATAGGATTGTTATCACTATTATTGTGGAACCATTTGAGAGTGAAGTTACAGATCTCATAACCCTTCACCCCTCAATATTTCAATAGGTATCCCAAGAACAAGGGCATTCTCTTACAAAACTAGAAGTCTGAATCACCTCATATACAGTTCATATTCAGGTTTCACCCTATAAATACCTTTCTAATCCATCTCCTTTCTATTTGAGTTGCTACCATTCTGGACCAAGCTACTATCATTTTACTGTTCACTATAACCTTTCTTGCATTTTTAAATTTGGATCATATATATGTTTTACTTGATTAGAAAAATGCTTGCTAAAGGTTCTTAAAGGAAATCTTAGTAATTCATAGGCATTCAAAACATAATTATCAACGTAGGACAGATCATTATATTCAACTTCACAGGAATTTATAAAGATAAATATTCCAGAAAAATGAAAGGCAAGAATATTATTGCCTTTTATCAGTGTATTTTAAAGTTTAGGGTGTTAAAAATTAATTAGTATGTAACAGTGATTCTGTGCTGTCTCTCTCTGGGCAACTGTGTTCATTTCAGATCTCAATGACGGAATCAACATTTTCTTAAATGTTAACTCAATCTTTTTATTATGATTATTGGGGTGGTGTAGGTAGAGATGGAAGATTTTGATGCAAATATCGAAGAACAGAAGGAAGAAAAGAAAGATGCAGAGGAAGAGGAAAACGAACTGGTAGGAGACAGACCAACCACTTTGAACAAAGTGTCTTTTTATTAAAATTCTTAGGTGTTTAAATTCAGATCAATGGTCAGATTATTACTGTTGATGTGCACCTTAGTGGTAGTAATTTCCATAATCATCTTCAAGGAGACTTCTGGATATTTTTTATTTTACTCCTGATCAAAAGAACCCTCTACTGTGTATTACAAGAAAATTTTAAGAATGCTAAGAAACTTACCTTGTATTCATCTATTTGCGGGTGGCTTTAGGTGTAATATACATTTTGAGAAAATCAATTACAGATCAAAGGGTATTCTTGTACTTCAGCACATATCTGGTACAGCCTACCCCATATGCATAATTGTCTCTTCTTTGCTGTAAGATCTCAAAATTGAGTTTCTGTCAACTGAGGCAGAAAACTTATTGAAGGAGGAGGCAGAGGGTTGCCATAGACTGCTGGATTTGTTCTTCTGCATTTTATTCTGTTAAGTGATGGGGAAAATTATTTGACTGTGTAGGCAATGCATTTTGCTTAGGCTGATTAGAGGCTTACATAGTGTGAGTTCAAAGTTCCTGTGTATCTCCTGTAAATGCTTTTGATCATACGTCTTAGAGATGTTTGCCTTACTCTGTCATCATGAATATGTGACCTATAGAGTTATGTTACTTTTCTGTGTTTGGTAAATGAGGTACAGAGATTAGTGATGCCTTGAAATAGTGTTGCTTTTTAAATTCAAAGTATTATTTGGTTTATTTAATATTTCAGCCCTTGCTAAAACTGCTTCTCATATTCTTCTAAAAATATACAAAGCAAGAACCATGATTCCTACCTCCCAGAGAATACAGGCTCTTTAAGGAGTGGTCTTATTAAACCCATGTCTGATATGGGGACTCTGGATAGAAACTGTGTGTTTATATAGAGATGGTGCCTCTACGTTCCTAGATTTCATATGTGGATTAAAAAATAAGCTTTAAAGTTAATGGCATTTGAGTCTCAGTTTTTCTTTTCTTTAAATAAAGTATTTTTCTTAATTAGGTTGTATTCTGGCATATATAAGCTAAAATGTAGGCAGGAAACTCACTTAAAGGTCCACGCTGTTCTGGAATATGGCTATTGACCTCATTAGCTACTTGCAGCGTGTGTACTAGCAAGTGATTGTGTGAGAAGTCTGTAATGTTAGCTTTCTGAAGGTCCATTTTTCTTTTGTGGAGATTCAGTTCAGGATTTGGTTCATAACATCTGATTTGTTTAGGTATAGGTCAAAACAGAACTTTTAATTTTAAAAAATAAAACACATTGTAATACTACATTTTTATATCAGAAAGCTGGCAAAGACGCCTTAGGACTCTTCCCTGCTGGACTACCTCTTTTATTTCCAAGTGGCTTAACATTTTAGGCAGTGAGAAGATGTTTTAAGTAAGAACAGGGTGTGGTTCCAGCAGGGAGAAATTAATATATTTGTTTTGCTTATCTTTGTTATAAAACTTCTCTTAGCCCACTCAAAAATGCAGATTTCAGATCTTCTACTATTGGGTTTTATTCCAAAAGTAAAAGATTGTAATATTCTTATTTTGCTTATCTTTGTTATAAAACTTCTCTTAACCCATTCAAAAAGGCAGAGTCCAGATCTTCTGTTACTGGGTTTTATTCCAAGAGTAAAAGATTCTTGGTGAATTTTAACCAAAGGGTTAAGAACAAATCTCATGTCATTCAGACCATTTTACTGAAATTCTCAATAAACTTTGCATTTTGTACTCTCTACTTATTGATTACTATAGCTGGGTGAAAGCCAAACTTTTCTTGGTTAAGAGAAATTTGGGGCGGGGAAGAGAAATCATTGGTTTAATATTTTGCCTTCATTAGTGCTTCAGTGAATCAAGTTGATGTGACTCAGAATTTATAATTATTGTAATGATGCTTAAGGTTTTCAGATGATTTTTGAGGTATAACTTGTACAAATTTCATCAATACTTAATTAACTTCTAACACCATCACTTCAGCATAGTTTTGTCTTGGTTTGTTCTTAAAATGTATTTGAAAAAGATGGTATAATTTATAAACCTGAAATACTTCCTAATGAATTGAAATTGAATTATTGATTTGGCTTAAAGACTAGAAATGTATAAGGCCTGTAGGTTTCCTGGAAGAATTGATTGATGCTCTATTAAACTCTTACACAGATATTACTGTCATGAAATGTTCAACATACTTTGCAACTTACCTGAGTGTCAGTCTATATTATGAAATTGAACATTCCCAATAGTCAAGAGATATATTGATTCTTGAAAGATGATGCTGACACCTTTGTTGAGTCTGTTCTGTATTATTATAAGTTCTAGTATTTAAGTTCTGTATGTTAGGGTCTAACAGAGAACAGAGTCCAAATGAAGGAAAAGGGGAATCATGGTAAATTACATGAAAAAAGCATACATTTACTTGCCAGGTTATAAACTGAAAGGATTACTACATAGTTAAATAGGTACATTGGGAAATTTGAAAATCTTATGGGACTTTGTTTGAAATAAATTACCCATCATTTATTAAATAAGACATAAATTGCCTGTGGAAATTTCTGGTTTTTCATGTAATAGGAAAATATAATTTTAGAAGACATCAGAAATAATCATCAGATTCCAGATTACAAAAAAGATGCTCTGAAGTCGATTCAGTAAAATAACCTTTGTAAGATCTGCTAAGTGGATGGAGTCATTTAAAAATGAAGTTGAACTTCATAGTTGTGTTCAGTGATACCAAGTTTTCTCCTTTCTCTTGAATATTTAAAATTATGCTGGATTATAAAGTAACTACCTTGAAAAACACTCTGGACCTCATGCCTATTATCACTTGAGAATAACAGTTGAATTGAGAAAATAACCTAGCTAGTATTAGAAATCCTCTGCTACTCTGAATGATTAATTTTAGCACAGTAACTACCATACATTCTCACCTTATTTACTATACAGCTGTTGTTCAGACTACAGTTGTGTGTCCTGAACTGTAGCTGCCTCTAAGCGCCTTCATGATACTATTTTGAAATGACTACTCTGAAATCTGGGCACTGCAGATTTATGAATTTGGAAATTCAGTATCTTCAAAGATAGTGAGATTGTGTTTTCCCTAAAGATATATTTATAACTAGTGAGTGGAAGCTGAATCCATTCCCAATTTTAATGCTTTTCCAGTTCAAAAGTGATATGCATGTATGTGTCTCTTTCTAACCCTTCGAGCTTCTCTCTGTGTACAATTTAGGGTTACATTCCGAAAAGCAAATGGGAGATGGACACATCTGAGGCAAAGCTAGGTGGGTATTTCCTTTTTCCTGTTTTTATATGTGATACCTGATGGTAATGGTCATAGATCTTTCTGCTGTAAGAAGAACAGATTCCCCAAAAGTTCTGCTTAAACCAAGCTTTTGGCCTACCTTACATAACTAGTTTAACTAGTTATATCTTGTGACAGAGTGAAAGAAGAGCATTTTAAAGGAGCTACCTTCAATACCACTTAAAGTTTTTGGAGTAAATGGAGATATGTAATAAATTTAGTAATAAAATACTGTCACTTCTGAAATTCATTCTTTAATATTAATCAGAAATGTTAGTGCCAATGAGATTTCTGCTTTTCTAAAAGAGTATTTAACTACAGTCCAACGTTGAACCAGATTGTGAATACTTTGTGTAGTAATAATAGTAAGAATAAATAGTGAAGCTTAAAAATTAATTAATTAAAGGGCAGTTATTTTCCTTGTATTATAAATTAGAGTTTCTAGGTGGGGAGCGGTAGACACAATTTAGGTCTTTGAAGAGCCTGCCTTATAAGATTCCACTTATATTTTCCTTCAACTTGCCTTTAGTGCTAGATTACAAGGTTAACTGGTTAAAATGATTATCTAAATCAAAAATTGGAGTTGCCAACAGAAAATCATGCATATCCACTGGGTTTTCCTCCAGTATTTCAAAACATTTTTTCAGGGTTCTTTGTTTTTGTTTTTACCTTACTTAAAGAGAATCATTTAACATGTGGATTAAGATATGACAAAAATAAGAAAGTGTGATAAGGGCTTTTTGAGAAGATTGACCTTACCAATGTATGAAGTATGGTTGTCGGTCTTCATGTTTCTCTTCCTGGTTATCATACTATTATTGCAGAACTAAAGTAACCATCTAAAGATCATAAAATCATAGAATAAATTTGAGTCATTTAGCTGCTTCACTGTTTGAGGCACATTGTGTTTCTGACATAAGAGGGTGTACATTTTACATACAATCTCATAGGCTATGCCTTTTATTTTGCCCAACTGATGACATTTGCAATTGATGTTGACCAGATCCTATGTCAAAAGATAATTCCATAATCTGTAGTATTACTGTATTATTGGGATAGTTACTTTGTGTAAAGTCTAGAATTTTTCCTAATGTATGTCATGTGAAAATTGTATGTGGTTACTGACTTATTCTTCCACTAGTCTTCCTTCTGTGGGAAATCTTAACAATAACCATCTATCTCCTTTCCTAAACTTTTAAAGCATTTATAACTGTTTAAATGCAATTAAATATGTAGGAAAATAATAATAATAATCACAACTTTTAATAATAATAATAATAATAATGCTTTAGATCTTCTTATTTTGACATTAGGTTAAGAATGTTGGAAGTTCTGTGTTTTTAGGATAACCTGTAAGACTATAAAGATCATGTCCCTCTTTTTTGGTTCTCTAAATAGTGTTTATATTTGAAGGCAAAGAGAAGTCATAAAAGACAAAGGGATTGTAAAAGTGATAAATATTTTAAATAAGCATGTAACCAGAAGCCTTAAACTTGAGCTCATCTATTTTCTGTTTTCCTTCCTAATTTTTAAAGAGAAAGGAAAATGGAATTTAGTAGTAATGATTCAAGAAAATATGCTGTTGCCCAGTCCGTATGGCTCAGTGGTTGAGCATCGACCTATGAATTGGGAGGTCATGGTTTGATTCCATTTTGTTTCCTGGTGAAGGCACATGCCCAGGTTGCAGGCTTGGTTTCCAGTGGGGGGGGGCATGCAGGAGGCTGCCGATCAATTATTCACTGTCATCATTGATGTTTTTAATTCTCTCTCTCTCTCCCTTCCTCTCTGAAATCAATAAAAATATATTTTAAAGAAAATACGCTATTAATATTGGTATTGATTTCTGGAAAAAATTCTGGCCTACCATTTGCTTCTCAGAAAATACATTTTATACAAATTCAGTCCATTTTAAAGACAAAATGTTACATAGTGAATTCCAGAAATGGATTTGTTAAATAAACCATTTCAATTAAAGGCACTGAAGACCTAGTAATGAATCTAGAAAATAAATTCTAACATGTTTGCAGTTGGGTTTTTATTTATTTTTAATAAGAGTGACATTGATGTTTCATGTAATGACTTGCTTCTTGTACCACCTTGTTATCTTGAGATATAATCTACCTGTGGGGGAAGACAAATTGAGTGTGAGCATTCTTGAGAGTGCTTGCTTCTTTGAGATTGGCCCATGGGACCAACTGAAAAGAAGAGTCTTCTCTAAAATATGAAGATCTTTGTCTGAGAATTAGCCTACTTATGTTGCCTTCCTTACCATAACAAATTCAGTAAATTTGATTACCAGGTACAATTTTTTTCTTTTGAGTACTTTACCAACATTCTTATGTTACTCTTGGTAACTTGATTAAGCTGGATGGAAACAGTAAGCTTTAGCAGCGTCGCATTGAGCCAGAAGAGCTGAATTTGTAAGTGAGGACTTTTCATTCACAAATGAGTCTGCCAATGAGAAAATACTCATCTGTAATCTTTCAAGGAGTGTGTTAAATCTCATTGCAGACTCTTGATCTGTGTTCATTAAGTACAGTATACAGTTCAGCCTCTGTTTGAGTGTTGCAAATTAGAAGTGTAATTTTAGAAACATTCAGAACTGGCCTGCATTACATCTGGCCTGAGTATCATAAAGTTGTTGAAAACTGTGTCCCCTCTTCAGTCACACCTGACTCCTTTGCATCTGAGACCCAGGCACCTTAATGCACATCAGATGCTGGAATTTAGCCTGGAAGCTACTTAAGTTCCAATGACATGATTTAGATTTCTGCATATCAAGTCCTTTTGCTTTTCTCATCTTCGTCATTTGTCTCTGCTTATGAGTTATTGTGTATTAGCCTTCTGTGTGTCAGGCAGTTTCATCTCTTCACAATTGGAATGCAGTTATGATTTGTATAAGCACATAACCCTTGTATGGTTCACTATAAACAAATGTTTAGAAGCATCATTTATTTGGAAAATACATAGGTGTTTCTAAGTGGGTTTTTTTTGTTGCTCTATAATAATATATACTGTCTTGAAGATGTAAAATTCTGTGACCTGTCAGGTTGGATATTTAAACCTTCATCTTCATATTAAGCTTCATCTTTTGAAACTCAAACCCCTGAAAATCATAAGTATGAGTGTATTGGACACCAGTTGTCTTCTGTAACTAATAACCCAGATTCCTCCCCCCTCACCTTATGCCATACATGTGTGTTTGGGTTTCCAGGAAGCCATGTGGAGGAGGTATGAACTTTTCTTCAGCCCAAGAAAGAAACTTTAAACATGTTGTGCACAATCAGATTTCAAATTAAACATGACAAACAAGGGTGTTCAGACTAGATTACATATTCTGAACTTCCATGTTGCAAATGGAGAAGGCCTGGTCTGTAACGCCTGTCGTGTACACAGTGTAAGAGAAAACGTTCTTGCAGTTTTCACACTGTCCTCTGCATTGCTGCTTGGCCATGCTTATTCTTGGTATTGATATGTGAAACTTTCCTTTGAAGTATGTTAATGTCATAGGTGATCTTACTAAGTTTGGAAATCCTTTGGAGTTTGTTTAATAAAATGTGTATGAGAGCTTCCTACTCTTCTGTTTATACTCTACACTGTTGAACTGAGAACAGTTTTATGGTTTGTGGGACTTCATTGGTTTTCTAATACTATGTCCCTGTACAATCAAAGGGTCACTTCTTTAAGATCCTGTATAATATGGCCTGTCATTTACATGTAGATAGAGCCATTTGGTACAGCATGTGATTTACAGAGGTTAAGAGACTTTCTATTTAACTCATCCATGTAAAAAATTTCCAAAGTGATAGGATAAAATTTCCTGAGTTTTGTAAAGTGTTGTAGTTTGCCTTACTGGTTTTTTAAATACTATTACTTTTATGGGGGAGACGTTAGGAAATAAAGCTTTGCCAAGTATGCAAAATCTTACTGGTTTTTGTAGCCTGTATGGTATGGTTCAGTTAGTTGTGTGTGAAACTTACATTTGAAGCATAAACTCACCCTCTCTTCTGCCACTGCTTCCATTGTACTTGGCGCCTAACAGCTTTCTATTATATACACTCTGCACCCTTTATGGAGTCTAATGAAGTGTAAATATTGAGTGTCCTGAAGTATTTAGGTTTTCCTTTATTGACGTGCTTGATAATAGTGTGTTTATATAACTACAAATGATTCAAAAGTTTAGTGCTTCAACGTAACTAAAATATATAACTCATAATATTTCACATGTAGAAATCAAAATTAGTACTAATCAATAAAAAAGATCTCACACACACAAATAAAAGACCCCTAAATTTATATCTCATAATTTCTGAATCAGCAATCCCTATCATTTAATTCATTACACTTTGGGGACCTTGAAAAAAATTGAGGATTCAGAAAAAAAATTCAGGGTCACTTTGGCTGACTAGCTCTTAGCCTCAAAATGGTCAACAGTACTACATGGTATAACCAAAGAAAGTGGTGATTTGTGCAGTCAACTTACTCAGAAACAATAACTCATAGTGAATCTTCTCACAGAGGTCAAAATCCCAAGATACTGTTCATCTAAAACTTTTTAAAACATTAGCTTGGCTCATTAAGTTTTTGGTATTACTTTTCATATGACACAGTATCACACATGATTGCAGATCAAATGGGTGGTATTAATATTGTGTTAAAGAAAAAAAAGAATGGAAGAAATTATTTCTTTTTAATCCAACTTTGCGTTTTCCTTGAGAACAGTAGAGCTGAAGTGTTGTGTTGGGGTGGAGGGTGGCGTGGAGGACAAGGAGGCCATGAGACAAGTGCCTTTCTTGCTCTGCCCATATTTGTTACTTAAACTAACATCATGTAATGGCTGCCAGTATGAACATCAAATAAATAATGAAATTGCACAGAACTTGATATTATCTCAGTTGAGAAGATAGTTTGGATCTTCAAGTAATGCTGCTCTCAGAAATGAGGATGTGCCCTCTGACCATGTTCCAGCCTTCTTTTCCCTTTTTTGTGTGTCATGCGCAAACTCACACTCTTCCTTAATGCTGCGGCTCTGTGTTTGTCCCTCAGACAAGTTGGATGGCTTGAGAACTGGTACTAAAAGGAAACGTGACTGGGAGGCAATTGCCAGCAGAATGGAGGATTATCTTCAGCTCCCTGATGATTATGATACTCGTGCTTCTGAGCCTGGGAAGAAGAGGGTAAGAGACTTTGTCACTAACTGCCAACAGATGAAGAGTCCTTTTGGGCATCTGGTTTTTGAAAGTTATAAACAGGTAACCACATGAATGATATTTTTGTTTTAATATATTTTTATTGATTTCAGAGAGGAAGGGAGAGGAAGAGAGAGATAGAAACATCAATGATGAGAGGGAACCATTGATTGGCTGCCTCTTGCACATTGGACCAAGCCCGCAACCCAGGCATGTGCCCTTGACTGGAATCAAACCTGGGACCCTTGAGTCCGCAGGCTGATGCTCCGTCCACTGAGCCAAACCGGCCAGGGCTGAATGCTATTTTTTTTTATAGCAATGTAGTTTATACTATATCATATTACACGTCAGAAAAATGAGTCAGATTTTACAAATTATCGCCTCAAAATGTACAAGTAACTTAAAAATGGAGAACAGAAGTGACTAGCATGTTATCAACATTAAAGGACTTTGGCGTGGCCCCTTGTGCCATTTGGTCATGGGGCAAAAGAGCCAGGTGCAGAGAAGGGTGTTAAAGAGAATTTATGGACTTCTTAATGGATTAGCTGTAGAGAGTCCAGTAGTGGATAGAATCAGGGGTGGCTCTTCTGGTTCTGGCCATAAGCACTCCATGTATGTGGTGCTATTTACTGAATTGGAGAAAAACTGGAAGAGCCATAAGTTTGAGAGTCAAAAATTGTAAGTTCAGCCCTAGCCAGTTTTGCTCAGTGAATAGAGCACCGGCCTGCAGACTCAAGGGTCCCTGGTTCAATTCCGGTCAAGGGCATGTACCTTGGTTGCGGGCACATCCCCAGTAGGAGGTGTGAAGGAGGCAACTGATCGATGTTCCTCTCTCATCGATGTTTCTAACTCTGTATCCCTCTCCCTTCCTCTCTGTAAAAAATCAATAAAATATATTTAAAAAAATTGTTAAGTTCAGTGAGGGACCAATTAAGTTAGAAATGATAATAGGACTCAGGACTCCAAAATTTAGAAGTTTCAGGTAGAGGTAAATGTTTCAAGAAGTAAAGAGTAGTCCATCATTAAATGATACAAAGATGACAGGTGCATTGGGAACAGAGAAATAGCCATTGAATTTGGCACATGGAGATCACTGATGATTGATCAATAATCAGTCAAATTTTCTATGAGAGTTGAAGGACAGAAGCCAGTTTGCAGCAGATTGAAGAAGGAAGAGGAAATGAAGAAGTACAGACAGCAAATGTAGACAACTTTTTTTTAATGTATATATTTTTATTGATTTCAGGGAGGAAGAGAGAGGGAGAGAGAGAGAGAGAAACATCAATGATGAGAGAGAATCATTGCTCAGATGCCTCCTGCATGTCCCCATCAGGGATGGAGCCCATAACCCCAGGCAGGTGCCCTGAATGGGAATGGAACCATGACCCGGCCAGGCTAGACAACTTTTTTGAAGAAGGTTTATTATAAAAGGGAACAGAGAAATTAAGTTGGATAGGTCTTCCACATAGATACCAAATTCAGTAAAAGGGACAAAATTTGTGTATATCCTTCAAAACAAAGTAACAAAGCAAAAGGGATCATATTATATACTAGAGGCCCAGTGCACAAATTTGTGCACGAGTGGGGGCCGGACCAGCTGGGGTGGAGACATGGGAGGTTGGCCAGCTGAGGGGAGGGTCCACAGGTGGTTGAGGGGGAGGGTGCTCGATTGGGGCCCCAATTGGGCTGGTGGGCCGCCACAGTGCGTGTTATAGCAATCAGTTCCAGTCGGTTTGTTGTTCGGCTTTTATATATATAGATGATCTGCATAAGCCTTTTCCAGCGAATCTGTCCATCTTTCTATATAAGTACCTACTTAAAAGGCTTCCTTGCGTGCCATATTTGGTTGTACAGTCAGTCATTTTTCCAGTACCTTGTTGGTAGATACTTATGCTGTTTTCATTTTATTGCTAATATAAATACTATGGTGAAAGTCGTGGAGTATATGTCTTGGCGTCTCTTTGATAGTATTTCCCTAGATTTTTAGCACTAAAGTTGCAAGCTCATAGAATATGATTTATCATTTCTGACAGATGTTGTGAGATTGTTTTACAGAAAGGTTGTATCTAATTATACACCCTCTTGTCAGTAAATGCCTATTTTTCCATACTTGCCCCCCCCCCAGTGCTGTTATCAAACTTTTCATAATCTAATAAGTGAAATAAAGGTATCTCATTTTACATTTCTTTACTTAAGAATGTGGTTGTGTATCATTTCTTTATACATCATTGCTTTTTTTATGAATTTCCTCAGTACACTACTAGTGAAAGAACACTCATTATAAGAAAATAAAACTTCATTATGGTAGACGCCATTACAGAGAACTCCAGGTTTCAGAGCTCTTACACATACTTTACAGTCCCTAACCCCTGGCTCCCCTCCCCCTTTGTCTATGTAGCTTGAGGAGTTGGGGAAGGGAGATCTGATTAGTGGCCTTCTTTATGTGCTCAACTCCACCCAGGAACTACTTGTATTGATACCTTTTATTCCACTTTTAAGGTTGGGGCAACAGAATAAAAATAACTCTTCTTGGGAATGATAATTTGGTGTAGTTCTGGTAACAAATAATCTCAAATGAGAAATTTTTATTCTATTTTTCTTTAAAGTGGCTCCACTTGATCTCCACCCCTGCCTCACAC
This sequence comes from Plecotus auritus, assembly GCF_963455305.1. Classification (NCBI taxonomy): domain Eukaryota; kingdom Metazoa; phylum Chordata; class Mammalia; order Chiroptera; family Vespertilionidae; genus Plecotus; species Plecotus auritus. The sequence goes on along the minus strand of NC_137770.1, from coordinate 26,121,509 downwards.
CCTCATTTCAAATAGTTTTAACTCTCAAACCACTCATCAAAATCAACATCAGAGCACCAGGAGATCTGACAGGTAGCAAGGAATGCAGAATTCATTGTTCATTCCTTTCCTGGGCTCTCTTGATTTCTATAACTCAGCTTTTTACAAATACCAGGCAGATTCCTGGGAGTAACTTCCACTATAAGAAAAGATCATTTAGTAGAATTGATCAGATTTGAATTTTACCAAAATAGTAAGGTTTTAAAATGTAATTTATTTTTTAAAAGTTTCTCTTGCTTAATTGGGTATAAAATGGTAGCTCAAGTGGACTTTCAGTTTGTTTCTTTGATGACTGTGGAAGGTGAACATATCCCTTGCTTTATTTGCTGAACTCATTCGTTTTAGAAATATTTTTAGTGACAGTGGATGAAATATACATACCTCCAAATTTTCAGTGTTAACATTTTCCCGTTAATAGTTAAGATAAATGGCCAAAAAATTGAGACTGTAAATCTCAATAGCAGTACCTCTAGGAAAACAAGGAGGGATACTGACATTTAAGAAGCCATTTCTAGCTGAAAGTGATTATTCTGTAGGCACTGCCCAGAGATGCCGCAGAAGAGTAGACAGAGCTAGCTTCAGAGGAACCTGTGTGCTTGAATTTTATTCTGTTGGGGAAGGATTCAAAGCAGATGAGAGTCACAACTGTGTCTTTTAAGGAGAGCGCTCTAGCAGAATGGATTGAGGAAGTGAGAATGCAGGTTAGTGCTTGCGTTAGGTTAAACAAAAAAAACAGGTCAGTAAATGAGTTATAGGAGTTGGAAGGAGCAGGACTGAGCTGAAAGCTGAACTGTTTGGGAGCTGCAATGGTTAGGACTTGGTGATTAACCAGACAGTTCTTTGTGTAACTTAAGAATTTGCCTTTCTCCAATTCTTCCAGTTAATTTCTAATTTTTTAAACTGGCTTCATGTTAGTTATCCTATCTCTTAAAATATTCAGAAAGGGGAAAGGCCTTTTGCATGTTTATTTTTCCTAAAGCCCAGCCTAACGCTATGTTCTTTCCAGGTGAGATGGGCAGACCTGGAGGAAAAGAAGGACGCAGATAGGAAAAGGGCCATAGGTTTTGTGGTCGGACAGACTGATTGGGAGAAGATCACAGATGAAAGTGGTCACCTGGCTGAAAAAGCCCTCAATCGAACCAAATATATATGAGACTTCGTTTTCAAACGAAGTCGTTGTTCCTTAAGGTAAGGATACATAGTCATACAAGTCCTGCTGTGTGGTTGATGAAGGGTTTGAGATAAAGTAGACAGCATGCTTTGTTAAAAATGCTTCTGTATTGAGTAAGTATATCCCAGCTACCAACATTTATAAAACATTATTCTAAAAGGAAGTATGCATTCTGTAGATTTGTGAAGGAGTGGAGCACTGAAATGCTAAGGTCTACTGAATTTCCCTGGCGTGACAGCCTTTTCTTTTCCTTCCAGATGGTTCGCTTTGAGGTGATCTGAAGCCAAGGCTTCCTGGAGCTTCGTTGTGTGTCACCTTGCTTCCACGGTTCAGTTTTTGTTTTGTTTCTACTGCTTTAGTTTTTTAAAGTTCTTCAGTGTCCCCAAGAGGTATTAGGATCTTGCTGTACCTAAGCAAGATGTTAATTTTTAAAAAAAACTATTGGGGAGGGTGGAAGTGATAGCTTAACTGCTGGAAGCAGGTGGGGATCTGCTGGAGGATTCTGACAGAAAATATTTTCTCCACTGTACAATGTCACGGACTATCTATCATCGTTGCTTTGTGGCTGTTTTTGTTTTTTATTGTATGTAACTGGTAGCTGATTGTACTAGGATTAAAAACAATAAACTTTCATGATAAAGCAAATGAGATTCATGGGCTGTACAGCATGGGCCCCTTTCTCTTGTTTTCTTAATTTTATGTTTATTGCTTTTTTAATATGGTGTGTTCCAATTACATGCTAGCCAAACATCCCCAGACCTCATCCCCATTGACTATTAAATAGCTCAGTGATTCCATGGTGCATGCTGTAACACAAGGCTCAGTGATGTTCAAAACATGCACCTTTGTTTTATTGCTGGTTTCTTTATATGAGTATCTCAAAGTCTAGTACAGACAATTTCAAATATTCACCTGTTCCCTGGAGTACATCTGTTCTGTCACATGATGTTTTATTACTTTAGTTTCTGATCCTCTCTTTGTCCCTCCCTCTTTCCTGCCCTCCCTCCTTTTACTTTCTCCCTTGATGCTGTTATGTTTTTATTTTCCTTGCTCTGACTTTGACACCTGGTGGCCAGCACTGATGTACTCCATGGAACTCAGGAGCCTATTGCCTTACTGCTGAACTTGAATTGTTGATTTTTTAATCAAAGTTGCAGGGAAGGAGTATGGAGATGCAGAGCCCTCTGGCAGGCAGCCTTTAAGCCTATCAGGTTTTCAGGTTCCTGCCAGATGGCTCGTGATTGGGAAGCGGGGCCTTCAGCACAGATTGCTCTCTTGTGGATAGTACCAGGAGGAACCTAGAACACGCAGACCTAACAACCAAATGTCATTCCTATATAAAAATAGGAAGAAGATCTTTTTCCTTTTTCATTCTGCAAAGAAAAAGATGTCATTTTTCTAGATGAGAGAAGGCACAGAAGAGCCTCTTCCTCAAACACCATTTCTGCTTTGTAATCTAACTCAGCAAGTCATAAATCGGTTCACAAAAGGGCTTGAATATTTTTAAATGTTCACTTTCGGACTACAGACAAAAACCTCTTAGTTTTATGACCTACATTAAATACTGTGTGTATCGAGATAATATTTATTAGTATTTGAATAGTATCACTTTGGGTTCAAGAACTTGAAATTAAAGTACTGGAGACTAATTCAGTGGGAACTCTCTGACAACTTTCTGTACTTTTATCCTCCCTGAAATTCTGAATGTTTACATGTAAGAGGCGTTAAGTTCATTAACAAGTCAATATTGAATGTACAGTTTGCTACATTAAATAGCTCCCCCACAAAAGAGTAACAAAAACAAAAAAACCCTCCCACTGTTGGTAATGCTTAACAAGCTACTTAGCTTGCTTTTGTCCAACAATACATTTGTATGTACTGATCTTTCTCAGCCGCCTTTATTGTGTTGCGTGAAGGTACGTCACAAGGTAACCAGTAGAATTGTTTGTAAAAAGACCACAAAATGTGTTCTCTAGTTCAGAAGAAAACAGAGGCATATATGTTCTTATAGAGAATGTTTTACTTTCAGTCGTCGGAACCTTTTAATATTTTGACTGGCAGTGTTCAGAATGCCAATGAAATGAGAATTACTCACCCATGAAGCACTTTAAATTCAACATGTTTTTGCTTTGCAGCAATGGCTTCCTGTCTGTGATCTTATGTCAAGAGGGGCTGGGAAAGAGTGAACAGAAGCAGAAATAGTCTCTGCCAGTTTTTGGAAGATATGAATTAAAATGGCCTTAGGGCCCAGCAGGCAGTTCAAAAATTTTATCAATTGCTTCATCTGTATTTCAGTGGTTGAACGTCAGCCTGTGAACCAGGATTCACAGTTTGATTCCTAGTCAGGGCACATGCCCGGGTTGCAAGCTCTATCCCCAGTGTGGGGCATGCAAGAGGTAGCAGATCGATGATTCTCATTATTGATGTTTCTCCCTCTCACTTCTTCCCTGAAAGCAATAAAAATATATTAAAAAACAAACAAACAAACCAGTAAAATGGCCTTAGGGAATGAACATAGAGTGTTGCCTACTTTAAGATACTGGTATAGCAAATAATTTCAATGAAAGGAGATTAATGAAGAAATATTAGGCACCAAAAGGAATGAAACAGAGACTGTCATTTAATATTTAACATTTCTAGTCCTATATGAGACTGTTAAGAAATTTTTGACTATTTGAGACTGTTAAGAAATTCACTAGAAGCGGAATGGAATAAAAAGTCCAAGAATATTTTGGAGAAATTTGGTGTAGGTAGAAAATGCCTTGATAGCACAAGTATTTTAAATTTATTAAGAGATGTCCTTGGAATATAGAGGACCAAACTAGGGATTTATTTATTTGCTAGCATTTTACTGTTATTTTTATTAGCATTGTTTTTCTTATCATCTGAGAAAACTGTTTGATACCGTTTTTAAGATTTGTATTTTAATCCTTTTAAGTTTATTTAAAATTTTGTGGGGTTTGTGTCTTAATACAAAATAGGCTGATTTGGGGGCAAGTTCCTGATATCTTTAATGTTTCAGATCTTTTAAACTAAATGTAAATCTCACTTCAAACTCCCTGTGCAAGTAAGTTGATAGATGAGATGCAGAGACTTTTCTATTTGGGAATCATTTATTTAGGGTTAAGTTGACATGGTCAAAATATGCTATGACTGAATATAGAGATCAAAAGCTATCAATAATATACAGTAGTCCGTTGATGCTTATTTGATTCACATAATTTTCTAGAATTTTAACTTGATTCAGATATCAGTAACTAAGTCAGAAGTTCATTGACAAAGATAAAATCTTAAATTTTCTAGATGGATTTATTTCCCTAGTGAAAGAATTCTAAGTGTTGATGGGCAAACCAAAGTAATGCCATCTCATCTGGAGACCAAGCATGAACTCTGAATTGGATTGAATAAAAAGTTCAACCTAGCTTAACTTACTTTGGAGGCCACTCAGCTTTTTGTTAAGTATTATATCTTTTTAACTATGCAGATTTGCAGGTATTTTGGTAATAATAGGTGTCTACTGTCTGGCTTACTACTAGGACTGTAAAAAGCAACAGGTTGTCACAGGTTTTTGTTTGTTTGATTTTTGGTCTTAAAGGTCATTCAGATAATGTATAGAACATTACCATTCTCATTTCTTCCCTCCCCTTTCTCTTTTCCTTTCTACACCCCTCCCCTTTTTCACTTTTCTTCTTTCTAATTTTTCCAAAGGTACCTTCCCATTATAAGGAGTTTTACTGAAAACTTTTATCAATTGCTTCATCCGTATTTCTATTCTTTTATGGCATGGAATATGTATTGTGTGGGTGTGTTTCACTACAGTTTCATCACACATGTAGGTTTGTGTGTCCACCCCTATCTTCCTCCCACCCTTCACCCCCATCTCTGACTTACAGTAGTATGTTCTCCATTTCTCATAATTTTATAATTTAAAGACTGTTACATAAATGAAATCATATAGTATGTAACCTTTTGGAATTGGCTTTTTGGCTTTATTCACTTGGCATAATTCTCTTGACATTCATTCAAGTTGTTATATGTATTAATTGTTCCTTTTTGTTGCTCAGTAGCATTCCATCCCATTCTCTTTTACTATAGCTGTAGAATATGTTACTTTATGTTCTTACCATAATTTAATATACCCGGTCTCTACCGATGGGTATTCATGTTCTCTTTTGCTCTTATAAATTGTGGATTCCATGTATTGTCATCACTCTGCCACCTCCTATACTTGCCTAATTTCTATCAATGAAGGAACACAACTAATGGCATCCTGTACATACACTGCCTGTGTACTGTATGATGTACTGTTTCCTCAGCTCTCCCTATAGCTTCCTGTTTTACTGCCTCCCTGTTATCTCATCCTTTAGGAATGACAACTATATTAAGGCCCAGCTCTCATGATACCTTCTCCCTAAAAGCTGTTTCTGGTTTTTATCTCTTGCTCCCTCTTTCCAGTTCTTACAGAGCTTTGCTTGTATTTGTCCTTGATCTTAATTTGCCTTTCTAGTAGAGTTACTTATATACCTGTCTAGTCTATCTTCCCCATCCCTTCCCACTCTTTTTTTAAAAATATATTTTATTGATATTTTACAGAGAGGAAGGGAGAGGGATAGAGAGCTAGAAACATTGATGATAGAGAAACATCGATCAGCTGCCTCCTGCACACCTCCCTCTGGGGATGTGCCCACAACCAAGGTACATGCCCTTGACCGGAATCGAACCCGGGACCCTTCTCATTTCTTCCCTCCCCTTTCTCTTTTCCTTTCTACACCCCTTCCCCTTTTTCTAATTTTTCCAAAGGTACCTTCCCATTATAAGGAGTTTTACAGAAAACTTTTATCAATTGCTTCATCCGTATTTCTATTCTTTTATGGCATGGAATATATATTGTGTGGGTGTGTTTCACTACACTAGAGCGCAGGCCACTGAGCCAAACCGGTTTCGGCATCTCTTCCCACTCTTACATATAAGCTTCTAGATACCTGTTATGTACATTTGATGCTCAACATGCTTATTTAGAATTGATGATGTGTTAAATTTAAATATAGGTTAATACATGTGTAATTTACAAAACTTTAACTCTTGTGTTTGCTTTTTACTGCCTCTGCATCTTCCAGTTGGTGGCATATCCACAAGTATTATATAAACTGGACATCACAAATTCAAATGCTTGCTATGGACAGAAAGATATAATTGAGCCCTAACCGGTTTGGCTCAGTGGATAGAGCGTCGGCCTGTAGACTCAAGGGTCCCAGGTTCGATTCCAGTCAAGGGCATGTACCTTGGTTGTGGGCACATCCCCAGTAGGAGGTGTGTAGGAGGCAGCTGATCGATGTCTCTCTCTCATCGATGTTTCTAACTCTCTATCCCTCTCCCTTCCTCTCTGTAAAAAATCAATAAAATATATTTAAAAAAAAAAAAAAAAAAAGAAAGATATAATTGAGAGAAATGGCCAGTAGTTTCATAACAGCATGTAATATTCCTTCATCAGAAGCATACTTTGCTTTGCTTGCAAATTAGACATTTAAAAATACTCCTCATCCTATGGAAAAATAACCTCTTTCCCAATTTTGAAACACTTGACAATCTGTGTATCTTTAGTTTTCCCACTTTGGGTAGAGCTAACGTACAAGTATCAATTTTCTAATTGACGCTAATACTAGTATAAGCAAAACAACAGCAGAAGCAGAATGATAATGGCAACTGACTCTCAAGCTCAGTGTTGGGGAGCAATGGGGCATGGTAGGGTGTGAGGTGATGCAGAGTGCTTGCCCTGTCTCAATGAGAATTCTTCTCCAGCCAGTGGTTGCCATAAGCAAGGTAGACCCAGTGTTACTAGATGAGGATAACGTGGAAATCTGGATTTTTATGTAAAATGCTCTTTTCAAAATACTATGGGGACAATATAGTAAAGGCAAAACAAATCACATTTGGAGGCCACATAGTACCTACAGGCCATCATTTTGGGACTCTGGCATATACCATAAAGGATATACCATAACAATTCTGAAAGACAATTGTTGCAAAGATATCTATTAGAGAGAAAACAGTTATATAGATTGTATGTAAATATATATTTTTTTAAATATATATTTTATTGATTTTTTACAGAGAGGAAGGGAGAGGGATAGAGAGTTAGAAACATCGATGAGAGAGAAACATCGATCAGCTGCCTCCAGCACATCTCCTACTGGGGATGTGCCCACAACCAAGGTACATGCCCTTGACTGGAATCGAACCCGGGACCCTTGAGTCCGCAGGCTGACGCTCTATCCGCTGAGCCAAACCGGTCAGGGCAGCATGTAAATATTTTGACTAGCACCTTTTAATTGATATTTTGGAATGAGCAATTCTGCTTTCATTGCGTGAGATGGCAAAACATATATAATATACAGATGTTGAATTTGCAGTGGGTTCGTTGGTTTTGTTAATCCTCACCCAAGGATATTTTTCCATTGATTTGTAGAGAGAGTGGAAGCGAGAGGGAAAGACAGAGAGAAAACGTCTATGTGACTCACATAGGTTGGTTGCCTCCTGCACATCCCCTGGTCTGCCACAAGGTATGTGCCCTTGACTGGACTTGATCCTGGGACCCTTCAGTGCTGTGGCCAGTTCTCTATCCACTGAGCAACACTGGCTAGAGCTGCAGTGGGCTTACTTCTGTCCATTGCTTTTACATGGAAGCATATACATTACTCCCTCTGGCACCCTTCCAGTGTCTCTATTTATCAAGATGCAGGTAAGCACCTTGTGTGCGCTCAAGTAAATAGTGGTCAAACACCTATCCCAGAGAAAGAAGACAGCAAGAATTCCCTCTGGTAAAGTAGAGCAGCTGAACAGCCACACCTGGATGTGAATTTGACAAGAATATTCTGCTCTTGACTCTCCATTGCTTTCTATTAATTTCCACTGGGGAAAGAGGATGTGTGTCATTTTTCTGTTGGTTCCTGTGTCAAGGTGGGTATACCTTTGCTATGTTTGGTTTCTTAAAGTACTTTTTGGGCATTACCTTTTCCAAATTCATTTCAGCCATAAAATATTAATTCATTCTTATTATTTAAGAAATGTAAATACTACAAATAATATTAACACACACCCCTCCATTGAGCAACAGACATCTTAAAATCTTAGAGGTAATTGCTATTACCATTTTGGAATGTGGCTTTGCAAACCTTTTTTGTGCATTTATAAGACATATATACCTATGAGGATGTAGTTTTACTGTTTATCACAAGTGATAGTCTTTACATGTTCTGCAGATCCACTATGTCGTGTGTGTGTGTGTGTGTGTGTGTGTGTGTGTGTATACACACACACATACTAGTGGCCCGATGCACAAATGAAGATTCATGCAAGAATGGGCCTTTGTGTTCCCCTAGCTGCCTGCACCGTCTTCGCTCTGGCCAGAGCCGCCTTTCTGCCTTCCCACGCTGCCCAGAGGCCCAGAGCGGCTGGGGTGGTGCTGATCGCAAGTGTCCCACCCTGTCCCTGGCCACTCGGTGCCTGCGTATGCAATTTAACCCGCCATCTTTGTTGGGTTAATTTGCATGCTCCTGATTGGTGGGCGTCGCGAAGGTACAGTCAATTAGTATGTTACTCTTATTTTATGTATATATATGTGTGTGTGTATATATATATATACTCATATATGTGTATATATTCCATGATATGTACCTAACCTCGGTTATTTTTCCTTATTTGTGACAGTTTTCCAGTGTTATAATGTTCCATTGAACATCCTTGTAAATGTCCCTTTTAGGCATGTTCTCAAGTTTTCTGGGGAATATACAGAAAAAAATTGAATTACTGGGCTATAAAGGAAGCAACTCCTTTTATGTCTTAATAATTATCCACATGTGTGTTTTAGAGAGAGTCCTAATGTCCACAGTATGAAGAATTCTTGTATTTTAAAATTCCAGTTGAGATAATCTTCCTTAATCATGAAGTTCTTTTTCTCAAGTTTTTCTCTGATCCCTTTGGAATTATGACAGCTGGATACACAGGTGCTATGAATATATGTTTTCACATCACACATCTTTTTTTTTTTTTTTTTAAATATATTTTATTGATTTTTTACAGAGAGGAAGGGAGAGGGATAGAGAGTTAGAAACATCGATGAGAGAGAAACATCGATCAGCTGCCTCCTGCACACCCCCCACTGGGGATGTGCCCGCAACCAAGGCACATGCCCTTGACCGGAATCGAACCTGGGACCCTTGAGTCCGCAGGCTGACGCTCTATCCACTGAGCCAAACCGGTTTTGGCAACACATCACACATCTTTAATACTAGTTTGAGTAATTGTGAAAATATAGGTTTTGATACTGGACCCTTGTTTGTTGAGAAAAAGTTAGTTTAGTGAAGTCTGGAATACCCACTTTTCTTGAGAGGCTCTAGTTCATTTAATTATTAAACCTTTTAAAGAATATTCTTTACACAGATTACTAATATCAGAAGTGAAAGATGGGCCATCACTACAGATCCCACAGATATTAAAAGGCTAACAAAGGAACAACTCTTTGCCCACAAATTTGATAACCTAGTTGAAATGGATCAATTTCTTGAAAGACATGTCTGCCAAACACAAGAAAAAATAGACAACTTGAAGAAATTGAATTAATAATTATTAACCTTCCAAAAGAGAGAGCATCAGGCCCAGATGGGTTCTACCAAGCATGTAAGAAAGAAATTATACCAGTTATCTGTGGTCTGTTTCAGAAGATAGAAGCAGAGGGAATTCTTCCTAACTCAACTATGAAGCCAGCATTATCCTAATAACAAAACCAAAGACATTACAAGAAAAGAAAACTACAGACGACAGATCTCTCATGAATCAAACGCAAAAATTCTCAACAAAGTATTAGCAAATGGAATCCAACAATGTATAAAAAGAATTATACACCATAACCAAGTGGTATTTATCCCAGATATGCAATGTTGGTTCAACATTCAAAAATCAGTTATTGCATGGATGGACCTGTAGAGTGTTATGCTAAGCGAAATAAGCCAGTCAGAGAAAGAAAAGTATCACATGATCTCACTCATGTGGAATCCAATGAACAACATAAACTGATGAACAAAAATAGATCCCAAAACATAGAAGTACCGAACAGACTTTCAAACCTCAGAGGGAAAGCAGAGGAGGGTGAGCCGGTGGGAAGAGATCAACCGATGAACTTGTATGCATATATGCATAAGCAAGAACAAAGACAATAGAGTGGTGAAGGCCTGGGGTGGGGGGCTGGGAGAGGTCAATGGGGGAAAAAGAGGACATATGTAATACTTTCAATACAAATGTGTTTTTTAAAAAAATCAGTGAATGTAATCTACCACATCACGCTAAAGAAGAAAAAGCCTTAAGTACTCTGGAGGAGGTAATCACCAACCCACATTCATGAAAGAACAGAGGAGGAAGATAATCAGCAATAATGATCATAAAATGAAAAGAACCAGAAAACAGGCCAGATTATTTTTAATTAAAAAAATAAGCTTTGTCTTTATGGAAATGGAATCTTGAACGTAATTTTTAGATGTTGGAACAAAACCAGGCTTGTATCAGCATGCTTCCATCCACATCCACCCCATTGAAAAGAACAACCAGCCTCTTGTAACTAGTGGAACGACTACAAAGATGTTTTGACAAAAGCAGGTTAATATTTTAGCAAGCAACTAACAAATAGCAACATTAGTTGTGTTAAACACATCAACATAGGACTATGATAGAGTAAATGAAGGAATGCATACAGAGTTTATAGCACAAGGCATTTTTTTAAGTTGGCTGTTACCTCTCAGAAAAACACATCAACTTAAAGCTAGGTTTTATGCTGTCATGTCATAGCTATTAGTGCATGCTACTTCATGTAGTATAGTGAAAACAAAATTCAGAATGTTTTATTTTTAATTGATTTTAGAGAGAGAGGAAGGGAGAGAGAAACATCAATTGGTTGCCTCCCACACGTGCTAGGATGGGGGATTGAATCCACAACCTGGGTATGTATCCTGACTGGGAATCGAACCCATCCCCTTTGGGTATATGGATGACACTCCAACCCACTGAGCAATACCAGCTAGGGCCAAATTAAGTTTTATATCAGTAATGTCATACATCAGTGCCATTCTTAATAACTCACTTTCACTGTAAACAGTACAAATTCATGGCTTTGCTAACAGTTTATGACTGCTGAGTAATAATATGGCTAATATTTACTGAGCACATGCTGTGCATTAGGAATATGCTGAGAATGTCACATATTTTATCTAAACCTTAGAACAGTACTATGAGATAGGTGTTATTTTGTCATCCCTATTTTACAGATGGGAAAGCTGAGGCCAAGAGAGTAAGCAACTTGCAGAGATCCAAGGTGCTTGAATTGAACTGTTATAGGCACCTCTCACCGACACCAGAGAGGTGTTACCAGACAGCTCAGAGTCAGTGGGAGAGGGCTGTCGTCAGCCTCGATCCTTGTCTTCTCATATAAATGAATTCATACGAGAGAACTTAACTGCGTTGTGAAAAGCCAATTTATTAAAGCATGCACCTTTATTGAAAAAGCCAAGAAAGAAAGCAAACCTATATATCTGGCTTGTGAAGCACAGACAAGCTCTCAGCTAATCTGAAGAGCAGGTTGGGTGGGGGTCCAAGGCATTATATACCCTCCTGTCTATAGGTTTCAAAATTCCTCTGTTGAATATTTGGTACAGATTGATTCTCAAGGTCCCTTTTTTCTTAGTTGTGGCCTTTCCAGAAAATCATGAGAAGCACCTGGCAACTTTATCTTGCCAAGCCTTGAGACTGCTGGCTTCTCTGCTTAAGGAGTAAAACCGCCCTTTTTCCTTTCCCCTTCCTTCCTCCCTTTCTGTATTCTCTCATTAGGGAGATTTTTTTTTTTTAATACATTTTATTGATATTTCACAGAGAGTAAGGGAGAGGGATAGAGAGTTAGAAACATCGATGAGAGAGAAACATCGATCAGCTGCCTCCTGCACACCCCCCACTGGGATGTGCCCGCAACCAAGGCACATGCCCCTGACCGGAATCGAACCCGGGACCCTTCAGTCCGCAGGCCGACGCTCTATCCACTGAGCCAAACCGGTTTCGGCGAGATTTTTTTTTAACCATTTGCTCTAGGGTCCTTGGCTGGGGGATAATGGCTTGTTAGTTACAAGCTGGCTGCAAATTGCCCACACTGTTTGGCTTTGTTTTAACTTTCCTGTCTCAGTTTCCCTACTCCTGTGCCCTGGCATGCTGTCACAGAACCAGGATGAAAACATGTTCTCCAGGGCTCATGCACCTAACCACAGTAACCTACGTGGGAAAGGTGTTGGTTGCGGGGAACGTGAAGGGGTGAGGGTGCAGGCAGCAAATCAGATAACTGAGGCTAAAGTGGAGATGACTGAGCACAGACACATTCTTGCCGATGGCTACATTTCCAGGCCAGAAGCAGTGTTCAAGGAGGTAGGAGTCTGAACTGCAGAAATCAGTATATAGGGAGAGAAAAAGGGTTTTCTAAGGGAAGACTAGGTCTTGACGTTTGTTTGAGGGTTGACTCTGATGAATTTGGAAATGACAAAAGTTTGTGAGCCTGAAGGAGAGAGATTGTGAGAAATGACATAACCCCAGAAGACTTGGTGAAAGAGAAGGCAGACTCCTCAGTGAGTAGATGGACATGTGAAACGGGAGGTTTGGGGCAGATGTCCCTCTGCTGTTTCCATGTCGGCAGACATTCCCTTCCTCTTGAGGCTAACAATCTGGGAGTTGAAGATGTGACAGCATTCAACTCCTGGACACTTGGTTACACTATTTAGGTTTATGTAGTCTGAAAGAGCTTCTTGATCTATAGGCATTACCTATTCCTGGAGTACATTCTTTACACGAGTTCTCTTTTTCCACAGTTGAGCACTTAGTTCATACAGTGTAGGTACAATGATCTACCTCAGAGAGACAGATTGCATTATTAATGCTGTGAAATAGGTCATCAGAGTTCATTCTCTCCAGTGTATATTGTATCTACTTAATTCTGACCAAGAATATTTTTATACTCTTTTAAGAGGTATTATATTTGCCATATTGTCACAAGTTTCTCCCCCACCCCAGAGTATAATTTAATCATCAGCCTGATAGAACCATCTATACTAATAATAGCCTAGGTGGCATCACACCCTCATGTCGTCACAAGATGGCCACGTGCACAGCGGAGGTGGGGCCCGGTGGCCGCTCCACACGGTGAGGCCTGGGGGTCCCGCAGCTCCATGCTGTGTGGAGGAGGCTAGTCTTAGCATCTCCGCCACCTCGCACAGAGGAGGTGGGTTCCGGTGGTGGAGGCAGGTCGCGGCAGGGCAGGGTGGTTGGGGGCGATCAGGCTGGCAGGCAGAAGTGGTTAGGGGCAGTCGGTCAGGCAAGCAGGCGAGCAGTTAGGAGCCAGTGGTCCCGGATTGTGAGTGGGATGTCTGCTGGTTTAGGCCTGTGGGATCGGGCCTAAACCGGCAGTCGGACATCCCCCGAGGGGTCCCAGATTGGAGAGGGTGCAGGCCGGGCTGAGGGACAACCCCCCTCCAACCCCCCCTCCCCCCGTGCATGAATTTCGTGCACTGGGTCTCTAGTAACTTATATTAGCCAATGTGTTCTTTTTAAAAAAAAAAATATATATATATATATATATATATATTTTTTAATATATATTTTATTGATTTTTTACAGAGAGGAAGGGAGAGGGATAGAGAGTTAGAAACATTGATGAGAGAGAAACATCGATCAGCTGCCTCCTGCACAACCCCTACTGGGGACGTGCCCGCAACCAAGGTACATGCCCTTGACCGGAATCGAACCTGGGACCTTTCAGTCCGCAGGCTGACGCTCTATCCACTGAGCCAAACCGGTTTTGGCAAAAATATATATTTTTTTGATTTCAGAAAGGAAGAGAAAGGGAGAGAGAGAGTAACATCAATGATGAGAGCAAATCATTGATTGGCTGACTCCTGCACGCCCCCTACTGGGGATCAGCCTGCAACCCAGGCATGTGCCCTTGACTGGATTCGAACCCGGGACCTTTCAGTCTGCAGGCCGACGTCTATCCACTGAGTCAAACCAGCTAGGGCCCAATGTGTTCTTTATCTCTCTACCAGCCATCATTCTGTCTCATCTTTTCAAATTTTCTTAGTCCTGAAAAAATGATCTTGTTCTATGTGAAATTTATGCAAATGCCTAATAGAGTTTGTGTAAAAACATCAAAGGGATTTTTTAAAATTTCTCATTTTGAATGAATGATCTGCTTTATAGAGCTGAGGATCAAAACTACAGAGAAAAGCTAGAAACAAAGATTATGAAAATTTAGAACATATAGGAGCTCATCCAGGAAACTGGTTACCAGAACTTTAGCAAATTTCATAAAGATTTTTTAAAAGAAATATTTTCTAAACACACATGTAAAATTATGTTATGGTGGTCTTATTTTAAATTATTTAAATTAAGTTGTCATTGAAAACAAAGACAACTTTTTTTAAAAGGACCTTCATATAATGTGGGGCTGTGTTTGCTGAAGAGTGCTGTGTTATCTCTGCCATTTCTGCTTTGCCTTTTCTTTGATGGAAGGGAAATGGCTTGGGCACTCCTTATACGTCCAGGAGATACCTTTGGCCTCTTTGCTGTATGAATCCAATTTGGAGCTGTGTATACTGTATAAAACCATCTATGTATATAAAAGGCTAATATGCTAAGTGTCCATCTGGATAATGACGTCACGTAGCAACACCCGGCTTCCTCTCCCTAGCAGTGACTAGCCTCCTTGCAGTTTCTTCAGCCCAGGAACACGACTTGCTTTATAGCCAGGTGCAAACATTTCACACTCCAACCAAATGTCTGTGAAGTGTTTTCCCGTGCCTCATCTATTTGATCTTCACACAAGTTCTGGAGTAGGTAGATAGGAGACTCGGTGGAATCCTATTTTCTATAGGGAGCGGCTCTAGGGTTAAGCCTCGGACTGACCTGTGGCAGAGCCACAAACAAGTCCAAGCTTGGAGGGCAGAGCCCTCTTAGCTTAATTAAGCTTAACCTATAGCCCTCCCTAGTTCCTTCCTGGGTAGCTAATGGGCTGTGGGAGGTGCAGCAAGTTCTGCCAAAACAAGGTGAAACAAGAACATTGTAAACATGTTGACCACTACCCTTGTTTTGATCTCACTATAAAATAAAGCCTTGGCTTGCAGACTGGATCTTTTTGTGTCCTCATCCAGGCATGGGCGATCCACTGACCCTAGCTGTATTCTCTTGTCTATCTTTTCTTTAATCCTTCACCACCCCTCCTCAGGCTTACTGAACCCTTGGCTATGCTGGCACAGCACACTTTTCATTAGCCGGAAAATGGAGATTTAGGAAGCTTAGAAACTTGACCCGACTGAAAAGTGAGAAATGGTGGGCCTTAAAAATGACTTCAGGTTTTCTCACTGTGCAGAATATAGTCAAACACTGCTGCAGTTAAATATTTTACCCTTTGTTCTCCCTGTGATCTACAACAATAATTGGCTTCGTGTTGATATTTACTGCTGTGTTGCTGACAATTACCTGAAAGAGAAGTTGGGGTGCTTCACTGGGCTGGAAAAAGTTTAGCTAAATCAGAAAGCAGGCCTAATTAAGCAAGTTTATTCTATATCTATAAAAGGCTAAGTTGACTTGCGCATGCGTGATACATATAAAGCTCTCACTGGCGCCAATCGCACACGTGTGTTTCCATCTGTCATTGTTGATCATGAATTTGGTTGACACTTCTATTATAGAGAAAGGGCGAATAGCAATATTAAAATATTCTAATTCATTTCCTTTCAATATGCATGAATTCGTGCACCAGGCCACTAGTGTTTGAAATAAGGTTCCTAATAAACCTTTTCCTGCATGGAATGTCACTTAACTGCCTGCTTTTAATTAGTAACTGGGCATTAACTCCTAAATAGTGCCATCATCATAAAACACAGTCCAGGCCCCACTGCTCACCATTGAAGTATTAGACAATTATGCAGTATTTGACCAGACTCTGAACATGTCTAATTTGGGAAAGAATGATGCCCACATATATCTTAATGGAAAGAATGACCAGACCTTGGCAATGTAATGGCTGCTAAAAGAACAATAACCAGCTCAGCTTACGCTCAGAATGCGTTCCCAGAAGAAAGAGATATACTTGGTAGAAACAGAAAAATATAATAAAGCAGACTTCTGTTGGCAGAGCATATATATTTATACATTCTTCTATGTTTAGCTCAGTGGTTTGAAAACAGTTCCTGGAAAGACTGCAGGACACAAATGTTTTCCATTTGCGTTTGTACATTTCACCTAATTGGTCCCTGGGACAAGGTTCACTGCTCTGGAGGTGGCTTGGCTCAGTCTTTAACAAACACAGTAATAAATTTCAGGTTTGGGACAGAAAATGGCTGCTCCATATCAGACAATCATGAGAACTTGGAATTGTTTCCCACGAAAATCTTAACTAGCCATGCAAGATCACTCTGGGTAGTGGGCTTTTCTGCTGTCTGCATACACATAACTGAGTTCCGTGCTCTGGGGACTCGGGGCTTGCCTACTTTCAAAACCTAGATTTGGCAGATTCTTTCACTTTTGTAAAGGGAATATTGTGGGCGAAAATAGGGCAAAGGTGATCTGAGTGCAACTGGATGTATTGAAGGACACTTCAAAATAACCTTAAAGCGAGAAGATTCATTTGGGCTGAGCATGCTTGTTTTTTGTTTTTTTCCTCTCAGCTGTTTGAAGTAAATGAAAATACAAAAGAAAGTCATCTTTCATACATTTTCATGCTGACACATCTAGCAATAGTTTAGGGATTTTATCTCATCTGATCCAGCCCACCCGAAAAGTCAAGGAAGTGGGTAATTGAATATGAAAACTTGTTTTTTTTTGTTTTTTTGTTTGTTTGTTTTTAAATATATTTTATTGATTTTTTACTGAGAGGAAGGAAGAGGGATAGATAGTCAGAAACATCGATGAGAGAGAAACATCGATCAGCTGCCTCCTGCACACCTCCCACCGGGGATGTGCCCGCAACCAAGTTACATGCCCTTGACCAGAATCGAACCTGGGACCCCTCAGTCCACAGGCTGACGCTCTATCCACTGAGCCAAACCGGTTTTGGCTGAAAACTTGTTTTATGTCAATGGGAAAGAAGACAACTAAAGTCACAGACACCCCTTAATCGGAACGACAGAGCCCGAGCTGTGTGCCCTCACCCCAGCCTGCACACCTCGGGCAGAGTTTCCAAACACTGGACTCTTACTCTCTTAGAAGACAGACGCAGTTATTCGATCTGGCAGGTCACTTGTGTGTATCCTCAGAGTGAGTCACAATTTGCATTGGGCCACTAGGAAAATAGTAAAATGTTGCTGCTATGGATTCCTTTATCTGTGAAAGATTGACCATGGACTATAATTTCCTTATGGAGTGGGGGAGTTTCCATTTCTCTGTGTGATGCTGTGTTTGTCCCAGTTGTGCCACTCATCGTCTGTGAGGTGTGCACAGGCTGCGCAGTCTCCTGTCTGGGCCTCCGTTTCCTCCTTCCTCATCGGAGCAGGGTGGGTGGGATGATCTCCTAGGCCCTTTCTAGTTTTTGCATTCTGAAGTGCAGCTTCTGTACATGATCTGAGGGCATCAATTGGTCAACTACAGACAACTTGGGTTGTCCAGTGGATAAACCCTTCAGCAGACAAATGTGAATGAACAGCAACACTCAAGTCTGGCAGAAAGCTTGTGTTGAGCTTGCTGGAATGATCGGAGGAAGTTGTGGGTGGGGAAGCCCTCCTATGTGCTGGGCGGGGGTTGTAAGGTGGCAGTGCCCCCTCCATGCGGATGCTCACTGGAGGTGGCCTGCTGAAGATCATGATGGGCAGCGTGAGGTGCTCAGGATACAATCTGGCATCTGAGGTCTCGGGTTCCTCCACACGTCTGACTATCCCTACCAACCCAAACGCCCTCACCTTGTACCTTGGCGAGTTATGTCACTTCTAAAACGTCTGTTTGGTTACTTTTTTAAAAAATGAAGATAATATCTACTTTTCAGTGTAAAAAGCTTAAGATAATGTATTTGCAAGTGTCTAGCAAATAGGTGGAGCTTGACCAATAGGTAACTAAGACCAGCGATTTGTAAAAAACTATGACCGACAAACCAACTAAGATAACCTTATTTGAAAGCCAAGGGGGAAAACTAACGTGCAGTGAGTAACAGTTCACAGAATATTTATTTACAGATGCAGAGATTACCTGCAAGGTCCCAGGGTCACAGTACTTGGAAATAGTAGATTGGGGATTTAGGTCCTCTGATTCCAAAACACCGTTGTGCTCCTTTTACAATATGCTACCAACACACCATTACACTTGGTTGAGCTATATTATAGTTAGGTTAAACTTTGGTGATTCTGGAAAAGGAAACAAATTTTAGAAATGGTAATAGTTCCAACTGGGGAGGGGGGTCTGTCCTTATGCCCCTTTTATATCACCACAGCAGCCATTTAAGACAAACCCAGGAAACCCTGGCCAGCTGCTCCTCGCTCTGTGGGATCTTAATTCCAAAGCAGCTCCTGGGGATAGCTGGAAGATTTGAATATCTCTGGGATGTCACTGTCCAGCTTCGAAATAATTTTATAAATGGGTTTCTTCCAGGAAGGATCTGAGTCTTTCCCTGCAGAGACAGCCCTGAAGAACTCCTGTAACGTCAAGCTGGCGACTTCCAAGAAGCAATCCGGGACCTGCATTCCCAACGAGACACACAAGAAAGAGAAGACGTGAGGCTGGGAAGCCCTGGAGCCCTGCAGCTTCACTGCCTGACGCTCCTGTTCCCAGGGCGGCTGATAAGAGCATCCCTGCTCTACTGGGCCCTGATTCTTGCAGCCGTAGGAATCCCCTGCTCCCTCACCAACTGCAAACCTTAAAAGGCTGGTACCAATGAGACAGCCCTGGGAGAAAGCATATTAAGGATACTCCCTTTGTAGCAGGAGCTGATGCCACTCATGGGAGACATTCTGACTCTGATTGAAATAAAACCTTGGTTCAAAAGAGCTGTTTAGCATTCTTTTCCTCAGTGCGTACCATGGAAAAGAGTGCCCCCAAGTTTATGACTGTCGTACTGCAT
The DNA here is from genome assembly GCF_963455305.1 of Plecotus auritus. Taxonomy (NCBI): domain Eukaryota; kingdom Metazoa; phylum Chordata; class Mammalia; order Chiroptera; family Vespertilionidae; genus Plecotus; species Plecotus auritus. Next base: position 26,102,178 of record NC_137770.1, on the reverse strand, counting down.
CCCACCATCTTTAGAGACTGGATCCATAGGCCTTGGAATCATTTCTGCTTCCAAAATCAACCATGAGGTTGAGGGGGCTAAAGAATATGTTCCAGGACCGCACTCGGACTGGCACCCACAGGTCCTCCCGACCCAGCCCGGGCTTGCCACACTGCATGCCAAGCGACCACCCCACCTGGGGAGATGTGGCAACACTGCCTGCCCCACACATCCTGACGCCACATGCCTCAGGCGGTATGGTCTGTTTTACCCACAGGTCAGCTTAGTTCCAAACATACTCGGATGGAGCACCTGACCAGCACATGCCAGCAAGTCTCCCCTTTCCTGGAGGTATCAATACACTGCTCATTGTGATCACAGTCAAGGGAGAAGTCAAGAAAAGGGGAGTGGGCTGGGTGACCAGACACAGCTGGCACCCGCAGAACAAGACACCAGGCGTGCAGAGCTGTCCGCCGCGCGCAGGGAAACGCGTGTCTGGATTCAGAGTTCTCTTAGACCTCCTGCTCTCCCTTTACTGATGCCTTACCTCTAAGGTGCTACCAGAGGACTAATAAGCTTGAATATTGTTTGTTCATTATTTCCAGAAAGGATTTGAGATGACTTGCCATGGAAGGCCCACAAAGAAAACTGTTCAAGTGAGAATGAAGATAAGAACCAAATGATGGACAGAAATTGTTGTAAAGAAAACTTGGGCCAAGCCTAGGTGCTGCAACTGAGCCCAGCATTTAGTCCTGGGCCTCCTGTAAGTTGACAGTCACGGAGTATTAAGCCTACTAGTAAAGTGGCATAACTTGGCAGACCTCTGCTTATTCAGTTTGCAGCATCCACCTGTTGCCTAAGAGAAGATATGGAGGCTGTAATCTTAGCAGATGGGACAGAGGTTAGCCCGGGCTGCCCTGGCTCTCCATGATGTAAAGACAGACACACAGAAGGGGATCTTTTCTAAAACTCCAACCTCCTGGGACCCCAGGTACATGGTCTTACCTCAAAGTCATTTCCCTTGTTATAGTGCATATTGAGAGCTCGAAAAAGTTCTGAGTCGCGGAGAATCACGAGCATTTTGGGATTTGTGACACCATCTGAAATTGCCTGCCGGGCAGATTTCTCCATTTGGATGTAATAGAACTCCCGGAAGTTGCTGAACCACTTGATCATCTGGGAGGTGATGCAGCGGTTGAACTGCACAAGCAACAAGGTCCATCAGTCAGCCGTTTACCACCAGGTGCTCAGGGTTAGAACGGTCAGCATCCAGTTCAACAGCAGATTAACCAGAATGGCTTCAGCCAACCTGAGAAGGGCCTCCTTTGAAAAAGAAGCCATGCCCCTAGCCGGTTTTGCTCAGTGGATAGAGCATTGGCCTGCGGCCCAAAGGGTCCTGGGTTCAATTCCGGTAAGGGCACCTACCTTGGTTGCAGGCTCCTCGGGCCCTGGCCCTGGTTGGAGGCAACCAATCGATGTGGTTCTCTGACATCGATGTTTCTCTCTGTCCTTCCCACCCCTCTTCCACTCTCCCTTAAAAAGATCAATGGAAAAATATCCTTGGGTGAGGATTAACAAAAAAAGAAGTAGCATCAGCCATGGCTATTTTCTAAGCCTATTCAGTCAAGTTCAGAAAAATCTGGATTAGCTGTAGTGCCCATTAGGAAAAAAAAAAAAGTTTTTATGAAAGTTTTTCACCCATGAAAAACTTGCCATGTGGCTTTGGGAATGTCCAGGGTCCAGGCCAGTTTGGTACCAGCTTCTGCTGTGCCTGGGCCAACTGCATAGCAGCCCCAGAGCCTTCTGCCAGGTAAGGGGCCAAGGGAAGGAGTGAGTGTGCAGATCAGAGAGCAGTTTACCAGCAACTTGGAGTTGCAAAATGAGTGGAAATCAGAGCGTGGTGTAGGGATCAACCAAGCAACAGAACATGAGGGAAAGACCTGGGAAAGGCAAAGGAATGACATAGATAAAAGTATTAGCCCTAACCCAACACCCAAGGAAACGGAGGCCCTTAGAAACTTTATGGGAACAGACAAGGTCTGGTTCCAACCATCAGAGCTTGATTTTCCTTGTCACACTTGATCTGGATGTACCTCCACTCCCTTTGAAACGCAGCTATTTGAATGCCAGTTCAACAGTGTCCAACTCTCTGTATATCCTGTCTTTTTCGCAGTGTCCTCAGCAAAGACAGAACACTAGGCCACAGACCCCATTTACTAATGTTTCTCACTGCCCCCCTGTTTCCTACCCACGTGCTTCTGTGTTTACACTCAAAAGCTCAACTTTCCTAGCTCCAAGTTATTCATGATTATTCAGGCCAAGTCTCACCCTTGAACTAGAAATCACCCCAGTGCGGCCAACATTAAAGGGAGCTAAGGTGCACACATGATGACCTAGGACTTGCCTCACACCTCACACGGGTGAACCCAATGCCACTTGGGAGTTGTGAGAAGCTGACACTCAGCAGGATGACTTTACCTGGACGTCGGGGAAATACGCCTTCAGGAGGTTGGAGCTGGGATAGCGTGTGAAGAAAAACATTAGTTTGGCCTTCTTCAAATGACCAGGATTTAGACCCTCCTGGATTTATCCCCGGGTCAAGGAAAATGAACACCAGTTTATCAAATAATATTATCAAATTATCCAAACAGTGAATTAGTTGTCCTTTTCCTTATGCTTTTTATTTTTATTTTGGTTGAATCATGTATTTGCTCCAGTTCCGTGTCTCTGGCAAGTCTGATCCAGTAAGCCTTTTCTTTCTGGGTGCTGAATACCATATATGCACAGCACAGTTGCAGAATTTAAAAACCACCTTGATGTGTGAAAGTTCTATGGCATAAATAAGTTTGTTGTACTTTGCATGTGCTTTCAGAATAGGATGGGAAGAGATGGCAGCTCTTTCCCAGATAAATCATTTTAAAACCCCAAGAAGAGAGTTACTTTCCCTTTTGCCTCAGTTTCCTCATCTGTAAAATGAGAAGAGTCAACTCGATGGTCCCAGTCTCACTCTCATAATTGCCTTTGCAGTGTTTAAGCCAACAAGCGTCTAACCAGACAGTAGCAGATCACCGTTGGCTTTGCCTCAAGGAGCTTGAGCTACTGCTCTGCACCTGCTCTCGGTCTGCCTGGAAGAACTTCCCTCCTCCTTCCTGTCTCAGCTCAGCCCCTTCTTCCTCGGGGAAACCTTTCCTTGCCCAATTAGACTGTCCTTACCCTGGGCTACCCAGGCTCTTTGTACATACCTCTGTCGTAGCAATGACCTTATTGGAATTTTCACTGCATGTTTGACTCCCTGTTTAGACTGTGAGCTCCTCGGGGGGCAAGGACCTTATATTTTAATCTTTGTATTCCACGTGCCTAGCCCAGTGCTAGGAACACAGTAGGTGCTCAATAAATGTTTGTTAGATAAAGGAAGGAATGAGTGAATGATTAAGTGGTCAACCTTAATCCATGCACAACTAGGAAAAATGTCTTCCAACCCATACCTCAGTCTGGGAACAGATCCCTTCCCCTTTAACAAGAGCAGGGAGCTGTGATATGACTGCCTAGCACCAGAGTGGGAGGGAAACGAAGTTTTTTACACAGGAATACTAAGCATTGCCAGGGACGGTCCCAGGACTGGGTAAGAGGCTTTACACAGAGGAACCTTGGAGGTCTCGGGTCCGGGAGCTATAGCTTTAAGACTGCTCAGTAGGGCATACCAGTTTAGCCAAAGGAAACCAACTCATTAGAGTTCCAGCTGGCCTGGCACTCAGGCTGCTTCCTGAAGCCCCTTGCACCCCGCCTCATTGGCACTTTTATTCTTCTCATAGGTTCACACATGCTGTGGACAGAATCCTGGACGTGGGAGTCTGAAGACCCAGTTTCAGATACTGATTTTGCCACCGATTAGCTGTGTGAGTTTGGGCAAGCCACTTACCTTCTCTGGGCCACTTCTAAATGTAGAATGTAGTGGTGACAGCTTGGCAGTCAGATCCTGGGTCTGAATCCTGGCTCTGCACATGTCTGTCTTGTGACTTTAGGCAAGTTCACTTTTCTGCCCCAGCTCTCAGATACCGGGTCTAACGTGGATGGTTGGGGCCCACAACCTCTCATCTGAAACACTGGCCAAATGGAGGCCAGATCTCAGAATTCTGTTCTTTTATGCAGGTAATCTGGTCTGTGTACCATATGTCAGTTAACCCCAAAGCAGAGGCTGTGGCAGCCGTCTGTAATCCAATACATTAATATTTCCACAGCAAAATGGATGACTATTTACACTAAGTGGGGCGATCTGTAAGTAACCTCCAATCAGTGCAGGTCAGGTTTTGCCACCAAAAACAAAGCTCCCATCAGCCTTAGGGAAAAGACATCAGGGATTTTCAGAGCTTTTCGAGTTTCAGAATGTAGCTCAGTGGTAGTGGACTCGTACGTGGGAAATGCTGGCAGCAGTGCCTGCCACAGAGCAAGTGCACAGCAAATGCTACCTTGTTATTAGCTGCTAATCACACCTGCTTCACGGGGATGTCGTGAATGTGAAAGTTCTTTTATAGGTCAGCGTTATCTTGCTCTTAAGTGGCTTTCATGATCCACAGGAGTAAATCTCTAATGCTGGCATGTAGGCAGCTGGAATGTGGGAATATTTGGGGGGTCGGGATGCTGCCTGGGGGCTCCAAATCATTCCAAAGGTAGCCAACTACCTCACCTATGCAGCCAGGCCCAGCACGTAGGCCCTGAAGCTCTCTGAGCCCAATCCTCATTTCACAGGGCAGGGCCAGGCGCACAGTAGGTGCTGAGAAAGATCAGCAGGCCCCTCCCACGGGAAGCACAGCAGAGAAGCTTTGGGGACTGAGTTCTTGAGTTTCTTCCGCCATTCCCTGACCTTCACAGGGAGTCTTCACCAGACAGGTAGCCTTTCTCACACAGGGTGATCGCCTAACAAGAAAATCTGTCTATGCTGCTATCTCTATAGCTCCAAGATCCCCTGCTGCCCACAGAGGCATTGGTGGCAGGTGACATGTTCTTAAGCATTGGTTTTATTGTTGCTACTGCCTGCCTGGAAAGCACCCGGCAGCACGCAGCTTTGGGGTGTTCCAAACATCTGTAACCAGCAGGGGGCGCGCATAGCATTCAGGACACAAGAGCCAGCCCTGGTGTGGCAATGAGCTGGTCCCACCCCATCCTGCCGCCCTTACTACAGCCTGCCAGACTGTTCACACCACAGGCACATCGACCTCTGGACACTCGACCTCTGGACACTCGATTCAGGGCCGCCCTTGAGAAGCAGCAGCGTGAGCTCAGCTCACGTTAAAAAGGCAACATCCCTGCCCTGACCGGTTTGGCTCAGTGGATAGAGCGTCGGCCTGCGGACTCAGGGTCCCAGGTTCGATTCTGGTCAAGGGCGTGTACCTTGGTTGCGGGCACATCCCCAGCAGAGGGTGTGCGGGAGGCAGCTGATCGATGTTTCCCTCCCATCGATGTTTCTGACTCTCTATCCCTCTCCCTCCCTCTTTGTAAAAATCAATAAAATGTATTTAAAAAAATAAAAAGGCAACATCCCAAAATGAGCTGTCAGGAACTTAAGTCCTACAAGATAGTTGTTGGTCACATGAGTTTGGGACTGCATACATTCTCCTCTTAGAGCTTCACATTGGACTTCAGCATGTTAAAGGCTCTGAGAAGTCCCGCAGCAAAGACACGAACCCAGTATTTACTGTAACTATTTCCCCCCCTAATTCAGCAACTATTAATATCCGGAGGGAGCTTTACTCTGGGAAACACTATTTAAGAGAGGAGTGCTCGCTTCGGCAGCACTTATACTAAAATCGGAACGATACAGAGAAGATTGGCATGGCCCTGCACAAGGATGACACGCAAATTTGTGAAGCGTTCCATGTTTAAAGAGAGAGAGAGAACAGGAGAGAGAGAGGAGAGCCTGCCCAAAGGTGGCAAAGGTGAGGCAAAAGGTCCAGACTCCTGCACACCGGCCTGGCCCCTCAGCCGTCCTCAGGGCGTCTCCTCTCCCGCCACATGCCCAACCCCACTTTAGTCCTCTCAGCTGCAGCTGAGAAGCTGTTCCTTACACTGAGGGCTCCTTCCCCCGTCCCAATTGCCTCAGGTCTAGTCCCCGAGGAAAATGTCTCCTTCCCCATCTGGCTCAGAAGTGCCTGGGCCCTCAGATCTTCCTCAAGGATTATCTAGACCAGTGGTCGGCAAACTGCGGCTCGTGAGCCACATACGGCTCTTAGGCCCCTTGAGTGTGGCTCTTCCACAAAATACCACGTGCGAGCGCGCACGTACAGTGCGATTGAAACTTCGTGGCCCATGCACAGAAGTTGGTTTTCGGCTCTCAAAAGAAATTTCGTTGTACTGTTGATATTTGTCCCTGTTGACTAATGAGTTTGCCGACCACTGGCTAGACCAGCCAACCGGTGGTCCGCGAGGTCCGAAAGGTTGGCGAGCGCTGATCTGGACCGTGCAGGCCTTGTGCCTGGAGAGCCAGGAGGCTGGGGGAGCCATGCCTCAGGTGAGGTCATTCCTTTGACCCTTTCTGCGCCTCGCGGTGTGTAGGCAGCTGACAACCCAATATGGAGTTCTTCCTTCCATAAGGTATTTATCATATTTTGGAAGCAAATTGGAGTTTAAAAACAAAATCCTTTCAGACCCAAAGCATTTAAGTGAGTAATGGTAGAATCTGGTGTGCCATGGAGAATGAACCTTCCCTCCCAGCAGGCTTAAACCCCGGAGTGAGGTCACCCTTTCTCAGGAACCTAGGAACGGCGAGCCACAGGGAAGGAAGCCCAGAGCAGCATTCAGAAGCCCCCCAAGAAAGCCAAGCCATCCCCTATGCCACGTAGTTCTCTGTCCCCGCCTCCCCTCCTTCCCGGGTTCGCTTCTCTGGGCTGTCACTGTGAGAACTTCCCTTTCTGGTAAAGGATATGTGGACTGAGGGGAATGGGAGCCCCTCGGCGGCAGCCTGCAGGCCACCCTGCTCCATCTTCACGGAGGGAAGAAAGGGCAGCTTCTCCGGACAGGTGGAAGCCAAGGGCACGGGGTGCTGCTGGCTCAACGCCGATGGTCGCAGTTTGACAGCTCCCCAAGGTCGCAGGGCAGACTCCGGGGAGGAGTGACTTTGGGAAGATGCACCCTGGGGGAGACGGCCGCTCCAGTGACCCGGGGGTCCATGACCCAGGAGCTGACCAAGAATCTGACTTTCCTGCATGTGGGAAGGCACGGTCACAGCACAGTTTGTTGGGGGGCCCTGGCAGGGTTTGGAGGTCATTCTTGGGGAGACAGGGTATCTAGGAGAGTCTAGAGGCTTGGCTAGTGATGAGTTTCCCAGTGGGCACCCAGCCTGGGCCTGGGCCTGGGCCCCCCTGGGCAAGGCGGCCGGTGGGAGGGGGTTTCCACAGGCACCTCCCTTGGGTGAAGTCTCGCTTCTGCCCCCTGGCACCAGCCCCTGGAACCTTCGGCCCAGCTGAGTCAGGTGGCCTGGCGGGTCCAGTAGTACCTTTTGTAACACTGAGTCCACAGCCTGAGACACTGCCCCCGTCAGTTCTTTCCTCAGGATCTCCAGCAAAGCTCGTGTTCCAGAAGGAAGGAACCTGGCTTCCTCAGGCTGGTGATCGACCTCAGCCACTCTGTGTTCTTCCAGCCCAGGGAGGTCCCCACTGGAACCCTGGTGGCTGCCACTGTCCATAGCCCAGGGCCGCCGCCCACAGCCATCCCTCTGCTTTGCACTCAGAGGGCCGGGTGCGGAGTCCCGGGGCTCAGTCTGCAGGATGTGCTCCTGCAGTTGTCTCAGCTGTTGCTTCAGCAGGTGAAGCTGTTCTCTCACGCAAGGGCCCCCCTTCCTGCTGCCCTGGCTCCCAGCAGGGCCTGGTTTCAGGGGGGGTTGCTGCATGGGAAGGTCCTGCTTCCTCTTCCGCTCCCGGGCCTTCTCTGGGCAGCTGTGGCTGTCCCTGGCTCGGGCACTGCCGAGCACCAGAGGGTTAGGGGAGAGGCACATGCCTCGGATGATGGTCTCCACGCGGGCCCTCTTTGCCTGGATGTGCTCATCCCAAAGCCAGTCAGGGTCGGTGAGGCTGGGATTGGGGACCTGGTTCCAGGGAAAGGAGGTGTCTCCGCCCTGCTCATGGGGCGATGGGCTTCTCCTCACTTCCATACAGGGTTCTGCTGGCTGGGAACAGGCCCGGGATGGCGCAGGAAGCAAGCCAGAGTTCGGATCCATCCCCTGCTCCACAGTCACTTGCTCCATGAGGGAATCCCTTCTCCTAATGTCCTCAGCTGGAGGTGCAGCCGAATGAGCCGGGTCGAGGATTCAGCCTCTGGGATACTGGGGCTTAGGAACCTCCTGGGCTGACTCTGAAATTAAAGACAGGAAGAACACGGTACATGTGATGTTCAGCAGTGCTTTTCAAACTTGAATGTGTGCACAGGCCACCTGGGAACCTTGTCAGAATGCGGATGCTGACTCCCAGGTCTGCGTGGGGCAGGGACTGCGTCTCTCACCAGCCCCCAGCTGCCATGGTACTGCTGGTTTGCGACCACACTCTGAGGATTCCCGAGTGAGTGATCCTCCAGGGAGGAAGTTCTGCCAGGGCATAGCAGTAACACAAGAATGGCAATAAAAAAACGATGACAGCTAACTGCATAACTGACATTATGCCAACAACGGTACATCCATCACCTGATTTAACGATCATAACAACTCCCTGAGGATGTTGTCATTCCTACTTTACAGATAAAGAAACTGGCTCAGAGCGGTCACGAAGTTACTTCCTGAAGTCATACAGCTAGTAAGTGGCAGGCTGAAGTCAAAACAAGATCTGTCCGATTCAAAGTAACTTTCTTAGTGACTACTCTGCAACAGAGTCATCTGGCACTTGTTAAAAATAGCAAATTCAGTAGCCAGTTCTGCTAAATCAGAATCCCTCAGTGTTGGGGCAGGGATCCTGCCTTTGAAACAAATAAAAAAATTGAGAGCCAGCTGTCCCGCTCCTGGAAGAATCAGATTATGCATTCATTTGCATGCGCTCAACTTTGAACAACTATTTAGTAAGCACTTCCCATGCATCAGGCCTTCTCTGGGCACTTGGAGAGACAGCGGGGAACAAGAGCAGCAGAGTTTGCTCTCACGGAGCTGGCTGTCTAGCAGGAGAGAGAGAATAGACAGTTGGTTTTCAGGTCCTGATACCTGTTAAGAAAAAGCACAATAGGAATTGGAAATGAAGGCATGGCGAAAGGAGGGAGCTATTTCAGGAAAGGCTGCCTTAGGCTGTTTTATTCCCACAAAGTTTCAAGATACACTGCGCTTTAACCTGGAGGCTTCTGATAGCAGGTTTAAGGCACTTCAAGTTTATGAAACATTTGTACATGTTACCTCACTGCACCTCACACCAAACGTGAGAGTCAGTGTAATTCTCCCAGCCAAGGGTGGCTCTCAGTTCCAAATCTTTTTTTTTTTTTTTAATATATTTTATTGATTTTTCACAGAGAGGAAGGGAGAGGGACAGAGAGCCAGAAACATCAATGAGAGAGAAACATCGATCAGCTGCCCCCTGCACACCCCCCACTGGGGATGTGCCCGCAACCGAGGCACATGCCCTTGACCAGAATCGAACCCGGGACCCCTCAGTCCGCAGACCGACGCTCCATCCACTGAACCAAACTGGTCAGGGCAGTTCCAAATCTTTTGATTCCAAATCTTTTGCGCAACCACACATCAGCTACCTCCCTGCAGGTGGAAGGGCTTTTCTATCTGTTAAGCAGATTCCTCCTTTCCTAGAAGAGGTAAATGATTCTCCCCGCCACCCCCCGCCCCCCAATAAATTTCCCCTCTCCTTTGTTCCTCTTGCGCAAACGCTGGCAGGAGAGTTAGTTTGCTTTCTTCTTCCCACTTTCATCCTAATGCTTACTTGGAATTCTCTACCTCAGGCAACTCTCAGCTCTTCTGTGTGGCCAGTGGGTCTCCCTTCTGTAGCCAGTGGGTCCTCGTCCGTAGACATGGCCATGGCCTCTACCTGCAGCCTCCTGGCGACTAGCAGAGACACCCAACACAAGCTCCCTGTGAGCAATGTCACTCTATGCTCCAGGGCAGAGGGCGGGAGGTGATAGCTGCAGTGCCACCAGGGGGGGACATGCCGCTGGAAGAAGGCCAGGTTCTAGGGTCAGAATAACTAGAAGGTTCTTGCTTTGAGTAAGACATTTGTAAATTACAAACATAAAAACAGATGACTTGAGCCCTGGCCTGTGTGGCTTAGTTGGTTGAGTATCGTCTCATGCACCAAAAGGTTGTGGGTTCAATTCCTGGTCAGGGCACATGCGCAGGTTGCAGGTTCAATCCCCTGTCGGGCTGCCTATGGGAGGCAATCAATAGATGTTTCTCTCTCTCCCTCTCCCTTCCTCTCTCTCTAAATCAACAAAAATATATTTTAAAATAATTTTTAAAAATAACTTGACAAATTAATATAATTTAAAGAAATTATTATTGCCAAGTTTAATCTAACATCTTTGGAGTCACTACCCTCAACACTCACCTATGTTTTTTATAAATTTTTTTAAAAATTACAGTTGACAGACAATATTATTTTAGTTTCAGGTATACAACATAGTGATTAGACCTTTATATACATTACGAAGTGATCACCCTGATAAGTCTAGTGCCCTCTGACACCATACATAGTTATTACAATATTGACTATATTCCCTAAGTGGTACTTTGCATTCCCATGACTGTTTTTATAACTGGCAATTTTTACTTCTTAACTCCTTTCACCGTTTTCACTCATCCCCCCAATCCTTCTCCCATCTGGCGACCATCAACACTCACTCACGTTGAGCTGTCCTGGGCTTTGTGTTCCACGAGCACCCAAACTCCTTCGTGCCTCATGTCTCTGCACTTACTCCTCCCTCGGCCTGGAAGGCCTTTCTCCCACTTTTCCACCTGATAAACCCCGACTCTTCTTCTAAAATCCAGCTGCACTGTCACCACCTCTCTACCGTGATCACATGTCTTCCCCTTCAGACTGTGAGCTCCCTCTGTGTCTCCAAGGAGTGCCTGGCTGCCGACTGTCACCAAATAGATGTTTGCCGACTCCGTTGAATTAATTGTTCTGTATGCGCTTCATTTACTAGTAGACTGACTCCTTGTATTAGAGGCACTTTATTTCAGATTCATGTAGTTCCTACATGGAACAAAGTCAAGACAGAGAGAGAGAGGGAGGAAGAGAGAGAGACCACACAGGTGCAAGAGAGTGCACGGACACACACTGCCAGCTCTCCCTTGTGGGTATTTAAGGTATGGTTTCTGAGGTTCCATGTAGTGTGTGCGCTCCAGAAGCCAGAACTACTAGGGGCTCGGTGTGTTTCATGAAGTAACAATCAGCAGGAATGTCTCGAGGCCGGAATCTGGAAATGCAGCCAGACTCCAGGCGGTCGGGCACCCGGAGGTGTCTATGCCCGTCTCTGTAGGACAATCATGGAAACTCTGCATCTGGGCTGAGAAACAGGAAACCTCTGTGCCGGGGGCAGCGTGCTACCCAAAGCCCTTCATCTGGGTGTGGCGAGAAGCAGCAATGCTTTCTGTTTGAAAATTAACTAGCAGCACTCTCCCATCCACTGACAAAAGGAGCAATTGTCACAGCCCTTTAAAAATAGCTTTGCTGCTCTTCTGAGATGATGCAAGTAATATGGGATCACTTTGCTTCGCAAATATAGAAATGTTTGAAGAGCAAAAGAAAGATGCCTATAATGCGCCTTCCAGAAAAAAAACACAGATAACATTTTGGTGTCCATTTTCTTCCAAATTTCTTTCTCTGTGTGCAGAAAAATTTACATAATTTCTCATAATTATATAAATTGTAAAAGCCAAAAAAATGGAATTATACACTGAGTGGCCAGATTATTATGATCTCTGAATGCATAATAATCTGGCCACTCAGTATATATCCTATATAATAAAAGGCTAATATGCAAATTGTCCCCTCGACCAGGAGTTTGACCAGCAGGCAGGCCAGCCAACTGCCCATGTCCCCTTCCCCTGGCCAGGCTGGCCGGACCCCACCCATGCACGAATTCATGCACCGGGCCTCTAATCTCTAATACACACACACACACACACACACACACACACACACACACACACACACACACTGAGTGGCCAGATTATTATTCGTTCAGAGATCATAATAACCTGGCCACTCAGTGTAGATACATAGTTCTATAGCTTCACTTTTTTCTCTTTCCTGTCAATGAAAATCAATCAACATTGTGAAAGCTGATGAGATGGCATTGCATGGGTGTACCCTAATTGATCAGATAAAGCCCCTTTGATAGCTTTGTTCCTGTGTTTTCACTGTTATAGCAGTAGAAACAACACAGCATGAAGACGGAGAGTGTGGGCCTCTGAGTCAGGTTGCCTAGACTTGATTCCTGAGGGCCACTGACTAGCTTTGCGACCTCTCTGTACCTCAGCTTTCTCATCAATAAAATGGGAATGACCATAATACCTACCGCTATCATAGGGTTTTGGTGAGGATCCAATGAGGTAACGTATGTTATGTTTTTTAGAATAGTTCTTGGCACATAGTAAATTACTGATAACTGTTAGCTGTTATTATGAGTAAGAGTAATATTGAGAGGAACACTTCTCTATCTACATCTGTGGGAATTTATCCTATCATTTCCTTAGGATTTCTTTCTAGAAGAGGAAATTCTGAGTCAAAGACTAGGCCGATATTAAACATTTTGTTTGTTGCCCAAATGCCCTCCAGGAATGTACCACCTGTTTGGGATGAGGGACTGATGAAGAACTCTCCATTTTTACTCTGTATATTTCTGTATTAATTGGATTTTTATAAGAATGTTTTCATGACCTAGCTGGTTTGGCTCAGTGGATAGAGCATCGGCCTACAGACTGAAGGGTCTCGGGTTGATTCTGGTCAAGGGCACATATTTTGGTTGCAGGCTTGATCCCCAGCCCTGGTTGGGGTATGTGCAGGAGGCAACCAATCCATGTGTCTTTCTCACATCAATGTTTCTCTCCCTCTGTTTCCCCCCTCCCTTCCACTCACTCTAAAAATTCCATGGAAAAATATCCTTGGGTGAGGATTAACAACAACAACAACAAAGAATGTTTTCATGCATTATTTGTGTATATATACTTTTAAATAGCCTATTTGTTCTCTTACCAACATATCTATAAAAGAACACATATCCCCTCGTCTTCATCAACATGGGGCATTGTCAGTCTTTTAAATCTTTGCCAATATGAGTGTTATCTCATTACTTGTATTTCTTGACTCTCAGTAATCTTGCTCATTTTTCATATATTTTTGGGAAATATTTATGTGGTATACATTATAAAGCAAACATGTTTATACCATTTGAGTTAATAATTCTACATCTAAGAAATAGAATCAAGAAAATAGGCAATAACCACAGATTTATGTCAAAAATTATTATCCCAGTATTATTTATAAGAGTAGAGATTGAATCTTCAAGAGACTATATTATGCAGCTATTATTTTAAAATCATGTTTAAGAAGAGCTTATAGAGCCCTAACCGGTTTGGCTCAGTGGATAGAGCGTCAGCCTGCGGACTCAAGGGTCCCAGGTTCGATTCCAGTCAAGGGCATATACCTTGGTTGTGGGCACATCCCCAGTAGGGAGTGTGCAGGAGGCAGCTGATCGATGTTTCTCTCTCATTGATGTTTCTAACTCTCTATCCCTTTCCCTTCCTCTCCGTAAAAAAATAAATAAAATCTATAAAAAAAAAAGAAGAGCTTATAGAATATTTATACTAAGTGGGGGAGAGAAATTACATACAAAGAAATTAAATACAAATAAAAGAGATGAGAAAGAAATACATTAAAATGTAAGCAATAGTTCTTTATGAGTGATGGAACCATAGGTAACTTTGTTTCTCTACTTCTTTCTCTTTTCTTTTTTTTTTTTCTTTGCCCCTTTATTGTTGAAAGCATTACATAGGTCATCCTTTTCCCACTACTAGCCTCTTCTAGCTCTCTCCCTTCCTCCTCCCTTCCCAGGCCCTCACCACCCCATTGTCGTCTCTACTTTTTTCCTGTATTTTCCATATTTTCTATGGGTATATTTTTACTTTTCTAATTTAAAGAAAGGCAACCTTTGCCTTTAGTAATTAAGAACTTGCACTGAGGGAGAAGCTGTGCACGTGTGGAGAAAATCTCTGTACATTCTGCTCAATTTTGCAGGGAACCTAAAACTGCTCTAAAAAATTAAGTCTGTTAAACAAATATAGCTTGCATTTTCTCTCCTTGAGTCTTTCCCAAATATATATATTGTTGGGCACCAGACATAAAAAGCCCCACTGGAGAAGCAAATTTTGCTACAAACTTGAGCACAGAACACGGGGCTCCTGAGATTTCTGCGAAGAGGTTATGTAGGATTTTACAGCTACAAAGTGTGACATGAGGGTGAGGTTGAATTTTAAGTAACAGACATAAGAAAGAAGCCGCATGCTGTCTCCTTTCAGCTGATGTGTTAGAAGAAGACAGGCAGCGGCTGCAAGATTATCATCGCACAGATCGCCGCCTAACCTGGGAGCCCTCCTCCCCGTGCCTCTGTGCCCCTCTGTGGGTCTCCCTGGAGAACTCCCAAGCTCTGCTCAAAGGGGTAGAGGGAGGGTTCTCACAGGCTGGCTGAGACCACATTTAGGGAATGGCAAAGGCCTCTGACACATTTCAGCAGGGCCACCAGGGAACCAATCCATTAAGCAAGGCGGGCTACGGGGGTCCTTAGGTAAAAGGCACCAAGGGAAGCCCAAGAGGTCCTAACTCTTTCTCATTGCTGTCGCTGTCGTGGATGCTCACTCCAGATTTATACCAGGGGGTCTGTTGTGACTTCCTTGATAGAGTTCCTGCCAGGTTTTTGCTGGGAACATTTTGTGTTTCTCTTCATTTCCTAGACTTAGTTGGATTCCAATTGCACCAGCCTTGTGCCTAGTAGAAAACCACCCACAATACTGTTCGGAAAATATGGAGGAAAATGCCTTCTCCTGGATCAACCTCTCCTCTGCA
The DNA here is from genome assembly GCF_963455305.1 of Plecotus auritus. Taxonomy (NCBI): domain Eukaryota; kingdom Metazoa; phylum Chordata; class Mammalia; order Chiroptera; family Vespertilionidae; genus Plecotus; species Plecotus auritus. Next base: position 26,087,164 of record NC_137770.1, on the reverse strand, counting down.
GAGGCCACAGGATCTAAGAGCCCACCATGGGCCCATCATAATAGTGATCACTTAACCACACTGTTATATCCAAACACACTTTTGTCTGACACACACACAGTATTCCTGGACCATCAAGCACTTCCCTCTCATCCTTACCAGGCTCAGCAAACTTTAGCTGCCAATGTAACACTTGTTCAGTAGCACATCTCAGGGTCAGGCAGTATTTTTATGCTTGACTAAGGTGTTTTCATGTACAACCTCATCTCTGTTTCATTCCTTCCGATGGGGCCGCTGGGAGGGGTCCTGCATCACCCCCGCATGGACCATCCATCTCTGGCCCAGCCCTGAGAGCTCCCTGCCCCTGACGGGTGGTGGAAATGGGGAGAGGAGGTCAGACTGCGGCTCAGGCCACACAGTCCTGTCCACCGATAGACATACAGCCAAGGCAGAAGCCATTATGGCCGGCGTCCCTGGAGCTTATGAACTGCTGAACAATCTACCAACCGGGGGTGTCAGACCTACGTAGGATGCACTAGCTCTATGTGACCTTATACAAGTTAACTTCACCTCTTTCCCCCGTTTCTTCCTCTGTGAAATGGGGTTGATAACAGTGCTGTCTCCTAGGGTTGCAGTGAAGATCACATATAATAACACATGCCCAGGGCCTTCACTCTCCAGCCCTGATAATAGTAACTTTTGGAAGGCCCCACAGCCCTGAATGTTTGTGCTGGAAGGGATTTAGGGATTACCTGGTACAATGACCAGTTTTCAAACTTTTAGATTTCAACCATTGATAAAATAAAATAATGGGAACAGATTCAGAATTGCTAACATTTTATTTGCAGATAAGAGCACACAAAAATAAGCATACAAAAAACTACAATTTACTATCATTTCTATTTCGTAAAAGAATCTTAACCACCACGTTTACAAAAGAACGAAGGGCATAAATAAATAAATTTAGCTTTGTAAAAAAAACTCGTTACATTGTCTATTGTGAAAACCAATGAAAACATCACAGACCGGTATTAGGGAACCTGGGATCGTCATGCCTTGGCTTTGCTTTATGGGTGAGGCAGACGAAGCCCAGAGAGGTGGAGTGGCATGCCTCAGATCACACACAGCGGCTGCCACGGCTCATCGCTCTCTAGGAAAACAGCCCCGCATGTAAGAGATCCTTCCATGGAGCTGTGAGGTAAGTACGGCAGGTGCCCTGGGCTGGGAAGTGAGAGGTCTGAACTCTATCCCCAGCCATTTGCCCTCAAGCCTCTGCCTTTTCCACTTTTCTAAAATAGGGACGATAATCGCCCCCTCCCTCAAGGCAGGTGTGAGAACCTAATGAAAGAAGAGTTTCCCAAGTGCTCGGGAAAAGTACACCAGGCTACTTAGGAGTGTGATGTCTCTGTGGCTGAAGTTTACCTGAAAGCATTTCAGCCAACAAAAACAGATGGAGCAAATATAGCAATAGGTCAACCATTGTTAAGTCTAGATGATGGGTATGTAGACACTGCCAGTCTCTCCACTTTTCTGCATATTTAAACATTTTAATAATAAGCATTCCATCATTTTAAAAAGTGCTCTGGCAAGGTAAAGGGAAGGGATGGTGTTACTCACAGAGAAGATGCTTGTTTTCAGTTGGTCTGAGTCCTGGGCTCTGCGGCCAGGTGGGGCCCACCACCCGAGGAGATGGAGCGGTCCACCCTTCACCAGCCTTGGGCACACGGAGCCATGGTCAGGAAGTGATTTTGGTTTCCCTGCTTCCTCCCCAGTCAGGCCTGGTGCCTGTGGCTGGGTGAGGGAAGTCTTCTGCCCCTTCTCAGTGCAAGGCGTGGTCTGACAGCCCCAGCCCTGTTACAGCCATGGGCACTGGGGACAGTGGGGGCTGCCTAGCACAGCCAACCGGTGTGGGGGGCTTATGAATATGCAGATAGAGGCCACAGCTGGTTGGCTGACCCCTGCCATGTCCCACCCTCCACTTCAACTGATGCCCAGAAAAGTCAGCTAATAGAGGACCCTCCTTGCCTACAGACCTACAGAGCCCCTTGAACATTTGGGGATTGAATTACTCAGTGTCTTCCATTGCACTGGCCTCCAGCAGGGAGCTCCTGACGGCTGCTTCCAAATCCGCCAGCGAGGCAGCTCCAAAGTGAACATCTTTCTCCCTGTATCCTCCTGAGGATACTGAAATCAGTCCAACACCGAAATATGGCGTCTCAGCTCTGCAGAAAGTAGAGGCCCTGTGGCTTGTTCCTCCTGCAGAGGTTCAAACACTGGTGGGGAGGCTGTTTGCTGGGCTCACAGCCCCCATCTCTGACAGAGCTGGGGAGAACTCACTGGCCAGATCACCTACACCTGAACATCACTTGAATTCTGCCATCTTCTCCTCCTTTAGGTTGGGAAGTGGAGTGAGTGTCTGAAATACAGCAATCAAAATCAATGAACTACAGCGCAACTTAACATGGATAAATTCTCGAAACGTAATGTTGGGTGAAAGAAGAAGGTCACATCACAGAATGATACAGGCACTGTGACTCCATTTATGTTACATTTTAAAATAGGCCAAACAATGTCTAGGTCTTCACTGAGTATTCATATATCCGTTCCTTTTAACTTAAAACTGAATGGAGAGATAGATAGATGGAATCTAAATGTCATGGGTCATACGAAGCGTATCGTCTCTATTTATGGAGCCCAGAAGTGGAAGGATAGGCTATAGCCCCATCTGCCATTGGTCAATAATATTCATAAATATATAAGCGAGGGTGTGAGTTCAGACCACACATATGAATACTGTGGGATTTCAGGTAAGGGAAAAGAATGCTGTGTGTGTTTTCTTTTTAAATCCTCACCTAAGGTTATGTTTTTCATTGAGTCTACAGAGAGAGAAAGGAGAGGGAGAGAAACATTGATGTGAAAGATAAACGTATGGGTTGCCTCCCATACATGCCCTGACTGGGGATCAAACCTGCAATCTGGGTATGTGCCCTGACCAGGGATCAAGCCCGTGACCCTTTGGTGCATGGGACGATGCTCTAACCACTGAGTCACCCCACCCAGTGCACTGTGCGTATCATTTAAGGCCAGCTACCACTCTGTGGTGTTTTTCATTAACAGAGCCATTATTAACCTTCCTAGAAACAAACATTTTTCTTACATAATTTGAAAGTACACACGTCTTTTCCTCAATTGAAAAAATCAGCAAAACTGAGTATAGTTTAGGACACGTGCATACTGAAGCTACAAAGTGAGGGGGTGGTTAAAACATAATTCAGCGTAGCAGTGGTTAACTTTGGGAGGATCAGCAAGGAGGGCAACACAGGGCTCCCCCATTCCTTACGCTGGGTGGTGAGTGTGGATATTCCTTTTACTATTTTTCATTAAACCATACGCATGTATTTACACACTCTTTTGAATGCATATTTTATAATACATTTTTAAACATTCTCTTTTGAACCCTGCCACAACTTATGTTCATAAACTCCTGTCCCAGTCGATGATGCTGTGTCCTGGGAGGCTCTAAACACAGAAGAGGGTGGAAATCTATTGAGTTGGACCTTGGGCTCCATGGAAGTTCATAGGCAAATCTCAAGGAAATCAATTCAACCTTTATCCTTTGAGGGGGACTTTGCAGACTACTGTGCATACGTGTGTGTGTGTGTGTGTGTGTGTGTGTGTGTGCGCGCGCGCGCACGCACGCGCGCGCGTATGGTGGCTATGACTGTAACATCTAAGGTTAATCTGGGTGATCACTGAAATTCCAGGATAAATGCTTTGCCACTTGATTCAGGCATGTACTTATAACCCTTAGATAAGAATCTCAAAAATTAATTATTTAAAACTAAAACAATGGGGGAGGGGGAAGGGACTGAGGAAGAGGGGGTCAATGGGGGAAAATGGGGACATCTGTAATACTTTCAACAATAAAGATGTTGAAAGTAAATAAAAAATAAAGTAGCTATCTAAAAAATATTAACAGCAACCCCTACAAGGGATTGCCATAGTTCTAATGACTGTTCTTGGATTCTTTAGCTGCATCCAGCAGTATTTAGTCATTCTACTTGTATTTATTAAGTACCTAAAGAGGACCAGGCACTATGTTCTGTGCAGAGGATAGAGGAAAATTCAGGCATACCTCAGAGATGTTTCGGGTTCAGTTCCAGACCACTGCAATAAAGCGAGAACCGCAATAAAGCAAGTTGTAATCTTTTTGCCAGTGAAAGATCTGGCCTTCAATTTGTAAAAATTGAAACATTGTAAACTACAATAAAGAGAAGTGAGATAAAATGAGGTATTGGAACATCTCTTTCCTTCTGTTACTCTGCCCAGGAGAGGAGACAGACAGGTAAATAGGACATTACAAAGCAACGTAGAGATACAGACACAATGTTTTGCAAGCACCGAAAAGTTATGTTAACTCTGCCCCAAGGGATTAGGAAGGGATTTTAAATCGCTTTGGGGGATGATTAGGAGTCCTAGGTAAATAAGAGAACAAGCCACACAAACATTTGAAGAAGCAGAAGACTTTGGGGCTCTGCTGGGTAGTGTGGGTAGGACTATCACAATGTAGCCAGAGGCCAGGTGCCTGCCTGGTCAGGCTGAGGAGTTTGAACTTTATCCTGCCAATAGGCGAAAGCAATCGAAAGACTTTAACTAGGGGAGTGACAGGATTAGATTTGAATCTTTGACACAGGTGTGGAGGATAGAGAAAGCGAGTGGTGCCTGCCCAGTGTGGCTCAGTGGTTGTGTGGCTCAGTGGCTGTGTGGCTCAGTGGTTGTGTGGCTCAGTGGTTGAGCATCATCCTGTGCACCAAGAGGTTGCTGATTTGATTCCCAGTCAGGGCACAGGCTTGGTCTCCAGCAGGAGGCAGCCAATTGATGATTCTCTCTCATCATTGATGTTTCTCTCTCCCTCTTCCTTCCTCTCTCTAAAATTAAAAACAACAAATGTATTAAAAAAACAAAAAGAGTGGAGGCCCAGGAACAGGGAAAATTAGGAAACTTAAAAAATAAATCAGATGGGGTGGGGGCTGGGTGGAGGGGGGCAAAAGGGGAAAAAGGGGACATCTGTAATACTGTCAACAATAAAAAAAGGAATAAGCCAGGTGAAGGATGCTGAGGACTTGATTAGGGGCAGTAGCAGGGCAAGGAGGTTCTTCCTATTACTCTTTAGGGCTTCTGCCAACCCCTCCAGAGTTCCAGTGGAAGTGCTTTCAGAGTTTGGATGAGTGAAGGCATCATAAAGGTCCTGAGGACCCAGCAAGATGACTCACCTAGAGAAACCAGTATGAACAGTAACCAAGTGGCTCACTCATTCCTTCCTCCTTCATTCAGTCAGAAGCTTACAGAAAACCTTTACTATTAGGAAGGCGAGCTAGGAAACTAAAGAAGAAAAGGGGGTGCTATGTGCTTTCACTTTGAAGATAAGGGCAGAATGGTCTACCCAAATCCCGGAGGCTCAAATTCAGCCCGAAAATATTTATTGCACACCCAACGGATGCCAATCTCTGTTCTAAGTGCTGGGGATACAGCATTGAACAATACACGGAGTTTATATTCTGGGGGTAGAGACACAAACGAACAGGCTCCCAAATGCACAGGGAGCCTGAGGAACGATTAGCCTGGCTGCAGAGAGCTGGAGTAGGGAGCAGGGGAGATCAGGAGATGCTGCTGCAGAAGTAAGGCTACTCGGTGAAGATGTCGGCGAAGGGCCATGGAGCCCTTCTGAGGTTCTTCGGGAGTTCTGTTTCTTTGCTCCGGGCTTAGGGAGGCAGGGAGGTGACTACTGCTTTTTAAATTATATTTGAGGAACCTGAGGCTCAGGGAGGCCATGTCACCTGCCCAAGGCCAAACAAGTGTAAGATCAGGCAGGCGAGTCGCCAAGGCCCGAGTTCAAAGTCCGTGCCCGCCTTCTGCTCTTCGCCGGTCGGTCTTGCGGAGGAGGGAGGCGCGGTGTGCCAGGGACCCAGCGGAGAAGGGCGCCCAGCTCTGAGCCAGCTCCGCGGGGAGGTCGGGAGGTGCGGGACCTCGCGGACGACCCGGTTGCCGGACAGTCGCAGGCGCCCTCGGGAGGACGGGCCAGGCCGGCGGGCAGCTCCGCGGTCCCACATCGCCCACAGCTGGGTCACTGGGCGGTCACTCGGGCTGCCCCGCGCCGCGGTCCCCGCCGCCAGTGGTTCGTTCCGCACACCCCTCCTCGCGCGGTGCCTCAGCCCTCCCCGCTTCCGGTGGCTGCCGGGCCCTATATCCGGTGTCCGCCCGCCCTCAGCTCCGCCGCCACTACCGCCGCCGCGATGCTGTCCCGGTCCCGTTGCGTGTCCCGGGCGTTCAGCCGCTCGCTCTCCGCCTTCCAGAAGGTAGGGTCCACCCGGGGCGGGGCCGCGGCGGTGCGAAACCCGCCGGGGGGCTGGCGGGTTGCTGGGGGGCAGGGGCGGGCGCGCCGGCCAGGCCGGGCACCAAGGGCACTGGGACGCAGAGGCCGCGGGCTGGGTGGCCCGGGGTCGTCTTGCGGAGCCCGGGGCCCCTCGGCTTCCCGAGGCAGCGGCGCACCGGTCCCTTCCGTCCCCCACCCTCCGGCCGGGCTGAGGAGTGGTCTAGAGCCGCGCCCGCCCCGGCGGGATCTTGGGGCCCGTCCTTCTCTCCCGTTCAAGTCAAGGGGTCTTCCCTCCCGCCGGGAAGTTGAGATGTTGGGCTGGCCCAGTGTGCTGACTGAGACCCGAGAGCCGTGGCTGTTGCATTTACCCCTGGGAGTCACGAGATTCACCTGTCACCAGCACCTGGAGAGCTTTGAGTCTTAAGAGAAAAAAGCTGTTTCTCCCCTCCTTTCATCTTGGGTGACGTCGGTGATGTCTTCTTTCTCAACAGGGGAACTGCCCTCTAGGGAGACGTTCCCTGCCTGGTAAGTTCTGCCCTTGCCGTCACCTAAAATGTTCTCCTCCTGGGCAGAGGAGGATGTGAGGAAATCGGGGTGCCTGAGTTTCTCCACATAATGTTCAGATAGGCGTGAAACCAAATGCTACTTAGTAACGGCAGCTGTCATTTATTCATTTAGTACATAGTTACTAAGTTTCTACTGGGTGTCAGACACTAGCTAGGCCCTCTCCAGGGATACAGCAATTGAAAATTCTTGCCTGCCTGGAGCTTACAGTCTGGTGGGAAAGAAAGTGTGAATTGCTAAGCAAATGAAGGTGGACAGAAGAGACCTCTTTAAATATATATATATAATTGATTTCAGAGAGGAAGGGAGAGGGAGAGAGAGAGATTGGCTGCCTCCTGTAAGCCCCTTATTGGATCGAGCCCGCAACCTGGGCATGTGCCCTTGACCAGAATTGAACCCGGGACCCTTCAGTCCGCAGGCCAATGCTCTGTCCACCAAGCAAAACCGGCTAGGGCAAGGTCCTCTTTAATAGGTGGTATTAAAGCTGTTACCCAGAGGCTGTGACAGAAACCAGCCCAGTGAAGAGGAGGAGAAGGGAAGGAAATAGGATGTACAAAGTCCCTGAGGAAGGAAAGAGCTTAGCAGTACTTGGGAATTGGAAAAATATAGGTGACTTGGCCAGAGCATTTTGGTTAAGGGAGAGAAGATTTGGTTTTGCGATAGAAGATGGTATGGTGTAGAGACTACTGGAAGGAACTTAGATTTTATCCCAATAATTGTTTATATTCCTGGAATAAGTATTTGTTGAATGAGTCGATCTTGTTGTGGGTTTTCAGTGTGCCAAGCAGTGTCCTGAGTGCTTTCTGTGCGTTGTTCAGTTAATCATTAAGAAACAGTACGAGAAGTATTCTCTCTACTTTACAAATGTAGAACCCAAGGCTAAGAGGTTAAATGTTTTGACCAAGGTCACTCAGTCTACTATTGGTCAAGCCTGACTCCTCATGTACTCAATAGGTTATTTGAGTTCTTACTACTGTTCTAGGTGATGAAATAGAGATGGTCTCTACCCTCAAGGATCTTATGTGCTAGCTAGAGCTGTTTCTCCATTCATGCACACATACATTTATGCACACATAAGGATGTACTTACATTGTGAAAGGGAAGTGCGGGGTGTAATGAGAGGGTGGGATGATGTAGCCCAGCTTGGGAAGGTGGAGAGTGCTGTGGGAATGTTAGTTAAGGCTTTCCCAAAGAAATAACATTTAAGCCAAGCCTTGAAGAGCACATAGAGTTATCCAAGAGATCTATATTCCAAGTAAAATGAATTGCTTGTGCAAAGGTTTTCAGGCAGGAAGAGACTTGACTAGTCACAGAAATGTTAAGGAAGCATGTCTGGCTGGAAAGAGCCTTGGACTTGGGGTTTGCATTGTGGCTTAGGGCTTTACCTTGGGGCTAGCAACTTCACCTCCGGAAGCCCTCCTTATAAAATGGGAATAGTGGCAGATGGTGGTTCTACTTCAGGGAATGGTGAGACAGGAAAATCAAAATGAGGTCATTATGTGAAAGCTTTTTATAAACCCTACAAGTGAAACTTGCTGTAGGCTGAACTTTAAATCGGATTCAGGGTTCTAAAAATCAGCATGGGCTGCTGGCTGTTCTAGCTCAAAACATGCTATTATACTTGGGATTTGTGCTGTAGAGTCACTGGCTGTGGACATAGGTGACTTACTTGACTCTGAAACCCAGGGGATGTTGGTGCGGAGGTGGGCACAAGAGAGAGATATCTCTCATTTGGTGTCTCCCGAACCCTGGTTCAGAAAGGATTGTTAATAGATTGGGAAAATGAAAGAACATATTCAGGCGAGGCAGCTGTAGTACTTAGTTATCAGCTGGGGAAATGCAGTGATCTGTGAGAAGGATGGTGGGGCAGAAAGGGACTCCCACCTGTTGCATGTTACCAGATTAGAAGACCTCAGGAAGAGACAATAAACTGAAAGGAGGGATAATTTGCTGAGTACTAGGACCAGCTGGAGACCCTGTGCCTAAAGTGACCCTGCCTTTGCTACTAAGGTTTAGGCCAGTGGTTGGCAAACCGCGGCTCGCAAGCCACATGCGGCTCTTTGGCCCCTTGAGTGTGGCTCTTCCACAAAATACCATGTGCGGGGCACGCACGTACAGTGCGATTGAAACTTCGTGGCCCATGCGCAGAAGTCGGTTTTTGGCCTGGGCGAATCTATTTTGAAGAAGTGGTTCTAACACCGAGCCACACTCAAGGAGCCAAAGAGCTGCATGTGGCTCACGAGCCGCGGTTGCCGGTTGCCGACCACCAGTTTAGGCAATAGGACTTCCAGCTCAGTGCATTTTAAGTAACCAGGGAAACAGAAACCCAGACCAAACATTCCCACTGCTGCTCAGATTAGGCTGTGTGTGGTTACAGGATAAGCCATTGTGTGTCTTTTCTCAAGCTTCAATTGTATTTGAAGACTTGGGAGTAGAGACAATTTATTCGGAAAACAATAGGGATAATAAAAACTTAAGGATTTATGGTAAATAAGATAAAACTACTTCAGGCTATGTCCTTAGAATTCTCCCCTTTCCTCCTCAGCACATACCCATTCTCAACCCCATACACCTGCTGCTCTCTGCTATTATGGTTACTTTGGTGGAAAAGTTTGAGAATCAGGTCTCTGTGTGATAAAGATTATATTGTTGCCTGTAGTTGATACTGCTCTTTCTCAGTGTTAGAGGGTGAACGGACTTCTTTTTCATTCCCAACAGGTATCCTGTATAAGATAAGAGTTGTTGGTTAAGAGTTGTTTTGTTTCTTGCAGGGGTCTCCTTATGTCAGGGACCAGGTTACCCTGACAGGAGGACGATCGCGTAAGTATCACTGGGGAGTACAGTTATGTGGCCATAGGGCACTTAAGATATCACTTATAAATTCCACCATTTGCTTTCTTCAGTGGTTTCCAGGGCTAGAATTCTATAATTTTGTTGAGTCCCTAGAGCTAGCCTTGATGTTAATGTATGATGTGTGATGTACCTTGAGCTTCAGCCCCACGTCAAGCGCTGGACCAGGAGTGTGCCTGTCCTAAGGTGTTTAGATTATAATGAAACTGGAGTTAGAATCCTCTTTTTATAGCTAATAGATATAGAAAGGTGCTCCTAAATAGTATTCTGGTTGGATACAAGTGCAGCTCAAGGGCTGGAGGTTACATTTATTGTGGAGATTGAGAGTATCCTCTTGATGTAGCATAGTTAATTATTTTAGAAAGAGTAAAAGCAAAAGACTAGTCTGTTGAGTCCTGGGACTTTGACTAGTTTGGAGGGAATGTTATTGCATAATGCAAAGTTTGGACAAAGGCCACCCATGTGTGTTTCAGGTTAACTTCTGCCTATGAATGTTGCTTAATGTTACTTTCCCTTCCAAGTATTTTCAAGGTGGTGGTAAGAGGATGCTCTCTAGTTACCTAGTAAACAGCTATCAAGCTACTTTCACTGAAGGGGAAATCTTCAAAATGAAGGGTCAGCAGATTAGCTCCTTCTTCACTGTGCATCTCAATGGGATTTTTAAAAATAAAATGATGTGTTATTTTTAGAGGGCAATTTGGCATTCATTAGTCTTTGAACTGTGTCTACCTTTTGATCTAGCAATTCCATTTCTAGGAATCTATACTAAAGAAATCCTGGTATACCCAGATTTCTCTCAAATGGCCGAACAACAGAGATTGGTTAAGCATGTTCACACTATGATAAGTGTGTGTGTAGGGGGGGAAGCAGTTTATAAAACGACTCCATTTTCTACTGTCTGGTATAATCTCATTGTAAATGTTCTTTTTGCTATTTCCAAATATCCTACAGTGAACGTCTAATACTTTTATAATTGAAAAAATTACTTAGATTCAAAATGTGCTACTCATCTGCAATTTCTATGAAAATTGGAGCAATTACAAACCTACATGCAATAAATACAACAAATAACTATTTGAAAGTAAATTATTTTTTAAAACCATAAACTTTGAGGGGTTAGATTACACATTAGATTAGGCTATCACCCAAATCTAATAACCTTTGTGTTGTGTATTTAAAAAATAAATATTTTTATTTATTACAGAGAGGAAGAGAGAGAGAGAGAGAGAGAGAGAGAGAGAGAGAGAGAGAGAGAGAAACATCGCTGATGAGTGAGAATCGTTGATTGGCTGCCTCCTGCCTGCCCCACACTGGGGATCGAGCCCACAACCCAGGCATGTGCCCCAACTGGGAATCTAATCATGACCTTCTGGTTCATAGGTTTACCCTCAACCACTGAGCCATGCTGGCCGGGCTGTGTTGTGTATTTTTTCTGTGAATAAGCTACCCACTTTATTTTTATTTTTAAAAAATATTTTTATTGATTTCAGAGAGGAAGGGAGAGAGAGAGGGAGAGATAGAAACATCAATGATGAGAGAGTATCTCTGATGGGCTGCCTCCTGCATGCCCCACACCAGGGATTGAGCCCGCAACCCAGGCATATGCCCCGACCGGGAATCGAACCGTGACCTCCCAGTTCATAGGCCAATGCTCAACCATGGCCACGCCGGCTGGGCTACCTACTTTATTTTTAAAATCTTTTATTGTGAAACTATTTTTGGCTTTATATTTTTATTTAATACATGTACATGGTTCAAAAGCGAACAGTTGTCTATCAGAAGACTTTATTCCTGTCCTCCAGCACCACCGTCTTCCTTTTCCCAGAGACAGCCCGTGCTCCAGGTTCTTGGATGTCCTCACAGAGCAGTCTCTGCATTACCCATTGGTTCTTGCCCATGATCATGTACTTAATACATGGTTATAAACTTTATACAGAACACTTTGTGGTCTGTATTTTGTTATAACTTACATTTTTTTCTCCTTGGTTCCACATCGATTTTATTTTGACTTTATAAAGGTTAAAAATATCAAAAGGCAACTTAAATCTGTTTTAGTTTCCTGTTACAAAGGTGCTTGGTATAGAATAGTCGAACAGTCCTGAAATGCACAAAGTGAAAGTCCCCATCAGTCTGAAGCACTCTCCCAAAATGTGTATGTTTGTAACAGATAACCATAGATACCATATACAGATATCTACGCCTTCCACTCTCCAGCGGTAACCACTGTTAACACTTTCTGGCATACAAGGTGGTAGCATTCTCTTGTTTACATTATTTAAAGTTAGTGTCATATCAAGAAATACCTTGGTCTCCTGAGGTTCCTCTTTAATGAGTCCATATGAAGAGACACCATATGAGGTTTTTGGGTTTTTTTGGTGCATGGCGGAATAACATTATTTTACTTCCAAGTTAACTGTCTCATCTAGCTGCTTTATCTAATCTAAATCTGTAATCCTATGGACAGAAATTCCGTTATATTTGGCACAATGGCAGTATCACAAGAGCATGCAATTGATTTTACTTGGATTTGGTTAAGGAAAAAAAAACCTGATCAGAAAGATTAAGTCCTTTTGGTGAGTGTGCAAAGGACCAAGATGCTTATCTTTGTCTTCAAAGAACCAAATATAAGTCTATTTTGTGAGAGAATTTCACTGCAGAATAGGGTCCTGGACTCACACAATGAGCTCACTACTTAGGGCACTCAAGTCTTCCAATCCAGGCTCTGCTCTAGACCTGCCAAGTAAGACTCTCGGGATGGGGCCTAGTCAAGTTCCCCTAGGTAACCCTGAGGGCACCCTGGGTCAAGAATCACTGGTTTAAAGGGAAAGTGATCCATGGTGCCTAAAATGTGAGTGGTTCACTTGCCAAAGGAGTTTACTTTTGTTTCTTTTCTAGCATTAACAATAGTAGTGTCTTCAGTGTTCGCTTCTTCAGAACTACGGCTGTGTGCAGTAAGTACCTGCCTTCAGCTCCCTGCCTTCCTGGGAATGGAGTTTTAATGGGAAGAGAACAATGGTCTGAGTTTAATTGAAGGAAAAAAATATGGATTATGTGTGATTTTCTTTTTTTTTTTTTTGCTCTTTTTCTAGAGGATGATGTGATTACAGTAAAAACCCCAGCATTTGCAGAATCTGTCACAGAAGGGGATGTCAGGTGGGAGAAAGGTAAGATTAGTGCCCTCTCACTTAAGTTTAAATACTTCCTAAAAGTCTTTTCTTATCCCCCTACCCTCAATGATAATCAGTAGAACCTATGGCTCCACCCTTTTCTTTACATGTGGCCTGCTTTATCCTGGCCCTGTAGGAAAGGGGTCATATCTGTAAAAGGGTATTTTGTGGCAACTGGAGGCCTTCCTGACAGGTAGCCTTTGACTATTTTTTCAGCTGTTGGAGACACAGTTGCAGAAGATGAAGTGGTTTGTGAGATTGAAACTGACAAGGTAGGCTTGTCCTATATTAGTGCCAATTTTTTTTATGGTCTCTCCTTGGTTTCTTAATGAAAGAAACAATGCTACCACCTTGTATGCCAGAAAGTGTTAACAGTGGTTACCACTGGAGAGTGGAAGGCGTAGATATCTGTTGTTTAAAGATCATCTTTAACTGGCTCTAAGCACAGTTGTAAAAATGTTGGAATAACATTAAAAAGAAAAAAAAGGTTTAATTTTAGATTGTTCTAGGTCAGTGATTTTCAACCTTTTCTATCTCATAACAAACATAAACTAATTATTAAAATTCTGTGGAACACCAAAAAAATGTATTATATTTTTGCCACTCTGACAAAAAAATAGGTATAGTTTTATTCATTCACACTGGATGACTACTGTTGTGTTGTCTGTTGTCATTTTTTAAAATTTGAAAATTTAAGGGAAAAGAGGTCAGTGCCCCTGATTAAATATCAGGTATTGCATGTTTTAAAAATTCTTGGGGCACACCAGTGTGCTTCAGCATACAGGTTGAAAATTGCCGTCCTAGGTGCATGCACTATATACTTTAATAATAGTTTTGTAGCTCTTTGTGCCTGTGTGTAAAAGCCTGCACGATTTGTTCCACTTATTTTTCAAGTATCACCTAGAAACTTATGAACTGAATGTTTCTGAGAAAGGACAGAAAGAGCGAAGAGTGAATCTTCACAATAATATTGACTTGTCATACCCTCATCCTAAAAGTGTTGCGTAGGCATTTTTTTATGCATGGTCTTATATATCTGTGTTGCAACTTTTGTAACTCATATTGAGATTCTGTACAATTAATTTTCTAATGCTGAGTAAAACTTTGGACTCTTTCTCCATCTGTTTTCCTTTTCCAGACATCCGTGCAGGTTCCATCACCAGCAAATGGCGTTATTGAAGCTCTTTTGGTACCTGATGGGGGAAAAGTAGAAGGAGGCACTCCTCTTTTCACACTCAGGAAAACTGGCGGTAAAGAACTTTCCTAGTTGTCCTACCCTATTTTTTTTTTTTTTTTAATTTCAGAGAAGAAGGGAGAGGGAGAGAGAGACAGAAACATCAATGATGAGAGAGAATCATTGATTGGCTGCCTTCTACATGCCTCCCATTGGGGATTGAGCCCGCAACCCAGACATGTGCCCTTGACTGGAATCGAACCCGGGACCTTTCAGTCCCAGGCCCATGCTCTATCCACTGAGCCAAACCAGCCAGGGCATAAAAAAATATTTTTAAATAAATAAATAAACCTCATAGTATTCTGTTCTTTCCATGTATGTTTCTTATGCTGGACCTTTTCTTTAAAATATGATAGAAATCAAGAAGGTTCTAAAGACAGGGATTTTTTTTTTCCTCCCCAACCCTGGCATCAGAATCACATGGAGGTTTTAAAAATAATACAAATCGCCCTAACTGGTTTGGCTCAGTGGATAGAGCGTTGGCCTGCGGACCAGAGGGTCCCAGGTTTGATTCCGGTCAAGGGCACATGCCCAGGATTGCGGGCTCCATCCCCAGTGGGGGGTGTGCAGGAGGCAGCCAATCAATGATTCTCTCACATCGTTAATGTTTCTCTCTCTCTCTCTCTCGCTCTCTTGCTCTCTCGCTCTCTCTCTTCCTCTATGAAATCAATAAAAATATAAAAAAATAATAATAATACAAATGCCTAGACTCCATGGTCCAGGGATTCTGATAAATTAAATCTGGGGTTACAAGATCTTGGTTGTCTGTAATAGTTTTTCTTGTGTGTGTGTGTGGTGTTTTTTAAAATATATTTTATTGATTTTTTTACAGAGAGGAAGGGAGAGGGATAGAGAGTTAGAAACATCGATGAGAGAGAAACATCGATCAGCTGCCTCCTGCACACCTCCTACTGGGGATGTGCCCGCAACCAAGGTACATGCCCTTGACTGGAATTGAACCTGGGACCCTTCAGTCCGCAGGCCAACGCTCTATCCACCCAGCCACACCGGTTAGGTCATGTGTGTGGTTTCTAATGCTCTCCAAATGATTCTGATACATAGCCAGAGCTGAGAGCTACTGTTCTAAAGTGAGAAGTGAGAAAAAGCAATGTTTCATGGTGTCTGTTACGGAGAATTCAGTGTAATATTTTTACATCTGTTTCCATAACATTTGTAGGGAGGGTTGGTATTTCTCTTGGGAATAAATGAGAAGTAAGCAAATGAATTTGTACTGGACTTTACAGTCAGTATTAGAGAATAGAACAGAAAATAACTTTTTTCCTAATTCTCAGTTAAATGCTATATACTAAAGTTTCTTTCTAATTGTTAAAATATATAGCAGAGAGATGGTAGATTGCATCATTGAGATTGGTCAGGGCAGTATAGAAGCCCAGAATGGAAAGAATGTGCAGCAGAAGGCTAGTGAAGAAGATTGATTTTTCAGTTGAAGAATTCCATCTTTTGATCATTTATTCCTTTAAAAAAATAGTTCTAAGTTAAATATAAAACCAAATATAATGTCCAGGTGGGTAAGATAAAAATAAACATCTAATTTAACCTTGTGAGTTTATTACTTGACCATCTCATTGTCTTATAAGCATCATCCAAATGAAATGCTTTGAACTCTTAAGTCTAAATGAACACTTGATTATTTAAACTTCTGTTTTTTTAATAGTTAACTATATTCTTCCACATGTGATGGTCAGTAGATATTTGTGAAATTAGGGAGGCAGCTGAATTCAGTTAGTCTTATGTGGGATAGGAGCCCTGGAGAATAGAAGAATGGTGCCTTATATCATTGTGTGCATCTTATAGTGCCTTGCATATATAGCGAATATCTAGTAAGCAGTTGTTAATTGATTGGAGATAGAGATTTTGCTGCTAAATTCTACTTATATCGGTGATTTGGTTGCTTTCCATTCCAGACAGTGGCATCTATTTTTCTTGTTTTCCAGCTGCTCCTGCTAAGGCCAAGCCAGCTGAAGCCCCTGCTGCCGAAGCCCCAAAGGCAGAACCGATAGCATCGGCAGTTCCTCCTTCCCCTGCAGCATCCATACCCACTCAGATGCCACCGGTGCCCTCACCCTCACAACCCTCTGCTAGCAAACCAGGTAAGCCTTCACTCCCATGTTTCCTTTTTTTTAAAATATATATATTTTTATTGACTTCAGAGAGGAAGGAAAGGGGGAGAGAAATAGAAACATCAATGATGAAAGAGATTCATTGATCGGCTGCTTCCTGCATGCCCCCTACCAGGGATAGAGTCCGAAACCTGGGCATGTGCCCTGACTGGGAATCGAAGCACGACCTCCTGATTCATAGGTCGAAGCTCATCCACTGAGCCACACTGGCAGGGCTCCCACGTGTCTTTATGTGGGAGAAGAACAATCTCACCTAACGTCATGTTTTCTCACAGAGCAAAGTCCGAGACTAATCATGCCTCTGAACAGGCTCTGTTGCCTACTTTGTATAAAGAACTGTAGACTTTGTATCAGAACACCTGGGTTTGCATCCCAGCTTTCTGTTTACAGCTGTGTGACTTTTGGCTACTTAACTGCTCTGAGCAGATTGTTCATTTGTGAAGTGGGAATGGTACCAATATATACCTCAGAATATCTTTGTTTTGTTTTGTTAATCTTCACCCCAGGATATATTTTTTTTCCATTGATTTTTTTTCCTTTTTAAGAGAGTGAAAGGGAGGGAGGAAAGGGGAGAAACAGAAAGAGAAACAGCAATGAGAGAGACACATAGCAATTGGTTGCCTCCTGCAGGCGCCCCAATCGAGGCTGGGGATTGAACCTGTAACCCATGCAGGAGCCCTTGATTGGGAATCAAACCTGCAACCCGTTGGTTGCTCTAACCAATTAGCAACACTGGCCAGGGCTACCCCAGAATATCTTTTTTTAAAAATATATTTTTATTGATTTCAGAGAGGAAGGGAGAGGGGGAGAGAGAGAAACATCAATGATAGAGAATCATCGATTGGCTGCCTCCTGCACACCCCCCACTGGGGACTGAGCCTGCAACCCGGGCATGTGCTCTGGTTAAGGCTCAGTTGAAACCGGGACCCTTCAGTCCACAGGCCAACGCTCTATCCACTGAGCCAAATGGGCTAGAGCTACCCCAGAATATCTTGATGATTAAGTGACTACAGTATGAAAGCACTGGTACCTACTCAGGAAATGTTTCATTTTCTGATGCAGCTGTCCCCCACTCTTTGTTTTCAGTGTCTGCGGTAAAACCCACTGCTGCCCGTCCAGTAGCTGAGCCAGGAGCTGTTAAAGGTCTGCGTTCAGAACATCGGGTAAGCCCGAGGCAGAGGGGCATGTTGAGATTAGTGGAGTGTGGGCATGGTGGTGCCTGCATTTGATTTGCTGGCTGCTTATTCTCTTGACCTTGACAGGGAAACTGAGTTTGGGAAGTGACTTGTTCATAGTCATGGACTGTCAAATGATAGGACTAGGACCTGAGTGAACACTTGTCCAGTGGTTTTTCCTAGTATGTTGTGCTACCACTGAATTGTCTTGGGTGAGTAAATTATTTGCAGGGATGATAGTTTAGTATCGTGGGAGGGAAGAGTGCGTTAACACACTTCAGAGAGGTGGTTTAGTGAGCTCTGTCCCTATACTTCCGGGATACCTAGCTGAGGCCTCACTAGTAGTAGCTATCAGGGGCAGACATAAACCTCAAGGAAGTATGGTCAAGAGTGTGGGTTTCTCTGCCTGAGAGAATGCCTCCTAAAAATACTATAGCCTCAAAAGTTGATTGCTTCAGAGTTTCCATTCCACAAGTAGCTATTCTCATGCAAGTCTTTAACACTAGAAATTGCCTTATCTGTAGTGATCCCTTGGCTGACTAGCCCTACACCACACTCTTCCTTTCTATAAATTGGTGTTTTTTTTAAATCAAACCATTTCCTGGGCCTCCATTTTTGGTCAAACTTAAAGTGAGTCTGAAAGAGTAGTTTTTGTCTATGTTTCCTTCTTCTTGCTCAGAGGAGCAAGGCCACAGGAAGAGGAAGGCTGGCGCTCTCATTGTGCTTAGGTATTAATAGTCCTGGCCATCTACTCCCACAGACCAAATGGGGAGTGCTTGGTCCAAAGAGACCCAGGTTGTCAGTACTTGGTCCCACTTTCTCTTTCAGGAGAAAATGAACAGGATGCGGCTACGCATTGCTCAGCGTCTGAAGGAGGCCCAGGATACATGTGCAATGCTGACGACTTTCAATGAGATTGACATGAGGTGAGAGCTCTGTTCCTCTTATTTCCATACCCTTGTTCTTGGAGGACACTTGAACTTGCCCCAGTCCCCACCTAGTGCTAATTCCAAAACTGAGCGGGGAAGAGGTACTTCCTGCTTTGTATTGCTTGCTGACTTAAACAGAGTGACCCACTGGTGTCATTCTCTCATTAACTGCTAATACTGTGCCTGTCTCCTCTGTGACCTAAAAAACTTAGCTTTTCAGTCCTAACCGGTTTGGCTCAGTGGATAGAGCATATCGGCCTGCAGACTGAAGGGTCTGGTCAAGGCTACATGCCTGGGTTGTGGGCTCGGTCCCCAGTAGGTGGCGTGCAGGAGGCAGCCAGTCAATGATTCTCTCTCATCATTGATGTTTCTATCTCTCTCTCCCTCTCCCTTCCTCTCTGAAATCAATAAAAATATATTAAAAAAACTTAGCTTTTCAGACTTTTATACTTAAATCTTGTGATTTCTGATAAACGAGACTGATAATATTCTTAAACTCTGATGACTAGTGTTGAGTTGCCAAGTAAAGATAGGGCGTCCAGGCCAAGAAGGCTTATGCCGAGGCCTACCCATTGGGATGGAGAACCACTTGACAGTGCCCAGAGCCAGGGTATCCCACCCTCACAGAGACTGCGCCTCATACAAGTTGCTGTGCGACTCAGAACTATGTGGGTGACAAGGTATAGGCTTGTATTGTCTTTTAAGCTTCCCACCTTTGATAGTGAAATGGAAAGCAAGTTTTGTTTTCAAAGGAAAACCTCAGAATATTAACTAAATCAAGGGACTAACTCAAATTAGCACACTGGGGTCCTCGAATAAAGTTGTTTCATTCAACATAGTTTCATTATAACTTTAAAGAGGTGCTGTAGGAACTCAACTTTTGTTTATATTAATTAGCCTGTGGTAAAAATGGTTTCTTTATACATCGTTTTGCTTCAAGTCACAGAACCTAGCAGTGTTAATACCAAGTGAGGACTTACTGTATACCCATTTCTGTAGTAAGCTAATTGTTAACTCACCTATGTTCTTAAAAGACTTTGGTGTTTACAAGTTCCAGCACTCTATGGAAGAGAATGTAGTTAAATCTAACATTTTTCGAGCCCTTACTATGTATAAGATATTATATGTATTTGAGGAGGATACAAAGATGTGTGAAAAGAGCCCCTACCATTCTAGAGCCTACTGTCTAGTGTGAGTAAACATAAAATAAGTATCAGAAGGGCACAAAGAGTGTGAAGTGGAAAAGAGAATGGTATCATTTGTTTTTGAGGTGGCAGCAGAGGTAGGAAGGGTAGGTCAGAAAAGGCTTCCTGGAGGAGAGAGAACAACTAGCATTTTTAAAATGTATATGTTTTTATTGATTTCAGAGAGGAAGGGAGAGGGAGAGAGAGAGAGAGACATCAATGATGAGAGAAAATCACTGATCGGCTTCCTCCTGCACGCCCCCCACTGGGGATAGAGCCCACAACCCAGTCATGCACCTTTGACTGGAATTAAACCCGCGACCCTTCAGTCCTCTGGCCGATGCTCTATCCACTGAGCCAAGCCAGCTAGGACCATTTTTTTATTTTTAATTCTTGTTAATCTTCACCTGAGGATATTTTTCCCATTTATTTTTAGAGAGAGTGGATGGAAGGGAGGAAGAAAAATAAGGGAGGGAGGAGAGAGGGAGAAGGAGAGAGAGAGAGACATCGACATCAATGTGAGAGAGACACTGCAGTTGGTGCCTCCTGCACATGCAACCCAGGTACATGTCCTTGACTGGGAATCAAACCCCAGACCTTTGGTGCACTGAGCCACACTGGCCAGGACACAACTAGCATTTTGACACAGGTAACATTGTGGAGAAAGATTGTTCCAGACGATGTTAACAATGTGGACTTGACAGACAGGACAGCACAAGACACATTTGAGAAATTGGCGGTGAGGAATGTGTATAAGAAGGAATGGAATAATAGGGATACGAGTTTATATTTAATTCAGGGGTAAGTCATCAAGTCTTCAGGGCATTTCTTTGTTTCTTTTGGTCCTAAGTGTTTAGTCTCTACTTTTCATTAGGGAAATTTGTTTTCCTTTGGAAGGGATCTGAAAAGTGTAGTGGAGGGAATGGTTTTTGACAATGTGCATTGTTTGCAGAGGAGGGCTCTGTGGCCTATTTCACTAGGTATCATCCATTCTGTTGTGAAGCTTCTTAAAAAGATTGGATGTCATTCAAGCTAGAGATTTCTCTCCTGTCCATCGGATGTGGGGAAGAACCTTGACTAATAAATCACAAAGTCTGCAGCTTAGGTTTCAATGCATTAGGGCCAAATTGTGCACAAATTGAATTGGACTTTGAAATTCTACCCAATTTCTTAAGACAAAACATGTAAATATTTGTGGCCTTGAAAGATTCAGTTGGCTCAACAGCGTTGATTGGAAGGTTGGAGTAATAGTTGGATCTCCTTTTAGCAGCTAATCGAGGTGTCACTTAACGATGGCCTGGGGTCTCGTGTCAGTAATTTGGTTTAGATCGAGTGCCCTTTGGGTCTTGTGCTGATCAGCTAACCCATAAGGGGCCTTTCTGAGAAACCTTCTCCTCTCCCTGTTGTCCCAGCCTCTGCCTCCAAGGACAGAGCTCTGAAATAGAAACTACTTAATGACCAGACAATAGCATTGCGGCAGGTTTGAGAGCAGAGATGTTGATCACTTCTCTTTCCCTCTTCTGTAGCTCTTGTGTCTTGGGAACCAGTAATGTCTTTAGGGTGGTAATCCTAGCACTAAATAAGGTTAGACTCAGGAAAACAAACATTTAAACTCAATCAATCCTCCTAGGAAAACTTCCTTTTTAAAAAACAAAAGGTCTGAAAGGATGAGTTAAAGTTATATCATCTTATCTTTCATGCTAATGTTGAATTAGGCCATTATAGGGAGAAAGGGAGAACTGAGCATTTGGGCCTGAAATAAAGTTAAATTTGATTTCCATAACAGAACTGTATTTCGATAAATACTGGGGTTTCTTCAGCAAAATGATGGGAAAGCCATTTTCCACTAACTGCAGTATGTACGTGGTATATGTGTAGAAAACCCGGTCCCGAAGGAGCAAAGACTGTTCTCGTTGTAGAGACTTCTCAGGAGGCACTGCTGCTCACACTTGGGAAGCTTAGGTTCACACATGGCCACGTTCCTAAATACCAAGGAATCCACACCCACTGAACAGCTCTTAAGGGCAAGAGCTTTGTCTTGGTTATCTTTGTGTCTAGCATTGACCCTCTCAGGTAGTGGGCACCTGTTTGAAGGAACAAGTGATGGAGCTGATAACTCTGGGAGATGAAGAATGAATCTGCTGACTTTGCCATCAGCTTAAAAGAACACTGGGTTATACCCTTCTGTAAGACTGCTTTTGCTCACAGGGAGTCCATTTACCTGTGCAGTTTTTGTTTGTTGGTTTGCTTTTGTCTTAATTAGGAGATAGGAGGCATGTCACAAGGAAGTCGTAATCAGGTTTGGTGATTTTTTTTGTGTGTTTGTTTTTTTAAATATATTTTATTGATTTTTTACAAAGAGGAAGGGAGAGGGATAGAGAGTTAGAAACATCGATGAGAGAGAAACATCGATCAGCTGCCTCCTGCACACCCCCTGCTGGGGATGTGCCTGCAACCAAGGTACATGCCCTTGACCGGAATCGAACCTGGGACCCTTGAGTCTGCAGGCCGACGCTCTATCCACTGAGCCAAACCAGTTAGGGCAGGTTTGGTGGTTTTTTGAAAATAATTATAATAAGAAAAAGAATACTACTTATTTTGTGGATTTTATACTTAAAAACATCTCCTACTCCCTCACCCCCCAGGGTAGGTAGCTCATGATTTTAGTGTAGCTAGAAATCACTTTCTCATGCAGGGCAAGGATGTTGGTGTGCTGTCTGAGTTCTTGTTCATATTATCTTGTCACTGAAATCTCTGACTTACGGAGTACGAAGGAGCCTGTCTAGGGCTCGGCCCACCTTAAAGAAAGCTTGGACCTGATTCCTTTGTATCCAGGTTTTTTTTAGTAAAGGAACAAGGAAGGTTATTGTGTGACCTCTAGTGGACTATTTCAAAACTTGAACTTTACGGTACAGAGTGAAGGGGAAAACCTTACCCAATCGTGTACATGGAGTTGGAAACCAGTATGAAAGTCAGAATCAAGGCTTCACTTATAGTCAGTTTGCTCTGTAATGTGTGTTTTGCAGTAACATCCAGGATATGAGGGCCCGGCACAAAGATGCTTTTCTGAAGAAACATAACCTCAAACTGGGCTTCATGTCGGCCTTTGTGAAGGCCTCAGCCTTTGCCTTGCAGGAACAGCCTGTTGTAAATGCAGGTGAGTTTGTGGTGGCCAGCATTGCAGAGGTCCTGGGAGGTATGTATATGGACACAGAACTGTTCCCACAAACACAGACACAAGGGTGGGGGTCATCAGATCATACTTTAAAAAATATATTTTTATTTATTTTAGAGAGGACGGGAGAGGGAGAGAGAGATAGAAACATCAGTGATGAGAGAATCATTGATTGGTTGCCTCCTACACACCCCCTACTGGGGATCAAGGCTGCAACCTACACATGTGCCCAGACTGGAAATCGAACCATGACCTCCTTGATTCATAAGTCAATGCTCAACCATTGAGCCACACTGGCCCAGCAGACCATACTTTTAATTTCATACCTGTGAAAACATGAGTGTGTTTCTCAGGGATTTCTTGGTTCACCTTCCTGAAATCTATTCTATATTAATAAAAGGGTAATATGCTAATTAGACCAGGAGACCTTCTGGATGTCCTTCCAGACAAAGCCATGGGGGTGGGGCCGAGGCAGAGGCAGTTAGGGGCGATCAGGCCAGGAGGGGAGGGCAGTTGGGGGTGATCAGGCTGGTGGGGGAGGCAGTTGGGGGCGAGCAGGCCAGCAGGGGGGCCAGTTGGGGGTGAACAGGCTGGCGGTGGGGGGCAGTTGGGGGTGATCAGGCCGGCAAGGGGGGGCAGTTGGGGGCAAGCAGGCTGGCAGGCAGAGTGGTTAGGAGCAATCAGGTAGGCACGCAGGTGAGTGGTTAGGAGCCAGTGGTCCCGGATTGCGAGAGGGATGTCCAACTGCCGGTAGTTGGACATCCCTGAGGGGTCCTGGATTGGAGAGGGTGCAGGCCGAGCTGAGGGACACCCCCTCCCCCCCGCATGGATTTCATGCACTGGGCCACTAATAGTATCATAATTACTTTGTCCCCATTAAATGGACAGAATGATTTCTCTTCCCAGTGCATAGCTTGGAAGTTCTCAGCCAGCTCAGCTCTCCAGGCCTCTCATGTCAGGGTGGAAGCTCATGTCCTGTCTGGCACTCACCTTCCCCAGGGCTCTGTTATCTTGGGGCCTGACTTCCACACTTGGCATAAGCTCTAGGGTGACCTTTGATTTCTGGTTGATGGGCCTCATTGGAAGATTGTGCTCGTTTTCTTTCTGTTTTATTCACCGACGTCATTGAAATGTTGACCTAACAAGCAGTTCTCTTTCCCGTTGAGACACTTCTCTCTTCCCTGAAAGATTGGAGAAGTGACATTGACACTTTTGCAACCCTCAGCAAGGTCAGGGTCCCTAAAGATCTAGAAATAGAAGCCCTACTCCCTTCCACCAAGTGATATGCCCTAGGTCAGTGGTCGGCAAACTGCGGTTTGCCGCTCTGTTGACTAATGAGTTTGCTGACCACTGCCTTAGGTAGATAGGAGGGCTGTCTTTGTTTTACGCATATATTACCTCTTTGTTTCTTCCATTCTTCTTTTGCTTCCTGATTGGCTCTCTCTGGTCTTCTGCCTGCCCGTACACCTAGGCATTTCTGAGTTCTTGTGGCCTCTTTGTCACTGACATGCTTTTCCTGGTGTCTTTGTCTAACAATACAACATACTCTTTCTGTGGAAAAGATTCCCAAGCCTATTTTTTCATGAGCGCTTGACCTAAATGTGCAGCTGGTGTTTGCTATCTCAAGCTGCACTATTAAAGCCAGACTACGCTGCTTCCTCCTGAACCTCCTAGAAGACCCTTCCGTCCTGCCTCGTCCCCTTTGAGAGTTGACAGCAGATGAGCAAAGCCTAACGGTTCTCAGCTAAGGGAGGGCTTGTTCACGGGAACTTAATGCATACTTACCGTATGTGAGCCAGTGGACAGCCCATGCGAGGGCTGCCAAAGAAATGGTGTCCTATGCTCAGGCTGTCGGGCTCAGTGAGGGCACTTGGGAGATGTTACGATTGGTTAGTATGGGAGTGAGAGGAGTTTGCCACTTGTAGTGCAATACTTTTCATACTGATTGGTCAGCTGACACTGCCAGGCACTGTGGATTGTAACTCTATTAATGCAAATATTACCTCATCAGCCTAGGCCTCAGGAGTTGTATGTAACATGTGTTTTCTCTCTCACAGTGATTGACGATACAACCAAAGAGGTGGTATATAGGGATTATATTGACATCAGTGTTGCGGTGGCCACCCCACGGGTATGTTGGGATAGGAGATGGGGGTTCTCGTCTTAGATTCTTACCTTATTTGTGTGAAGAAGCAGACGGCTAGGCACAGATCATGTCTGTAATTCTGTCTTTTTAGAAGGGAATTAATAAAAGAGCAACCTATTTTTGAACATACCGCATTCCTTCAATGTCAAGCCTAAATATTTTAGACTTTGTTAATCAAATTGAGTAATTAGATATTCTGGGAAGGGGAGACCATTGACTTGAGTCAGGGAGTTATAACTGTAAAGGGTGCTATTAATTTGCAACTGAAAACAGCTTTTCACTTTCATCAGGGTCTGGTGGTTCCTGTCATCAGGAATGTGGAAACGATGAATTATGCAGATATTGAGCGAACCATCAGTGAACTGGGAGAGAAGGTAAAGTAGAATGCAGCATGATGTGTTTCAGCTGCAGGGCAGGGCAGGGCAGGGAAGACAGCCCGGGAAGGCAGGGCTCGCCAGTGAGCAATGTTTGGGAAGCTGGAGCCTCACTTTGTTCTGTGAGAGTGCATAGCTTCTCATCCACTAGAGCTGAAGTGCAGACATCGGGCAGAGCTTAGCATGCTCTCGTGACTGATGATCTCATCAAGTGAACCTGCTGGAACAGAAAAGGACCTGAAGGCCTTGTGTCTGTCCTCTGGTGAAGCATCTCAGCTGAAAAACTTCCTTTTAAAAAAAAATATAGGCCTAACCAGTTTGGCTCAGTGGATAGAGCGTCGGTCTGTGGACTGAAGGGTCCCAGGTTCGATTCCGGTCGGGGGCATGTACCTTGGTTGTGGGCACATCCCCAGTGGCAAGTGTGCAGGAGGCAGCTGATTGATGTTTCTCTCTCACCGATGTTTCTAACTCTATCCTTCTCCCTTCCTCTCTGTAAAAAATCAATAAAAATATTAAAATATATATATATAATATATATATAATATATATATATATATATATATATATATATATATATATATATATATATTTTATTGATTTCAGAGGAAGGAAGAGGGAGAGAGAGAGAAACATCAATGATGAGAGAGACTCATTGATCGGCTGCCTCCTGTATGCTCCACATTGGGGATAGAGCCTGCAACTGGGCATATGCACTGACCAGGAATCGAACCTTGACTTCCTGGTTCATAGATCTATGTTCAACCACTGAGCCACGCTGGCTGGGCTCAGCTGAACAACTTTCATGTTGCAGCTGGGACTTGCCATGTTGACCTCAGATATGAGCCTTCTGGACTTCTTTTAGGTGAAGAAAGCTCATCTTGCCTTACATTGCAATGATGTAATCTTTGTTTTTAGGCCCGGAAGAATGAACTTGCCATTGAAGATATGGATGGTGGTACTTTCACCATTAGCAATGGAGGTGTTTTCGGCTCCCTCTTTGGAACACCCATTATCAACCCCCCTCAGTCTGCCATCCTGGGCATGCACGCCATCTTTGATAGGCCAGTGGCTGTGGGAGGCAAGGTAAGAACCATCACTGTCCATGTCCTAGGAGCTAGGTGATGAGAGGAAATCTTACTATATGCCAATTATGAGATTCACTGTAATTTTAGGCATAACTATCATCTCTTAGTTTCTAATTAATAGCTAAGGCAATGATTCTCATTGTGGTGTGTGGATCAACATCATCTGGGAACTTACTAGAAATGCAAATTCTTGGACCCCCTTTTGGACCTGTTGAAGCAGAACCTGCAGATGATTCTGATGCACAGTAAAGTTTGAGGACAGTTGAGCTGGGAAGGCTTGCTGCTTTTTCTAGGACAGTCAGCCGGCTTCATTCTCTGTGTGCTGTAGGGAGTGGGGATACAGTTGGGGACCTGATCCTTGCCTGGGAAAAGGATAATGCAGAGCAGTCCGCGAGCTTCCAAGTGTAGGGTAAGGCTCAGAGGTTCTCTGGGAGTTCAGGGAAGGAAGTCCCAGGGTGTGGAGCTGGCCCGGAAGACATGTCAGTAGGAAAACGTTTTCTGGGACTGTTTCAAACCTTTTCGGATCACTAACTCCTTTGTGAGTCTGAAATCATAGATCTTCCCCCCTGAAAATGCTCACTCACCCTACTTTACATACAATTTCAGAGAATTTGTGGACCCCAGGTTTAAATTTATAACCCTAAAGCCAGACTGAACGGGAAACTTTTCCTTTAGAAAACGAATAAAGGGCAGAGTGTGATTAAAAAGGCAGTTGTGTGGAGACTCCTGTTTTCTTTGTTTCAGAGTGGGGCAAGCAGGGGAGCTTTGCACTAAGGATAAGGCTTGGTCTTCAGAAATATTGTATCTAGAGGAACACCATAGGAAAGGAACAGAACTTTTCTCATTTCCCCACTTCCATGGGGCTTTTCTACTGCAGACAATCTATAAACCTCTTCTCTCTGTAGGTGGAGGTGCGGCCCATGATGTTCGTGGCACTGACCTATGATCACCGGCTAATCGACGGCAGAGAGGCTGTGACTTTCCTCCGAAAAATCAAGGCAGCGGTAGAGGATCCCAGAATCCTCCTAATGGACCTTTAGGAGGAAGTCACACACCCAACACATTGACCACGCAGGAACTGAAAATCAGTCTTCTCTCTGCCCCACGTGGGTCCCGGGTTCGCCTGGCGACAGACAGGCACATGCTGTTGGCCTCAAGCAAGGAAGCCAGGGCACTATATAACCAGCAGTAGCAGGTCTTTCTTGGTGTTCCTACCAGGCTCTCTCTCTCTCTTTGCACCCCTCTCTTAACACTCACATATCTTACTTCCTTAGGCTTGAGGGAGAGAAAGAGAGCGCCTTAACGGATGCTCATTAATATCCCTTCCTTTCTTCATTAACCCTTTGCCGAGATCATTTTGCTTCTCCCCTGTGCCAGTACACTATAGGGAAACCACTGGGGACCATGTGATTAAGTTTCAGTCTTTTGAAAGTGTGTTCTCCAGAGCTGCCTGGGAGGGCATTGTGCCTCCCACGCTCGGAGCAGCCTCTGCCCTGGCTGTGCACATTCTCACTTGATTCCACCTGTGTGGAGGTATTGACCACAGGCCAAGAGGTGCTGCTTTGCTGCTTAAATGCACCTTCATTCTCAGTTGTCATTGACTTCAAGATGCCTCTACTACCTCTTCCAGGAAGCACAGGCCAGGGGACCTGGGTAGGAGGGATGTTGGCAGTGTTGAGGGGAAGAGGGCAGATTCCCCCCGAGGTCATAAGCTGTAAACAAGAGACCAGAACCCAGGCCTGCCCTCACATTCTCTGTCATAACCTCACACCAGGAAAACCCATTTTGGCACAGCTATGGTTGTGCCAACCTTTCTAGGTTGATAGGAACTGTTCTAGCACATTGTTCTCATCTGGAGCCGATTCTAGTACATCAAGGCAGCAGAGGATGGACTGGAGCCTGGTAGGGATTGGGGGGAGCAAGGCTTCCTGTGGACAGGCTCAGATTGACTTGAGCTTTTAAATTCCATTGGTATGAGCATGTGACTGAAGAGGCAGTTCTGTTCTTTCCTGCATCATGGCCCTTGGGAAGTGGGGCTTTGGCTCCTCCGCAGAGTATGGGTCTGGGGGAGGGTGGACTGGGAACCAGCCCCAAGATGCCAGTACACGGGGAAGGTGACCGGTGTCACCTCTGAGATACTGCCCGATGGGTCTGGACACAATCATTGGAATTCGTTGGAACATGGTTAAATGTACACGTCTTGTCATGAAAGCTACCAGGCTTCATTGCTTTAAATCCAACTGCATTCAGGCCTGAGGCTGCTGACACTTGACATGGGAGCCATTTATTTAGTGCAGAGTGCCCACTTGTATCTCGAAGAAGTAAGGCCTGGGGGATGGGTGGGGGGAAGGGATGGGAGCCAATACTGAGTGCCTGCAGCATCTGCTATGTCTTCACTATTCAGAACTCGTAACTGAAATATTTAAAGAAACTGACTTTAAATGCAAATTAAAGGGCAAAAGTTCTCAAACAGGGTTCCTGTTGCTTCTGTGTTCATTTCGGTTACTGAGGTTGTGTAAGTCTCCAACATTGATTATTGGCATTGAAAGCCACATAATGTTCCTTTAGTTACCCTGTGATCCAACTTAACACTGCACTGATTTTACAAAAAATGGAACTGTGGTTGTCTGCCAGCCAGGGAAGTGCCCTGGCCTCCTTCCAGTTGACCCCTCAAAACCTGGCAAGCCGGGCTTTTGGGCAGAGACTGGCTCCCACCTTTGTGAGGCCCCTGAAAACACCAACACACATTATTTCTGGGATGGATACCAAGGTCAGTAAGAACCAATGAGGGTCGATTACCTCCTGGGAGCGGTGGTCTGTGAGGGAGAGGGACCGTTAACAGACTGACTCCAGGTGACTGGCATGATGGTCTCCAGGCTTACATATACCTGGTCTTTCCACACAGTCCGTGCCTGCTGATCTTGCTTCCAGTGGTGCCATCTCTGAAGGTCCCAGGAACAGAGTGGCTCTCTTGAGGGTAGAATTTGGGTTCAATGAAAGGAATTTTAGAATTTTCTAGGCCCAGGACCTGGTGCTAGCAGCTTTCATTTCTCTAGTAAAAGCTATTAAGGAGGTAGACTGTAAGCCCCATAAGCTCTGGGGCTACAGGATTCAAAACTTAAGAGTCTGGCACAGTGCCACATGTACAGTGTTTATTGCATAGATGGGGTCCAGAAGTTCCAGAAGCAACTCGGACCTGCAGCAGTGGTTGGAGGTGGTCTGGCCTGACTTAGGGAGTGTAGCAAAAGGAAGACTGTGGGTAGGCTCCACTAGGGTCCCTCCAGATCTTATCATTAACCTTGTGTGTGTGTGTGTGTGTGTGTGTGTGTTCAGAGAGGAAGGGCGAGGGGGAAAGAGAAACATCAATGATGAGAATCATTGATCAGCTGCCTCTTGCACACCCCCTACTGGGGATCAAGCCTGCAACCCAGGCATGTGCCCTTGGCTGGAATTGAACCCAGGAACCTTCAGTCTGCAGGCTATGTCTATCCACTGGGGCAGTGGTCGGCAAACTCATTAGTCAACAGAGCCAAATATCAGTACGATTGAAATTTCTTTTGAGAGCCAAATTTTTTAAACTTAAACTCCTTCTAACACTACTTCTTCAAAATAGACTCGCCCAGGCTGTGGTATTTTGTGGAAGAGCCACACTCAAGGGGCCAAAGTGCCACATGTGGCTCGCGAGCCGTAGTTTGCCGACCACTGCACTGGGGCAAACCAGGTAGGGAGTCATTAACCTCTTTGAGTAGGAGCCACTGTCTGTCTCAGGGGTCACTGAAGATTAAACTATTCCCCCCAGGCATCATGACCCTCTTCTAAGGCTTGTCTTTTATTTCCCATAGAGGCCAATGCCCCTCCATGCCAGCACTTCCCCTTGGGCTCAATGCTGCTCTGCAGGGCACAGGCTGACATGCGGGTGGGTCTACCACCAGCCCTGCTTCCTGCTTCCTAGTGGACTGCAGGCTCACTGCTGACTATCATGGAGCTTCTTTGGGGGAGCCTTCCAATCTTGTCCCGACAGGGTAGCTCTCCTTGCATTAATGAGGCAAGAACACCACAGGCAACATCAGGCTTTATTGGGGGCAAGAGGGTATGGACAAGCCCCAGAGAAACCAGGACCATACCAGGCTATGCTTCCCCATGTCCTCTGCCCAAGTCACTCCAGCCTCCCTCACAGAATGGAGATGAGTGTCAAGGGCGCCACCTGGTGGTGTTGCAGACACAAGGCAAGGGGTTGGGGGCAGAGGTCTGGTGAAAGTTTTAGTTGCCACACCCCAGTGACAGGATGAGTCCTGAGAGGAAAAAGCCCCCAAACCTGAGGAGGGGATTGTATTTGGGGTAACTACTTATCCCAGTTCTTCAGAGACCAGAAACATCTTGCTTCTGGCTAAGCTTGGGCAATCATTCTCTGTATTGTGATTCATTTCAAAGGGGGATGAAGTCACAGTAGGCAATGAATTGAGTGGACCCTAAGACTAAAATGCAAAATGGTAAACAGGACCAATGCCTGAGAAGGGAATCCTAATGGGTCCAGCTTGGCAGCTTCCGCCTGGAGGCTGAACTGTGGTCTCAGACCCGTGGGGCAGGCTCCCCTTTCTCTCCACCCCGGTGGGCTAGCTGGGGAGGGGAGATCTTACTCTGCTTCCAAAATTGCTCTAATTGGCAAAGGTGCCCTCTCCCCTCCTCCTAATCCCTGTTTCCTCCCCCACGCCCCTCTTCCTTTTGCTCTTCAGAGTCTGAAACTGCAAGACAGGGGCATGGTCAGGAGGGGGAGTGGATCACCCTGTTCCCCACCTCACTGCCTGCTCACTACAGACGTCTTCCCTGCGCCCCCGGCCTCCCCACCCCCTGCAGGAGGAGTCTGATAGAAGAGGCCACTATTTACGTGGCTAAGGTATCAGCCAGGGCAGCCCTAATTTGAGTCCACTAAGCCAGTGGACCAGTATCCTGAGATAAGTCTCCAGAGATGTCCCAAGTAGGGCACAACACGGCAGGTAGCGAATCACAAAACCTCAAGGTTAGCTCAGCATGTGGTCAGTACTTCGGAGCTAATGTGACAGAAGGCACCCTTTTAACGGGGTAGGTCCGTGTTCAAGGCTCAGGGTGTGCGCTCAACAGGTCTCTGTTGACTGATGGGTGGATGGAGGGGCCCAAGCCACCTAGCAGGGTGAGCTCTCTCCTGTCCCTTCCCATCAGCAGTGACTAGAAAGGGTTCCTCCAAGAGCTGGCCGAGAGACTCCCTAAGCCCCTCCTGGGCAGCAGCGATGATGGCTTCTGAGGCCCACAGGAGGGAGCAGAGCAGAGCAGGAAGAGCGGCTGACCCGCATTCTTTGCAGGGGCCACTGATTAGAGTGACAGGATTAGGGTCAGCTCAGAGTGACAGGATGACAGGCGAAGAGAAGAGAGGAGATCCAGACCAGTCCAGCTGCTTCCATCGCCCACTCCACCCCCTCTTACCCCACCAGTTTGCTCCACTGGATGGTACTGAAAAAGGGGTGGGTCTTGAGTCTGTTGACACCGCCCCCTCCAGTTCCCAGGCGCCTGCTGGCATCGAACTGTAGTAGCTGTGGAGAAAGGCCCAGTCAGCGCCTGGCAGGCCTTCCCAGCCCCATTGCTGAGGTGTGGGCTGACTGCCAGGGACTTGTCACCATGGCCCCGGGGCTCACTCCCTGCCAGCCCAGCCCATAGAACCCCCAGTTTTACCCTGGGGAACACTGGTGGTATTTGGCCACCAACATATAGAGAACTTTGTAACCTCCTGCACCCACATCAGCCATCCAGTAGCAGCATGCTTGTTCACACACAGGGTTCTGCCCTCCCAGCACCCACCCTCAGGCCAAGGGGCCGCCTCCGCTGGGCCGGCTGACCTCACCTCAGTCAGCAGGGAGGCTGCTGGGCGACTGAGCCACTCAGGCAGCTGGAGCTGGGTGTGGGGCTGGATTCCTGA
Source organism: Plecotus auritus (assembly GCF_963455305.1). Taxonomy (NCBI): domain Eukaryota; kingdom Metazoa; phylum Chordata; class Mammalia; order Chiroptera; family Vespertilionidae; genus Plecotus; species Plecotus auritus. The sequence goes on along the minus strand of NC_137770.1, from coordinate 26,054,841 downwards.
GGGGTGGCTCTGGGATAGGGCCTGGGAAGACACAGGGAGGGGCCTCAGGAGTCAACCCCTGGAAAGTCTATACACCCAGCGGCAGCCAGGATTTTACTTTTCCCTGTGTCACATTCCATGGGATGATGATGACAATGCAGACCATTGGATCTGCTTTGGATCTACTGTACGCCAGATGGCGTTAGATGCCTGACAGCCATTCAACACACTCCCACAACCACTCTGAGTAAATACAAGTATGGCACTGGAGAGACAAAAGCAGCTGAGAGGTGAAGGGACTGATGCTGAGGGTAGGGTTTGAACCCAGGTCCCTCTGGCTCTAAGCTTGCTCAATGCATTGCTCTTGGGCTGCAATCTGGACAGGCATTTCAGGATGAGTATTGGAACTTGTCTTCATACAGAAAAAACAAAACAAAACAAAAACCCTCCATGGGCCACTCATTTGGCAGCGGGCCAAGGCAGGGCTGTGGTGGGGGAAGGCAGGGCCTCTCTGGACTCCAGCAGGGTGCAGCTGTGGAGAGCAAGGAGGTCTGTCTGGAGGTCAGGATGAGCTGCAAGAAGCGACCAGGAGGAAGGCCAGAAGCTCAGGCTAGAGAGGTGGTGGGAGGCTGAGAGGGGAGAACAGCTCTGTTTGCAGCCAGGGCTCTGAGGCCCTGGGCTACGGGACAAAAGCAGGAGGCAGCCACGGTGAACTGGTCAGATCTGGGCTTCAGGTCACACTGCATTCTCTCTGGCTATTTCCTGCTTAAAGGCGGTTCGGCCTTTCCCTTGCCGTCTGACCTCACCAGCCCCAGGTGCAGAGCTGAGCTCATCGGGGTGGACAGAGGGCAGAAGCTGCCATCCTGAGCAAGGGTGTTTGCCGGGGAAACTTTGAGCTCTTGGCTGACCCAGGCTGGACGGACAGTGGCTGGCCTGCATCCAGGAGGCTCTCTCTCCTGTTCTTCAGCCAAAGTCTGGGGGTTACAACCCAGGAGGCTGTCGGGGGTGGGAAGTGAGCAGTGGGAGGCGGCTGAGGGGGTGAGCCAGCGCCTTTCAGGGAAGAAGGGCTGTCCAATTGCACCCTGCCTCCAGACCTGGGCCCAGGTGCACTCTTCCAGAAACCTGCCCTGACCACCCCAACTTAGCTCTCACCCACTGAAGTTGGCAGTCTCACCAGCTACAGCCACTAGTATGGGGGAGGGGGGCGGTAACGAAGTGTGCCCATGGCCTGGGTGGCAGTGGCTCCCTGCGTCTCTCATGGCCTGTGGGGGTGACCTGGGGAGGGGCAGCTGTGCTGGCAGGACACCTAGTCCCAGGGCCAGGTTCTGGAGCACCAGGCAGCCTGAGTCCCACATGGGCTGGTTGTATTAAGCCCAGGCCATCCTGTCCTCAGTGACCCCCACAAGGGCCCCACACCCTGCCCCGCCACTCACCGTTCCAGTCAGCAGTTCATACAGTAGAGACCCAAAGCTCCACCAGTCACAGGCTTCAGTCAGCTCAGAAATCCCACCCACCTCTGCGGGAGCAAGAACACAAATGTCCCCACCTTCCCCAAGAAGGTGGGTCTCCCCTCTATTCATCCTACCCAGACACGGCCCATCCCCTCTGTCACCCTCAGCACCGCCGCCCCCCCCCCCCCCCCAGGTTCACCCACACAAAGGCATCGAGGTCCAGGGCCCTGGCCCCCTCCCTCCTTGCCTGGGGCACTGTAGAGGTTGTCCACAGCCTCCCTGCAGCACTGGGGCTCCACCTCTGACCACTGGCCAAAGTACGTGAGCCGAATGTGACCTTCCCGTCCAGTGTGTGCAGGGATGGAATGGGGACAGAAAATACGATTAGTCATTGCTGAGCAGCTGGCCTGGGGGAGGGGACTCCAGGACATCCCCCAACACAAGGCAGGAGCCACTGGTCTCACTAAGCATGGCCTCCCTAGGGGCATGCAGCTTTGAGGCCCAGAGACAACCGGGTATTCATAGGAGCTGCTGCCCTGGACTCCTGGGCCCTAAGGGGCTTATTTCCAGACTCATCCTTGGAGACTTGGGGGGGGGGGGGCGGGGCAGAGAGGGGACTGGCTGGTGTGGCTCAAGTGGTTGAGCGTCCACCTACGAATCAGGAGGTCACGGTTTAATTCCCAGTCAGGGCACATGCCTGGGTTGTGGGGTCGATCCCCTGTATGGGGTGTGCAGGAGACAGCTGATCAATGATTCCCTCTCATTACTGATGTTCTCTCTCTCTCTCTCCCTCTCTGAAATCAAGACAAATATATTAAAAAAAAAAAAGGCTGGGGGAAGCAGATAACCTCCACCATTCCCTTGAATTTGTGGCACTTTCCTCCATCTTGAGGCTTTGGGGACCCCCCACTGTACTCCCCTCCCCCCAGGCCTGGGCACCTACCTGCTTGGTCCAGGAGTAGGTTCCGGGGATTGAGGTCCCGGCACAGCACCCCCTGCTCGTGCAGCGCCTCCAGGGCCACCAGCATCTCAGCCGCCCACTGCTTGACCTGCTCTTCCCTCACACTCCAGGTGCCCCCGCCAGACCCCTGGCTGGCCTTGTCCGCTGAGGGGCAGCTCTGACCTCTGCTGCGGCTACAGCCCCCCAGCACCCGGCCTGCCCCCTCGCGAACCCAAGAGAGCCCCCAAGGGGACCCAGTGTCTGAGTTCTGGCCAGGTTCTCTGCGGGACTGGAGGTGCAGGCAGCCACCGGGAGCCTTCGGAATGTCCGAGGAGCAGGAAGTGCTGGTCCTGGCTGAGGGTGCACCTTCAGCCTCTCTCTGGGGTCTGATGGGTGGGACCTCCCTTGCTGGGGCAAGGCTCCGGCAAGTCCAAGGAGACTCCAGGGGCACTCTGTCCTGCAGGCGGGTGTGGCCAGGGGGCAGCAGCGTTGGGGTCCGGATGCTGAGGCGGGAGTTGAGCTGAGCCTTCATCCTCTCCAGGCTGGAGCCAGACCTGGGCCCAGACTGTTGGGGGCGTGCCTGGGAGCGCAGGTGGGACCAGAGCGTGCCTCCTGGGCCAGGCAGCGGGAGCGGCGAGCATGGGGATGGGAGAAGAAGAGCATGGACACCAGGTCCCGGTCCCACCCTGCGGCCTCTGCTCCTCCCTCCCGGAGCCTGAACCTACAATGACCTCTCCTTCCTGTCACTCACCTAAAGAGGACCAGCCTCCCAATCTGGCACAAAATAGGTGCTTACCCCCTACGGAAATGTAAGTTATCGTTAACGTCCTTGGTTTTGGTGTTGGTTTACCAGCGTTCAACGTATTTTATACATACATGTTTTTAAAAAATTTTAGGGAGAATAATACAATGAAATGTAAGTTAGTAAAATAAAAGGCCAGGCATGGACCTGTGATGACTCTATGTCATGATCTAGAACGTGCACCTCATTAAAAAAATCTCATCACCTGCCCTAGCCGGTTTGGCTCAGTGGAGAGAGCGTCAGCCTGTGGACTGAAGGGTCCCAGGTTCGATTCCCGTCAAAGGCACATGCTCGGTTGTGGGTTCGATCCCCAGTAGGGGGCGTGCAGGAGGCAGCCAACCAATGATTGTCTCTCATCATCAATGTTTCTCTCTCTCTCTCTCTCTCTCTCTCTCTCTCTCTCCCTTCCTCTGTGAAATCAATAAAAAAAAAATATATTTTTTAAATATATTTTATTGATATTTTACAGAGAGGAAGGGAGAGGGATAGAGAGCCAGAAACATCGATGAGAGAGAAACATTGATCAGCTGCCTCCCACACACCTCCCACTGGGGATGTGCCCGCAACCAAGGTACATGCCCTTGACCAGAATCAAACCTGGGACTCTTCAGTCCGCAGGCCGACGCTCTATCCACTGAGCCAAACCGGTCTTGGCAATAAAAATATATTTAAAAAAAATCTCATCACCCTAACAGGAGATCAATAAATATCATGACCAGCTCCTGTCCTTAAGCTCAGAACCACCATCCCACCATTCCACCATCCCACACGGCACTCCGAGGGATGGGCCAGACTAGAAAAAGGAAGAGAGCCACGACTGGAGGAAATGGTGACAAAGGGGACATCTGCATAAATGTCCTCTCGCCAGCCCTACGTGAACATCCTCCCCAGGCCGGCCCTGCCCCTCTGAGGCCCACACAGCCTGACCCGGTCATCACCCTCCAGCAAGCCGGGCCCTGGTCTGCGCTGCACACCTGGTGCAAGTTACCCCTCCCTCGGTTTTGGCATTTTAAGGGAACGCAAGGGGACACCTCCCCAAGGCCCCTCACCTTGCACATGCTCCAGGTGCAGGAAGATGGAGTCCTCACTGACGAAGTACCGCAGCAGCTTGGTCATGTAGGGGACACCGTGCGGGATGATGGTCAGCCGCTCCTGGCTCGCCATGTGACACCTGGACAGGCTCTGGGGAGGGGGCAGGCCAGAGGCTGCTCTGTGAGGGGACGTCAGAGCCCCAGCTTCAGTGGCAACCGGACGAGGGGTGGGAGCCACCCTGAGAAGCAACTGCTCCCCCACTTCCTGCCCTGGCCCTCACGCCTGTCTTCCCTAAGCCACCCAGGTCCTCCACCTTCCGGGCCAGGGAGGAGGCAGTGAAGTGCATGTGTCTGGAGGGCCCGGGCATGCTCAGGGCAGGACAAGTGGCCTTCAGATTTGGAGGGAGCATGGACTTCATATAGAGGTTCTGAGTAGGGGGTTCCCTAGAGGGTAGTGGGGTCTAAGAGCTCTGAGAAAGTCCCAAGGGGAATGCAGAATGGAGGGGGCTGGGTGGCACCTGCCTTCACCACGAAGGTCCCTCCAGTCGCTGGGTCCTGGACCAGCTGCACCTGCCAAGGTCCAGGAGGCATTGGTCAAGGACATGCTAGTTCCCGGGGCTCCATGGCCCTAATCCCAGCCCCCAGGTTCCTCCACTAAGGCTGACTCACTCTGGAGGCAGGGCAGAGAAGGCAGGCCCAAAAACTGACATCAATCCTGTCCTGCTCGTCCACCCTTCTTAGACCTGCAGGTCTTAGCTCATGTGCCGCTGCCTCCAGGAAGCCTTCCCGGCCCTCAGGTGCTCTCCAAGCTCACCCATAAGGGAACCTTATCACAGTGTCTAATTTCCTATCTCTCCCCTGCACTGTGAGCCCCAGGGGACAGGAACCCCACTGTCCAGCTCTATTTCCAGAGCACACATCCATGGTGAGTGGCCCAGCCTGCGGGGTCCAAGGGTGTCATGGATGGAAACGACCTCAGAGCCAGTTACGTCCTCTGATCTTCCATTTTACAGGTGAAAAGCTGAGGCTCTGAGAGTGTGGTCCAGGCCACCAATGGGCCAAGCCGTGCCCAAGTGCCTGAGCTGGGAGTGCTCTCTCAGGTCTCTGCCCCTGACGCCCACCCTTCTTTTAAATAGTTCTCTCTGCAGGCCGTCTTCGGAGAGCCGCCCACTCCTTCTCCCGTTGGTTTTGTTCAGAGGCAGGGCATTGTAGCAAGTTGGGTCCTTGCCTCTTCTCATGGTGGGTAGGGTGGACCCCAGGCACAGGAGAGGGCATGACGAGCATGTCGGGGGGGGGGGACAGAAAATGGCCCAGATTAGGGGCATGCGGGGGCAGGACCACTTGGTGAGGTTGTGACTCCTTGCAGACACTCCCTGTGGTGGTGGATGGAGCCCGGCCCTCAGGCCAGACCACTGGGCAGTGAAGCCTGAAGCCTCGGGTGGGAACTGGGCTTAGATCTTGGGCAAGTGAGTTGGTTTTCTCACCTACCAAAGAGTGATTGCAAATGCCCCCCTTCCCTCATCACTGGTTTGGTTGATGCCATTTGTGAATGTAAAGGCCGTGAGCATGCCAGTTATCACATTTGCCAAGACTCATCACCTCTCTGAACCTTGTTTTCTTAACTGCAAGTTGGGGTCATAGCAGTACCCCATCTGGAGGTCATTAGGATTCTATAAAGCAGACAACTCAAGTAGAGCACCAACCTGTGCCTGCCACAAACACGCCCTCGATAATCTGTAGTGATGATGATGATGATGATGATGATGATGATTAAGAAGCCCCACTGGCTAGGGAGCACTTACTCTGTGCTAAATGCTTTATATGATTTAGTCCCACAGCCCTACTTGGTGAGAGTTATTGGTAACCCATTTTATTGATGAAGAAATTGAGGTTCAGCCAGGCCTGTGTTGCTCAGTGATTGAGCATTGACCTATGAACCAGGAGGTCATGGCTCGATTCCGAATCAGGGCACATGCCTGGGTTGTGGGCTCCATCCCCAGTAGGGTCGTGCAGGAGGCAGCCGATCAATGATTCTCTCTCATCATTGATGTTTCTATCTCTCCCTTTTCCTTCCTCTCTGAAATCAATAAAAATTTTTTTTAAAAAAAAAAAGAAATGAAGGTTCAGAGAGGTTATGTTGCCCACGATCCCACTCCTAAAAAGGGGTAGAGCCAGGACTTGAATCCAGGCAGGCTGGTCCTGGAGCCCTGGAGAGTAACTGCAAGTGGGGGCACAACCAGCTCACTCTGGCCCGTGCCTTCCCCTCTGGGCCCCAGTGTCCCCATCACCAGGGAAATGAAGGCGGTGGACTTTGTGCAGCAGGAGTGAGGGGGTTCCTCCTCCAAGAGCCACAGACGGAACCCAGCCTGGCCCCAGCTCCCTGACCAAATCTGTGCAATGTTTGAAAGAGAAAACTCTGGGGTCATTTAGGAGAACAGTTTCCCACAAGTGCTGACACCCAGATAATTCCCCACTGTCCCTTGCCAAGTGGGACTTCCTACTACCTCGTCCTGGACAGGACCCTATCGTTTACAGAGTCCAGAAAGCAGCAGGGAAGGTTGGGGCAGTGAGAAATAAAACTTAATCAGGACATTGAAACAAGTGGGTTAAACTCTATATGTATATTAAAACCTACCGATCTGGAAAGAATTCGACCAAAACATTAGCAGTAATTATCTTGGAGTGCGGTGGGATGGTGGGGAATTGTTTCTGTTTTAAATTTCTTCCTCTTTCATGTTATCTCAAAAGGGTAGCAGAGGGCATTTTCCCATTAGACCAAGCAAACGAAAAAATCCCCTTCCTCTTTTGCTCCTTGCTACGGGAGACGCAGCACCCTCTAGTCACGTGGCCTCTGTGGGCCCCAGTTTCACGCTCTGTAAGACAACTACTAACAGTCAGCACTACCCAGAGAAGCTTTTGGCCGTGAAGGGAAACTCCATCTGCACCGTCCAATGTGGAAGCCATTAGCCACGTGTGGGTATCAAGCCCTTGAAATGTGGCTGGTGCAGCTGCTGCAGTTTCTTTGTTGAAACACATTAACACTTTCCGTAAAAATGCCCAACGTATCAAAATCCCAGAAGGAATCTCTCATGGAGCTAACAAGCCCCAAAGTTGCAAACAGGTTTGCAAAATCCAAGGTCCACAGGGGCTGGGCATGTGCGCCACGTGAGCAGGGCAGGGACAGGAGCGAAGCAGAGGGCTGGTGTCCCTTAAAGCAGCCGGCCCTTCCTCCACTCCCTGCTGCTTCAAGGGACCCTGAGGCAGCCTTTCCAGATCTCTGGATTTTGAGGAGAAGCAGGATATCTGGACGTTTATATGAAACCTGCCAACTTTTCAATGTTGGTAACTAATAAATTTTTTAAATACACCCCTGTGTTTGAGCCAAAAAAACAAGAAGTGACTTGAGTGACCTTTTTCTTCCCCATCCTTGACTCAGAGCCTGGATCCTGGACACGGCTCGCAGGCCTCCAGGCTCCCTGAGAGCAGACGCCTGGGTATTCTGGCCAACTGCCTACCTAGTCCTTGACCAACCCACCCCTATTCCCTGCCACCCTCTATGCCTGCCAGTACCTCTTCAGCCCTAGACACCCTCTCCCCTGACAACTGGGCATCTCAGGGGATGCTCAGGCTTCCTGGGCCAGCCCTGTGCCCTCCCTGGCTCTGTGCTGCTGGCCAGCGCTGCTCTCCCGCCCGGATCTGCCTGGGCAGAGCTGTGGAATGGGACACTGTGAGGCACATCCAGGCCTGGCGGCCGGGACCTGGCCCGAGGCTCCCTAACACCTCTCCTAATTTGGGGAAATTGGTGTTCCTGGCTTGGGAACGGCGCAGGAAAAGGAAGCAGGATCTCTGGAGGGAGGTGGAGTAGGTAAGCTGAATGCCCAAGAAAGGGTGAAACAGGAAAGCAGGGCGATCTCAGGACAGAACGGCTGCTGTCCACAGGCACAGACTCAGAACCTGGGCTCTGAAAACGCTTTGCACAGGGGTGACCAGGGCTTAAACAAACGAGGGGGATTCTGTCATAGACCTCCCTCTTGGCAACTCCAGGTGCCCATCTGCATCCTAAAACTCCTGTAATTTAAAAAACAAAGTAGTGTAACATCCACTCACTATTTCCCAAACTTATTTCACCCGGAACGCCACTCTCCACAGCACCCGCGGCTCAGTGGGATCCCATGTGGGGAAACGGCGTGGCAGTCACCTCCCCAGCCGGTCTAAGCCACATGGACTAGTTGGCGGGAGGGCAGGACTGCACAGATGGAGCCTGGCTGGGCCTTGCTGACATACTGGGGTCCATTCCAGGGACCTGGGAGTAGCAGCTGGAGCAAGGCTGGGGGACGGGAAGCCTCCAACTGGCGTTTGTCACTCGCACCTAGAGCCATCAAACACGCATCATGTGTTTTAGCATGTGCCGGGCCTTTCCCCTAAATTAACTCATTTTGGTTCCCACATCACCCCGTGCGGGGAGGATCCTCACCCCACTGACCGGCGAGCGCTGAGAGGTGAAGGACCTGCCCTTGGCCGCCTGTGTGCTGCCCAGACAGACTTCACCCTCTGGCGTGTGCGGAAGCACACTGGCCTCCTCTGCTCTGTGGCTCCAGGCCCATCAAAATCCCCCGTGAGTGTTTGAGTTACAGATACCTGGCTCGACCCCAGAAATTCTGACTCAAAGGGCCTGCGGCGGCGGGGGGGGGGGGGGGGGGGCAGGCGCCTGTATTTTGGGGGAGGTCCCCCGGTGATTCTGATAAACAGCCAGTTTGAGAAAGAGCTTCTTTAGTGACTACTCCGGTAGCCCGTGGTGGGGGCAGAGGGCGATCGAACACTGGCTCTGCGGATGAAACCTGACAAGCTCAGGGGAGGCTTGCCTGACGGGCCTTACAAGCTCAGGGACCGAAAGTAACCACACAGGGTGGTCTGAGCATAAAGCTTCCTAACTAAAGGAGCGTCATGGAGGATCGGCACATCCTAGGCCTGTAGCTTCCTTGGCAAACATCAGTCTTTACCTTAAGTGAGCCTGTCTTTTTGCATCTAAGATAACATACCTTTGAAATGTCAGCGTTACCTCCTTTACAGGCCCTCCAGGGAACAACCTCCCACTGGATCAGGAGACCACAGAACCCCTCATGGTATCTTGTTCCCGGAATAGGCTCTCTATGTGCTGTAAATGTTACTCAATACCTGTCCGGTGGCCTCCAGTGTAAAAGAGGTATGTGTCTATCCATTTTACTTTCTACCCAACCCCAGAGATTTCCCTGAGTTGCTCTCTCCCGCCTCCCTAATCTATCACCAATGGAGTTTAAGTAACCGCCCCCCTTGGTCTTCCCCTTTAATTCGGAGGTACAACATACGTGGTAAAACTGCCATTTTCTCAGTCCATTGAGATTTCGCTTCCCCGCAATTGTCATCAGTGGGGCTCAAATAAACCCATAAAAATTCGTACAGGTTTGGACGATTCTTACGACGACAGCTCCAACCTCAACTGACCCAACTCTTTGTCCTTCTGACCCCGCTCTGAGTGTCCCAGGTATGGGCTGGGATGTCAGCTCCTATCCTCCTGTCTGCCTTGCATGAAGGGAAAGGGCCCAGAAGGGGTGAGGAGGAGGGTGGGGCCAGGAGAGAGGGCACAGCTGCCAAGCCCCGGATGATGCACGGGCCACTTGGGACACTCTGAGGACAGGTTTCTGGAGATGAGCACCTTCCCGCCACGGGAACCTCTTGGCTGTGCTTGGTGGGAGATCCCGCTGCAGCCCTGGGGTGCAGAGAGAATGCGGGGTGGGGACCTGTGGGAAGTGGGAGTGAGCAGTGTGGGTGGCAGGATGCCCCGGGCACAGCCTCTCCTGTGGCTTCTGTCTAGAATCCCGGGGGGAGCAGTTTCCTGCGTCTGAGCTGGAGGGCTGTGGAAAGGCGCTGCCTCTTAGGGTCCCAGCCTCCTTTCCAGGACCTGACTGGTGTGTGCTGGGGGAGGGGGGAGCCACTGGACACCGCTGGACACCCTGCCCCCTTTCCAGTCTCCTCTGAAGGACTAAGCATGGCTGTTCTCTGCCCACCCGTCACCCCAATCGCACACACCATCTCCCACACGCAGGGCCCTGCTTACTCACCTTCTCGATGACCCCGACCACCCTGCAGCCCCTCAGCTGCTCCAGGGCAGAGCTCAGTGTGCGGATGGGCCGGAGCCTCAGGCTGCTGAACCCCTGCGGAGGTGAGACAGGCTCAGGGCCCAGGCCTCCTCAGCTACTGCTTCTCGCCTGGCAGTGGGCACAGCTGCCGGGGAGCACAGGGAGTGGGCAAGAATGGGGTACGGTCCAACCTCACCGCACAGGGACAGGCTGAGCAGAGAAGCTGGTCCTGACTTGGGGGGCGGGGCATACTGCCCTCTTCACTCAGCCCCCCAACTCTCAACCCCCAACCCCCACCCCGCAGGCTCAGGGAGTCCTTCAGGCTTCAGAAGCCACCCTAGAAAGCATCTCCAGGAGGCAGATGCTCCCAGCGATGGGGAAATAACCTGGGAACATGTGGATCCCAGGGAACATGCCTTGAAGACCAAGGCACGTGGCCCAGGCACCTGATTTGGGGAAAAGTGAGCCTAGGAGGGGTGCGTGTGAATGTCTGTGCACACCTGTGGGCATGAGAGGTGTGTGTGCATTTTCAACCCCCTCTGCATGTGCACCTGGTTAGGAAAAGCCATACGGGGAGAACATCTGTGCATGCATGTGTGTGTATGTGCACACAGCGGTATTCGTGTCCGCTCCAAATACTGGGGCCCATTCAAACACAAACAGACCCGGGAGCCTTGGAGTGTGTGCACATGCGAGCATGTGTATGAGCCGTGTGCGAGGGTGGGAGATGTGTGTGTTCTCTGTGAGGGCGAGAGACTGGACTGGAGATGACTCACTACGTGTTGGGAAATGAATGAACTGTAGAGGGTGTGGGAGAGAGAGGAAGCCGAAGGAGGGTTGGAGGAAGGCACACACCACTGCCAGCCCAGCCCTGCAGCCCGCTGGCCCACGGGTGGGGGAGCATCTCCTCACCGTGCCAGGGCTGGCTCCACTGCCCAGGGTCCGCTGCAGGTGGCAGTTGAAGATCTCCTCTGCCCGCCGCAGGTACTTGGTAATTTTCAGCTTTACAGCCTCACATCGCTCCTTGTTGGGGTCGACTGTGGGGGGGAGGGGGTTACCAGGACCCACCCTGCTCCCCTCCCTGGCCTCGGAGGGCTGTGGTTCTAACTCCCATTGCCTGCCCTCTGCCCTCCATAGGACAGGGTGCCTAGTTCTGAGGCTGGTCAGCAGATTCTGGCCTCACGTCTGTTCCTGAGCCCCCCTCTGGGAGGGAGACCGGCGGGGGGCGGGGGGAGGAGGGAAGATGGCAGGAGGGGTTGGGAGTGCGGTCACCCTCTGCCTATAGCACTTGACAGCTGGCTCCCACCACCTCGCTGGCCGCCGTCACACCCTGGGAAGGGACAGAGTGGGGCGTCCATGTCCATTTTCAGAGGAGGAGGCAGAAGCTCCCGGAGAACACGGCTTCCTTCCTCTCTGGTGCCCAGTGTGAAAAAGGCCAGAGCGGGGATCAGGATTGGAAGACAAAGGAATTTGCTGGACAGGCCTGAAGCCCAGGCACGGAGGGGTCTGGTCAGCAGGAGGGCAGGAAGCACGAATCAGGGCTCGACTCTACCCGAGCCTGGCCACCAAGGCCCCCGGGTCCCACCCTGGCCTCAGGGCCAGCCTCTCCCCCAGCTTGGAAATGCCTTACTTTGCCCTGAACAGGCCCCTCCCCTCCCCTCCAGGCTTTGCTGTTCTCTCTCAGGAGCTCTGCCCGACCTTTCAGCTGGACAAGGCACCTACTGTTCTTCAGTGCTCCGATTAGAGTTTGGACTTCTAGAAAATCCCCTATGCTGGCCGCGCCTGGACTCAGTTTCCCTCCCTTCACTTCCTCCTCATTGCTCTTCACACTTGAGACTGTAACTGTCCATCGTCCACTCATCAGCCTACCCCATTACACACAAGCATGTAATTGCCCCGTGCCTCAGTTTCCTCATTTGGAAAATAGGAACAAAAATAGTTCCTATGTACTTGGAGCTCCCTGCAACAACATACATAGTATCTTCTACTACCGTGAGGTTCAGATGAGTTAATACAGGCAAAGCCCTAGGACCAGGCCCTGGCATGTAGGAACTGCTCGATAAACACGAGCTATTATTAGTGTCTTTCGGAGAGGCCTGCAGGCCCTGTTCACCCAGCACAGAGAGACCGATGAAGGGACGAGCTCCATGTTGGCCCTCCCTCACCAGCCCCTGCCCCTGCCCAGCCCAGCCCAGCCCTGACCGTGCATGCCTCGCAGCAGGACGTCCACGCTGTTCTGGTAGTGGTTGAAGGCTGCCTCGTAGTCCTCACTGACATCGCGCTCCAGGGCCAGCCGGATCTGCGTGGCTGCATCCACCAGGTAGTCGCGCTTGGTCACATCAGGTGCCCCCGGAGCCACCCGGTTGCGAATCTGCTCCAGGTACATGCGGGCCTGGGACGATGCTCGTGAGCAGGGCTCAGGCTCCTGCCCAGGGCCAGGGGGACACTCGCAGGCCACCAGGCTCATGGCTGCTGCCCTGCAGGTGCAACCTGGGAATGAACAGATGCATGAGGGAGGACCCAATTGGGAACAACACCCCGTTTGCACTCTGGTTTCCTCCCCTGAATACTCAGAGACTAACACCTGAGGGGGCTGGAGGATCAGAGCTAATGTGGGTCAAGTCCTTTCACGGAGCCAGATCTTTCCTAAGTGGTGGTAATAGAGTAAGAACATGCTTGGGGCTCCTCCCTTCAATTCAAATTCCGTTCAATGAGTATTTCTTGAGTACTTACTAGGTGCTGAGCACTGGCGAGAGCTGAAGGTATCTGTGACCCAGAGCTGCCTTCATGTGGCATGGAGCAAACCCATGTCTGTCACACAGTAAACGTAACGGAGGCCACACTCTGAGCCGAGGCAGGGGCCATTCCTCACAAGGTTCCCTCCATCCTGCCTGTTCTCCCCTTCCTGCTCCTCCCACGGGAATCTCACTTTTCCTCCCCATTCAGCTCCAGACAGAATGGCCTGCCCCTGCTCTGTTTCCCTTAGTGCTGAGGTCAGTGTGGTCAGGGGTAAGGATCTCCCACACAGCCCAGCAGAGAGCTGGGCACAAAGCCAGGCCTTCAAGCCTGTGGGCAAGTAAAATGACTGAGGGGCAGATGGATGGAGTTAGAGGGAGGAGGGCAGGGCCTCCCCAGCCCTAGGGAGGGGATGGCTGTTCTCCTGGCTCTGTCTCTGAAGCCAGGAGCCCACGTGGCCAGAGACCGGACAGCAGCTCCTTTCTGAGCGTGTGGGACACACGTGGCCGAAGGGACAGAGAAGTGGCTGTGGCCACGGAAAGGGCTAGGAGAGAGGCCAGCAGAGCTGCCCCTGCCCCTCTCTACAGGGGCGCCCTTGCTCTCGGGCCCCACTGGGAAGGAGCAGGGCCTGAGCTCCCAATCCCAGGCACGCCCGCCTCTGTAGAGAAAGGGAGGAGAGAACAGGATGGGGAGTGGGGCGGGAAGGGAAACCCACATCCCGGGGCCAGCGAGGAGCTGCTCCCTGGCCAGGCTGAGGCCGGGAGGTGGAGGGAGGGACTCGGTCCAGCCACCCCACCCGGGACAGGACTTGCAGCTCGGAGGCCTGAGGCCGGTCCTGCGGGGCAGAGCCTGGAGGGCAGAGCCGCAGGACGAGGCCTGCACACAGAAAGCGGCGCGTCCAGCCCCTGAGTTCCAGGCACGCGGGGGGCACCACCCCGCTGGGGGCACCACCCCGCTGGGGTCAGGCCGAGGAAGGTGAGCTGGGGTGTGAGGAGAGGGGGCATCCTCGCCTGGAAGGAGGGATGGTGAAGAGCCAGGCAAACACTGTACCTGCCCGAGCCAGGAGCTCGGTCCGCGCGGCCACGGCGCCACCACCGCCCCTTCACCTCCGCGGGTGATCTTGCACCGGGACCCCGGCTTTGCGCCCTCCAGCCGGGTGCAGGCTTCTTGCCGGGTGCAGCCAGCCATTGGTTGCAGATGAGCTCAGCCTCTAGCTGTTAGAATAAACCACCAATCAGCGCCCAGCTCGGCTTCTGCCGGCCCCTAAAGCCGCAGCGTAGGAGGGGCGGAGCGCTGGGTGGGGGCGGTGGGGGGGCAGGATTGGGGCGGGGCAGGCTTGAGGAGAGGGTGGGGTCAAGGGCCTCTGTTGGCTTTGTTCACTGGTGTACCCCAAGAGCCTAGAACAGCATCTGGCACACAGTATTGCTAAATAAGTATTTGCTGAATGAACGAATGAGCTTTGAAGTGTTTGAAGAGGGCAGTGGAGGAGAATGTTCTGGGCGAAAAATATGTATAAATGCAACAAATCAAGGGAGAAAAATAACATCTGCACATCAAACAGAGGCTATAAAATCATTTGGTAAAATTTAACACTCATGCATGGTATGGACAAACTCTTTACTGAACAAAATCTAAACAAACTCATGAACTTAATCCTTAACTTGATAAAGGATTATCTACTAGAAACTTGGAGCATATGTGATGTAACTTACATCATATGCAGTGGTGGGGCATTAGGCCGATTCCCACGGTCCTTCTGGCATATGGTAGGATCACACTTCCCTACCCCTATGGAAGTTAGGCTTGGCCATGGAACTTGCTTTGAAATGCCAGTGGACAGAACGTGAGTTACTTTACAGTAGAAGCTCCAAGAGCCAGTCCATAATTCACTTGCCCCTTCCGCCATGGCGATCGTAGAAGCACATGTCCATGGAGGCATGGAACTTCCATCCGCCTGAGTCTCTGAGAAGCAACACTGAGGAACTCCTCCCTGCTCTATGGCTTGTATTGGACATGGGGTGTAAGTGAGAAATGCATTAAAAAAATACTTTTATTGATTTCAGAGAGGAATGGAGAGGGAGAGAGATAGAAACATAAATGACGAGAGAATCATTGATTGGCTGCCTCCTGCACTCTCCCCCTCTCCCTGCCCCACCCACCCCGCCATCAAAACGCAACCCAGGCATGTTCCCTCCACCCAGAATTGAACCTGGGACCCTTCAGCCCATAGGCTGGTGCTCTATGCACTGAGCCAAACAAGCCAGGACCCAAGGAATGCATTTTTATTGTGTTAAACCACTAGATTTTGAGATTGTTTGTGACTGCAGCATACCTTAACCTATCTTGAATGATATACCAATGCGGTCAGAAATGAATCATTATACTCTTCAACAATGTAGTGGAAGTTACAATTAATGCAATAAGAAACTAAAGCAAACATGAGGTTTAAAAATTGGAAGGGAAGAGACCAAATTGCCATTATTTGTGATGATATGATTGTTCACCTGGAAAACCCAAAGCAATAATTGGTGAGTGCAGCAAAATGTCTGGATACTAGACCAATATTTTTTAAAATATGTTTTTATTTATTTTAGAGAGGAGAGAGAGAGAAACATTGATGTGAGAAACATAATGTGCTACCTCCTAAACACCCCTTACTGGGAATCGACCCTACAACACCAGGTGACCCTTTGGTGCAGGGCACTAGATCAATATTTACACATCAAGAACTTTCCTATGGCCGAAACCGGTTTGGCTCAGTGGATAGAGGGTCAGCCTGCGGACTGAAAGGTCCCAGGTTCGATTTCAGTCAAGGGCATGTACCTTGGTTGCGGGCACATCCCCAGTAGGAGGTGTGCAGGAGGCAGCTGATCGATGTTTCTCTCCCATTGATGTTTCTAACTCTTTATCCCTCCCCCTTCCTCTCTGTAAAGTATCAATAAAATATATTTAAAAAAAAAAGAACTTTCCTATGTATCAGCAGTAATAATTTGAATATTCCTATATAATAAAAGTCTAATATGCTAAGTGCCCGTCATCTGTTCAACCAATCAAAGTGTAATATGCTAATGATATGCTAAGGCTGCTCGCTATGACGTGCACTGACCACCAGGGGTCAGACGCTTCAATCAGTAGGTTAGCTTGCTGCTGGGGTCCAGCCCATCTGGACTGAGCAAGACAGGCTGGACACACTGTGGAGCCTTCCTGCGCTCCCTCCCCAGCTGGCCAACCTCCCGCATCTCTCCCCGGCCCCAATTGTGCACTGGTGGGGTCCCTCGGCCTGGCCTATGTCCTCTCAGGATCCGGAACCCCTTGGGGGATGTTGGAGAGCCAGTGTCGGCCCGATCTCGCAGGCCAGGCCAAGGGACCCCATTGGTGCACGAATTTGTGCACTGGGCCTCTAGTGTAATAATAATTTTAAAATCCCATTCACATAGTAACAAAACTATAACATATTTAGGAATAAATTAATTAGAAATAGCCCTGGCCAGTGTGGCTCAGTTAGTTGGAGCATCATTCCATACACCAAAAAGTGGCAGGTTTGATTCCCAGTCAGGGCACATACCAAGGTTGCAGGTCTGATTTACCAGCCAGGGTGCGTGCAGGAGGTGGCCAATCGATGTTTCTCTCTCACATCCATCTCTCTGTCTCCTTCCCTCTGTCCTTTCCTCACTCTAAGATCAATAAAAACAATTTATAAACTTAAAAAACAAACAAAACACCATTTAAAATAATAATAATTAGAAATATGTGACCTTTGTGGAGAAAACAATAAAATTCTACTGAAAGGCACAAAAAAGACTCAAATAAATGAGGAGTTGTATTGTGTTCAACAATGGGATGACTGCCACTGTAAAGATGTCAATTCTCTCCAAATTAATTTAAAAATTCAATGCAATTCCAATAAAAATACCAAAGGAACTCTTCATAGAACTTAGAACAGGATAATTCTAAAATTCATGTTTATTCATTCACTTAACAAAACTTTTCGAAGGCCTACTTTGGGCCTGACCCTTTTCTAGGTATCCTTGTGAATAACACAAACAAAAAAAGCTTTCATGGAGCTGTCATTCTAATGGAAAAAACAATAATAAATACATTGACATATCCTATATAATAAAAGTATAGTATGCAAATTGTCCCCTCAACCAGGAGTTGCCAGGGAGTTCAACCAGGGGGCGGGGCCAGCCGGGGAAAGGGAGGGAGTACCCAGCCGGCAGCCGCTAGGGACCCTATCAGTGTGGGCCTCTAGTAGATTCGTAAGATCTCATGTGATTTTAATAGTATATGTAAACGTGCAACAATTTGAAAAAGAACAAGTAGTGGGGCTTAGAACAGGGGTGGGCAAACTTTTTGACTCGAGGGCCACAATGGGTTCTTAAACTGGACCGGAGGGCCGGAACAAAAGCATGGATGGAGTGTTTGTGTGAACTAATATAAATTCAAAGTAAACATCATTACATAAAAGGGTACGGTCTTTTTTTTTTTATTTCAATAGTTTTATTCATTTCAAACATTTTAACAAGAAGAATGTAAACATAATTATTATAATTTGAAACTTCAAAAAATGGAGGAATCATAGCACAATAACATACCTTATATTGAAGATGGCAAAGGCAAAATAAAATTGCCTAACAAAGGAAAGGTACAAAAGCCTTTCAAATTAAACTTAAATATAATAAAATAATTTAAAACTAAAACAAATAGAAAAGAACAAAATCTATAAACAGTAAATTAAACATTTTCTTTAGTGCAACTTCCAAATTATGCCCGGGACGTAGATGTAGATGGCAATGTAGACTGGGTTGAAAGGTTTTTGGTCTTTAAAACATCAACTTCAGTGGGAACAGTATTGTTGGTCTCCTTTTTAGCTAATGCTCTGACACTGTGCTCTCCAGGGGCGTGTCTCCCTACATCACCACGATAAGGTGTCTACGCATTCCCAGGGTGATGTCGGGGGACGCGTCCGCGGGCATTACAAGGAGCCTCTGGAAGATTGAGAGGTTGTTCCTTCTACTGAATGGGCGGATATAAATCCGCCCACTCAGAAGAAGGAGCTGTGGCCGTGTTTCCCGACGTTGCCATGTTAACACTACTGCTGGTGAAGGAGCGGAGGAGAGAGCAAGAGAACCCTCCGCTCTTTCGGCTCCGTGGGCCGGATAGAACAGCCGGGCCGGATCCGGCCCGCGGGCCGTAGTTTGCCCACAGCTGGCTTAGAAGCTTGCCTTACCAAATCAAAAGACAAAGTCTAAAGCTGCAATTTTTAAAACAGGTGGCATTGATGCACATAAATAGATGATAAGAATAGACTAGAGTCCAGAAACAAAGTCATGTGTGTAGGGGGATTTGACTTAGGATAAAGAAGTGGATGAATTCTTCATGAGAGGTGTTGGGAAACTTAACTTATGAAAAAAAATTAATCCCTACTTCACACCATATACAAAAATAAATCCAAGTTTAAAATTAAAAATACAAAAGAGAGAACAACCACAAATGTTTAGAAGAAAGTGTTCAAGAATATCAGCATGATGTTCAGGTAGAAACTGAAGTGCTTTTAAATATTCCTGGTGGGGAACCATTTAAAGTGAAAATACACATAGTCTATGACCTATCAATTCTAATTCTAGATATTTAATCTAGAAAAACATTTTTGTTTATTACTGTAGCATACCTTGGAGATATATATATATATATATGTATATATGTATTAGTGGCCCAGTGCATGAAATTCTTGCACGGAGGGGGAGATTCCCTCAGCCCAGCCTGCACCCTCTCTAATCGGGAACCTCTTGGGGGTTGTCCAACTGCCGGCAGTCGGACATCCCTCTCACAATCTGGGATTGCTGGCTCCTAACTGCTCACTTGCCTGCCTGCCTGATTGCCCCTAACCCCTCTGCCTGCCTGCCTGATCGCCCCTAACCTCCCTGCCTGCCTACCTGATTGCCCCTAACTGCCTCTGCCTGCCTGCCTGGTTGCCCCTAACTGCCCTCCCCTGCCGGCCTGATCTTGCCTCCAACTGTTTCTGCCTGCCTGATCACCCCTAACTGCCCTCCCCTGCTGGCCTGGTTGCCCCCAACTGCCCTCCCCTGCCGGCCTGATCTCATCCTCAATGACCCTCCCCTGCCAGCCTGATCTCGCCCCCAACTGCTCTCCCCTGCTGGCCAATTTGGTTCTGATTGACTGGTTTCTATGCCAGTCAGTGTCAAAAGCTCCGCCTCCTAGGCAGCCATTGGCTCCTCACAGTTCACCCATATTTGGTTCTGATTAGTCAGTTTCTAAGCCAGTCAGCATCTCAGGGCCTATCTCTGGGCTTGATCAGAGAGGCGGGGCTGATCAGTAGCCCCCGCAGAGGCCCGGAGAGAAACAGAGGCGTGGCTGCTGGTGAAGCCTGGAAAGAAAGAGAGAGGCAACAGCTGATCAACAGCTGCCACGGAGGCTGGGGATCAGACCCTGCCTCTCTCTCCAGGCCTCTCTCCGGGCCTGATCTGCAGCCCCCTGGGCAGTCAGTGCTGGGTCACCACGGCAACCCAGCACTGACTGCAGGACTGACTTCCGGTGTTCCGTCAAGCCTTCAGTCGGTCCTTATGGACCCTGGGTTTTTATATATTGGGATAGATATTCATTGCAATTTTACTTGAAAAATATGAAAAACTTGGAAAAAGATTCCAACTTCAATATTATGGAATACCAATATGAAAATGAATTAATAAAATGTGGTATAATCATATAGTGAATTATTATTGTCCAGCATTCTAAAAGGATAAATCAGAACAAAACCTATGTATATAATCATGCAAGATCTCAAAAACATATTATCGAGTAAAAACAGTCCCCAAATGCTACTTATATATACAATTTATATTGCTTAAATACACAAAACAATCCTATATATTATCTATATGTTATAGTGTATTAGTCAGGATTCTCCAGAGAAAC